>NW_012027002.1:257433-264608 GCF_000956235.1 Wasmannia auropunctata
GGGCGAAGACGGGGAAAGGGCCTTTGGAATTTTTCAATATACCTATGCCGCAGCGCATTGCCCTCCCCTCCCCCCCTCTCTCTTTCTCTCTCCTCCTATCCTTCTCCTCTCTCGTATTGTTTCACATAATTACGGGTACGAGAAAAAGTAGCAGCCGTAGCACGCTTCGGAATCGCCGGGAAGATTTCGTTTTTCTGGATCGATGACTGTGCACTCGATTCCACGTGCCGTTCGTTCAAAGGGACGGCGCGAAATGCCGCGAAAAGCTTTGCTCGAGTTTACCCGTATACTTTGCCCCCTTACGGTGCAACCAATTTCTCTCTCTCTCTCTCTCTCTCTCTCTCTCTCTCCCCTTTTCTCTCCCCTTTTTCTCTGACTCTTTCGCAACATATCTGTCTTTTTCAAAATACTCGTTTGTCAATTTCGGAAAAAATGTGAGCCCGGCGGAGATTGGACGTGACGAAGTCGTGCGACTACATCAAGCGCAATGCGTCAAAGCCGTGATGCGCGCCCGGCGACAGTGGAACGTAAAATCGAAATGAATACCGAATATCGGTGAATCGCGAGTGTTCCGTTAATTAACAGTCTTTGAGCAACGGAATTACTATTGATGAGCTCTTGAATCATATGATGGAAGCGTCGATGCGGCCATATATAGTCGTGACTAATTGAGATCGACGAGCACCTCTTGCAATACACCTCTATCTGTTTCGACGGAATAACGATTAAATCATAGTTTTATTTACACGAGCAAGTTCTCTTGCGATATTACAGACAAATTGCTGGCGAACTTTTACTACAAACTTCTTCTGAGACATACATTATTTATAACTAGATAGATGTACCAGCGACCTTCCACGATATTCCATTCGACTCATTTGTTTTGTCCGAAGGAAAAACGGCGGGGTCTCTCGGCCACAAAAAATAGGGAACGGCGCAGAAATTAAAAAGGCACGAGAGCGTGAATAGGCAAACGCGACGACAAGTCACGACGACGGGACTCGAAGAAACGGGCGGAATAGCTGCAGCAATATACGCGCCCCGGAGGGGGTGCACCGGAGTTCAATATCGGCACGTATACACGCGCACGAGTGCGTCGTGCACGCGATATCACGCGGCCGTCGACGTGTGTGCGAACAGAGAGCGAGCCGAGACTGCTTCGGTTGCTTTTATTGTAATATGTGTCGCGACGATTATTGAAAAGCGCGAGAAAGTGTTTTCTCGCGGCGAAGGGCCGAGGGAGAAGACCGCGCCGCCGCGCTGTTCTCCAATCGCGACCACTCTGGCCGAGAAGTTATTGGCTGTGTTTCTTCTTAACGCCTTCCAATATCAAAGTTAATATTGCCGCCAACAACTCCTTGAACCCCCGGCCGCTACCGCTGCCGCCACCGCCACCGCCGCCGCCGTCGCCGTCGCACCCTTCTCGGGCCGCGCGTGATTAGGCGAGGTCCGCTCCTCGAGTTTTCCGCTCCCAAAGCACCCGGCCCCGGGGGTAAAACTTCCGCGACTCCGTGATGTGTTACTATAACCCCGATGTGGGTGCAGGGACGGGGGGAGGGGGGAGGGCGAGCTTTATCGGATATATTGGGAAATCTTCATCAGCCGCGTGGGAGCTTAAGAGTCTCGTGACTTCGAGAGTCGACTTCGTAACCACCGCCGGTATTACGTGCGATATAAGTTACCGATTTCGTGTTTTGCGCAATTCGCCTCGCAATGCCAATCTCCTCGCGCCAGAGACGTGTAAGCTGCGATAGGATTCCGTTTTCTTTCTTTTGCAAAACTTTAAATATTGCACTAATAATAATTAATACAGTTCATAAAATGCAATATTTTATACAATTTTTGTTTTGCAAATTGTATTTATGTATTTTACCGCAACCGCAAGGAATGAATAATGCGATTATCGAGGATTAATATTGTCGCGAATAATACTCGGGAAATAAATATTCGTCTTCTTATGAATATCCATCACATTTCATGAGAATTCTCCTTCGCATTATCATTTATCAGCTTCATAAATGACCTTCGGTCTAAACTGACGGAAACTCCTAGGAGCGAAAAAGGGTGACGTATCGCCATTCGTTGACGTACCGGTTCGCGTTTCGCATGCGGTAATTCCGATAACACCTCTAATGACACTTTTGCAATTTCGGCAAAACAGTCCTCGGGGAACGAGAGAGTCGAGAGACAGAGAACGCGGTTACGCGCGTCGCGGTTATAATGAGGAGCCATAAGCACGTAGCGCGGCGTGAGGCCGCACATACTCCCGACGTCGCCGCAGCGGGGCCTTATGTTACGACTTACGTTAGGTACGTGCTTACGGCTTACCATTACGATCACGCGGCGGCTTAAGACGCGGTGGTCTAAGCTAAGCACGACGGCACCGAGCACGTTTATCAACAAACAGTTCTTGCAACAGCCTGTTCCTAATAATCTCCCTAATTTATCAACCCCAGTCCCGCGAAACGTGGGACAACTTTCTCTTGGAAATTTCTGGCGCTACGTGTTCCGATAAGTTATGCGCGCGTGCTACGCGGGACCGAGCGTGCCGTCCGTAAATCATATGCGTTACGGTCCTCACATTAAGATGCAATTCGACTTGCGAGCAATCGCATCGTGAGCGTTTGCGTTCGAGCGGAAAAAAAGAAATACTCTTTATCCGATTCAGCTGATCTGTAACTAGGCTAATCTAATTAGGCTAATCTATAATATAAAATATCTTATCAATTGTTTATTATCGTTTCAACGATAGGATAATATTTCCTTAATGCAAATTTCGAGAGAGACGAACAACGTAATTTTCTACAATTCGTTTCTTATCGATCTTATCATCGTTCTCGTAGTTTTTATCTTAGACGCGTACCGCGCGCCAGCTCATCAGAAACTCGTGATCTTCGTCATCGTTCTTCGCTCGGCGGAGTCCCGGACGAATAGCGAGAAAATGTTAAAATGAGGAAAGAGTCGGTGTCGCCTAAGATCGTAGAGGGAACGGAGAAGTCTGGGAGAAGACTTTATCTAAACACGGCGGGGTGTCGCGTGATGGATCACTGCCAGCGAGCGGCTAGGCGGGATTCAGCGGAGGAGACCGCGCGCCGCGAAGATCACTCGAATGCACTTCGGAGAGTTATCTAGCCGTGATAGCGATAACAACTTGCCGTGAGCGCGCGTACGAGCCTCGCTTCTTCGTCATTCTATGCGGCGCGCGCTCGCCCGCGGGAACTTTTCGCAGTAAAACTTAGATGTAGTCCCTGTAGGCGTCTAGTTTCCAACGAGGATTTCTCTTATGTCGACTTTGGGAGCTCGTTACGCGGCGGAGTAATGAGTTGACGTTTCAACTCGCCGTAAAGGATGATTCGCGCTTTCTTACGCTGACTTCTCGGACCTTTTTCCTCTCTAACGCGTGTCTCTCTCCCTTTCTCTCTCTTGCTGAAATCATTTATCGATTATATCTGTACGGGTCGGTATAGCGGAATTCGAGTACGCGGGCGGGCGCAGTTCTCTCTGGAATGAAGAGCTTGGTTAAAAAGAATGTGTATGACTACTTTATTACAAGTCCGTTTGGAAATTGAAAAAGTTGGCGATATAACGGCATATATAGACAATGCTCGTTGCTACAGCTCGCAAAGTTTAAATTGGTTACACCTTCGACTTCGGGAAGATTCATTCGGCGAGTTGATAGTCTCGAATGAAACGTACAATGAGATAAGCCCCCGTGCGCACGTTGCCAACAAGAAGACCGATGATGCTGGCCGGGAAAGAAAGTATTGTGTTTGGGAGAACAATAGATTTCAAGATTTCCGTTAGTGCTCGGCGTTAACGTCTGCTTCGGCTTCGTTGAACGAATTCTCTCAAGAACGCGAAAGTAAATTCCATTTCTATGATCCGACATAATTGGATTTAAATTCTCAGCGACGGTACAATCCTTCTTGCGTTATTACAAGTTATTACATTCGCGTGGCTTTAAATTCTCGGCACGCCGAGTGTGTCAGGTTTCTTCGTTAGAAAACTTTTAAACACCGTAACCATTTTTCAATGTAATGAAACAAAAATCCTCCTTGAGCTTTGGGCTCAGTGTGCGACTCAATTGCCTCTTAAAAAGCAATATCATTCGGCGCGCAAGAGCTTCCTTCTTTCGCGCGGTTGCTTTTGATCAATTCATTCGATTGCCGAGATACACGCGTTGCTTTGATATTAAGGTCTGATGACTTATTCATCAGTGCGCTTTTTGCCGAGTTTATGTCCTCTTTAACGACTAAGCAAGTGCGCAAAGCGAAAGGAAATGGTAGAAAATCTGAGACTTGTCTGTGCTGCGTCATAGTTATACTCGATACAATCTGTCTTCTCACGATTTTCGATTTCTTCTGCTTATATTAAATACAATTTCAACGCAATTGCTATGAGATATTTTGTCCGAGATTTTTCAATATGCTGCATTTAGCATTTTGAATTGTTTGTGTAATTTATCTAGAAGTTAAAACACGTTATTTTTGGAAATTCTGTGAAAGATATGAAAAATGTAACGTGGAATAATTAATATTTAGATACTGTTAAAAATACCGAAAGATTACTGAGTTACATTTGATTGTGAACATTTATTGCGAATTCCAGAGAGTGGAAACATTGCTTTCACGTACGCGAAGTAAGTGAAACGGAGAGAAAGAAAATTTGCGCACAAACACACGCGTGTGTTTCGGCGATTTCGCATATAAGAACATTACCGCGAATCGACGGAGTCAGACCGTTTATTTAAAACCTACTCTGAGGATAGTACGTAAGCGAACGGGACCGCCGCCGTTGGACCATTTCGGACTGACGTACGAGTATTACTCCGCGGCATAATTGCGCCGTAACTCAGTCGACGCCTCCCAGCGACTGTTCTAATAACGATGATACCCGTGGCTCCGGCTGGCCAAGGGAATTTTTAACTGTGGTGAATTTGGTTAGTACGCGATGTACGATCTCCCCTCTGGTTGGTTCCTCCACGCAGACGACGCAACCCCTCCCGCGAGTTTCCCACACCGCGTTCTATTTTTTTGACAAAAAAAAAAAGACTAGAAAGTTTCGGGAAAGCGTCTCTCCCCTAATGGAAAGCAGAATGATCCAAGTTCCGACTTTCCGGTGGAAATTATTACTACACCAAGTTCGTGGACGCTCCTTTATCGTCGTGGAGAGGACCAGAGGTGACCGGGAGGGTAGGGTGGCCCGGGCTAAAGGTCGGCCTGGGGAAAATAACGGCGATAAAAAGCCGATCGCTCTCGCGGACTATGCATTTCCTTCGCTTCCGCCAGTGCCTGTCTAACGTAGTGATTTATTGAGAGAGAGAGAAATAAAGAGAGAGAGAGAAAGAGAGTTGACAATTGGATTATCGATCATTGTAATTTTCATATATCCGTAAATGTCACGAATGGAGAGCGATGATACGCACAACGAATCGGAATGATTCTTAATTTATAGGATGTATTTTTCTATCGCCCCGGAACTGAATGCCGTAAGATGAGCGATTTGTTAAAGGTACTCGCTATCGAGTCACGGTCGCGAAATAAATGGACCGAGAGAATCGAGAGAATTTTCTTCTTTCGCGTATTCTGCCGAGCTCTAGTAATTCAAGAATTTTCGGAAAACATCTGTCGATGCCATCGATCAGGCCCCGCTCGCTCGTGTAACTGGGTCAACGGGTCTTTTCTAGTTTTACGATTTCGGTTGCGTTTCAGAGGATTTCTCAAAAGCCGTTATGCAAACAGCACGAAAGAAACTGGAAGGACGCTCTTTTACTTGCGCAGAAATTCGCGGAAATCTTGGTAGATTCCTAATTGAGCTTTAATCAATATTATAAATCTGTGTAGAAATATTAAATTTAGTAAGAGATTGGGAAAGAGGTGAATTATTTTTAAATTCATAAAATTTTGCATTTTTAATTCATTAATTATTCTTAGCGTTATATTTCGATAATAGAGATATATGTAACGTAATACATACATCTAAATTAAGCAAGGCCACTGCTAGAGGAAACTGCAATTCAAGAATCCACGATTTGTAAAAGCCTCATGATTTCGCGACGATATAATCACCATCGACATTCAACTTGGTCCGCGACAGCCTTCGAGGTACATTAATCTCCGCGGCTGCGATAGAGAGAGAGAGAGAGAGAGAGAGAGAGAGAGAGAGGAGGAGGGAGATAAAGAGAAAAAGGAAGCGTATCAACGTGCGAGGAATGAAGCTCGCGAGGACTGATCGATAAGACGAAGAAAAGAGAGAAAGAGCGAAAGAGAGAGAGAAACAGCTGCAACGGTAACGGCAGTAAGGAAAACTTTTGCTCGACGCGGATGCAGGGCGTCGCAAAAAGAGACGTCACGTACGCGGCACCTGACTACCGCGCCAGGACGCATCCGGCACTATCGTCGTCGTCGTGGTCGTGGTCGTCCTCGTCGTCGTTCCTTCTCCGAGGAGTCGTTTCCACCCCATCGAGATCACGAGGAAAGTACCGTCGCTAGCCGGGCTAATTCCGAGCCTCGTCCCCAAGTCCGTTCCCGTCCTCCGTCCGTTTCCGCCGTTCGTTCGTAAAGTATCCTGCTACGTGACGTCGCGTCGCGTACAGTTAGCGGCAGAAACGAGCGGCGCCGCCGCCCCGATGCTTCGACGAGCTGTCCTCCGCGTCGCTGGTCGTCGACGAAACAAACTGCCAAGAAGAATGCGCGGACAAAAGCGTAACGAGAACGATCTCGCGCGACGTTCGCCTCGAGGCGACGCGACGGACAGGCGAAATAACCCTGCGTCCTTTGCGCATCCTGGTAAAGGGTCGGCAGGACACATTGAGAACGACGTTTTTATTCTCAAAGCGGAGAAGACACGATTGAAATTTTATTCATCCAATGTGTTTCGACATTTTGCCAGATGTTTTTTTTTCTTTTTGAATTTAGAGGGTTAGCCCCGGATGCAGGAAGAACGAGCGTGCCGAAATGGAAACGGAACGACGCATAATTTATGTATTACACAAGTCCTTGAAACGAGAATATGAAATGTAATCTTACGGGGGATTCCTTGCAGCGGTTTTGCTATCGGCTGAATGAATGCTGATTAGACTGCCAGACGCTTGCGCTTGCCCTAAATAAAGTTCGTTATCGCGCCGGTTCTTTAATATGAATGTCGATGAAAATGTAGAGAGAGAGAAAGAGAGA
>NW_012027002.1:264628-282606 GCF_000956235.1 Wasmannia auropunctata
ATAAATCGTAGATAGATCCTTTATATTATTGACTATTTATAATATATTATATAATAAATTGAGCGATATACTATATCTCATTTTTTGGTGTAAAAACGTTTTACCATATCTCTTCAACTTTTCACGAGTCATCTCAGAGATATGCTGTAATATGTAACATTAATCCTATCCTCTCGTGCTATTCTTAAAGCCATCAGGCAGAGCAATTTATTACCACGTCCGAAACACGTTAGAGGAAATGCTCCAAAGAAAGTGTTAACAAATATACGCGCGTACAGGACCACTCGTCACAGCGTCGCTCCCGCACGTGATTAACGACTCGTTAAATATTAACGAGGTAGCGACATTTTTCGCCACAGGAGAGCTCCCGCCGTGTAATTACCGAAAGTTTCGACACGACGCGACGCGCTCCTTCACAGAGTGCGGGATTCTTGGCTGCGAGAAGGCGCCTTCATCGAGGCGTCGTTTGAACTTTGTACAAAGAGCCATGAAGCAAATCGTCTAGACGATACATGTGTCGACGGAGGTGTCGACGAAAGGATACGGTGACGTCGCCGTGAAATTACGGAGCGAGGCAGAAGATATAGAGACGGGGAGACAAATAGAGTAAAGAATCGATAGACAATTAGATAGCTACATTCGTGTGCGTCTGTATAGATCGATAGTGACTAGGAGAATGAGAGAGAGAGAGAGAGATAGAGAGAGAGAGAGAGAGAGAGGAGGGAGATAAAGAGAAAAAGGAAGCGTATCAACGTGCGAGGAATGAAGCTCGCGAGGACTGATCGATAAGACGAAGAAAAGAGAGAAAGAGCGAAAGAGAGAGAGAAACAGCTGCAACGGTAACGGCAGTAAGGAAAACTTTTGCTCGACGCGGATGCAGGGCGTCGCAAAAAGAGACGTCACGTACGCGGCACCTGACTACCGCGCCAGGACGCATCCGGCACTATCGTCGTCGTCGTGGTCGTGGTCGTCCTCGTCGTCGTTCCTTCTCCGAGGAGTCGTTTCCACCCCATCGAGATCACGAGGAAAGTACCGTCGCTAGCCGGGCTAATTCCGAGCCTCGTCCCCAAGTCCGTTCCCGTCCTCCGTCCGTTTCCGCCGTTCGTTCGTAAAGTATCCTGCTACGTGACGTCGCGTCGCGTACAGTTAGCGGCAGAAACGAGCGGCGCCGCCGCCCCGATGCTTCGACGAGCTGTCCTCCGCGTCGCTGGTCGTCGACGAAACAAACTGCCAAGAAGAATGCGCGGACAAAAGCGTAACGAGAACGATCTCGCGCGACGTTCGCCTCGAGGCGACGCGACGGACAGGCGAAATAACCCTGCGTCCTTTGCGCATCCTGGTAAAGGGTCGGCAGGACACATTGAGAACGACGTTTTTATTCTCAAAGCGGAGAAGACACGATTGAAATTTTATTCATCCAATGTGTTTCGACATTTTGCCAGATGTTTTTTTTTCTTTTTGAATTTAGAGGGTTAGCCCCGGATGCAGGAAGAACGAGCGTGCCGAAATGGAAACGGAACGACGCATAATTTATGTATTACACAAGTCCTTGAAACGAGAATATGAAATGTAATCTTACGGGGGATTCCTTGCAGCGGTTTTGCTATCGGCTGAATGAATGCTGATTAGACTGCCAGACGCTTGCGCTTGCCCTAAATAAAGTTCGTTATCGCGCCGGTTCTTTAATATGAATGTCGATGAAAATGTAGAGAGAGAGAAAGAGAGATAGAGAGAGAAAGAGAATCGTTTCTCTTGCGCGCCCTTCTTCTTGTAACTCGTCTCCGACTGTAATGATGTTACCGGAGTTCAGAGACAGAGTTTATTCTCGCCGCGCCGCCGGAGGAGTACGTGGCAGCCGACGGAGAGGTAAGGTAGATAGGTAGGTAGGTAGGTAGGTAGGTATCTCCTTCCTGGAGCTCCTCCCGGTGTTTTATAAGCCTGATGAATGTGGATTAGACTTCTCGGGCGTTCCCATCCTCTTCAGCGCCGCTCGTTTTGTCCTTGCACGTCTGGTTTTCTTCTTTATCATCGTCTTCGCCTCTTCTCTCCCGAGCCTCTCCCTCCTCGTTTCTTCCACCTCTTCTTCCTCCCCGTCTTCTTCTTACCGACACGGAACTCCTTCAAGATTATGCAGATCCGACATCCTTGCCACTATTTTCTTGCGCTACCACGGCGAGAAGCTAATTTTTGCACTAACCGCCCGGCTCTCAAGATAAATGTTGGCTGGCGGCACTTCATTCTAAGGGAGAAACGATCGATCGCCGCCCCGTCGTATTTAAGGTATTGAACGACTATCGGGAACGCTTTTATCCGGGTTCTACGATCGTCCGGCGGATTTATACACGGCCATGGGCATAAAGAACCACCTTGGTTACACGTTACACTCGCGTCCTTATACCACTACAACGAAACAGTAATTTTCTAAAAAGGGAAAACGAGAGAATAGAAGATACAAAGGTATCCGGAAACTGTGTATGTGTGTATGTGTGTGTGTGTGTGTGTGTGTATCGAGCGGCAAATAACATGGCCCGGAAATCGATAATCCACCGGACAACGTAGCCGGTACTTTCCGCCGCGCGGAAATCCCTTGAAAATTCCGTTCGCTATAATCCGGAACAATTGGCGGAAAATGCTTGGGAAAATCAATTTACGGTTATAAACCGTCCGACAAAATCCGGGATAAATGCGCACGATAAAGCCCATGGTACGGGGGGGGAGGGAGAGGGGGGGGCACGATCTTCCACATACCATTGACGATCGCGACGTAATTAGCGACGCGACCGACGATCCCTAGCCTTTTCATTCTCTCTCTCTCCTCGTTCGCCCACCCCTGTCCGGTCTTTCCTTTCCCTCGCGACGCGACCGTTCACTCTCTAATCTTTTCAGGAAATAACGAGGAGCCCGGCTATCCGGCCGGATGAAAAATGCTTCTTGAAACACGAAGTGGGCGACACCGGCAGATGCCGGTTAGAACGGCTCTCGAGGCAGAAGACAGATGTCAAGCCGTTACGTGAGGTCCCGCTAACTACGTAATTACATCATTCCCAGCTCGCCGGACCGCTGTCTCTTTCCCGTCTCTCGACCATCTCTCTCTTTCTCTCTCTCTCTCTTTCTCTCTCGGCTCCTGTCCTCCGCGCGTGTCTCGCGTCCGTCCGAGAAACGCTAAAATTACCAAATATTCAGGGCAGAATTGCTGATGCGTGTGCTCGCCGACTGCCGACGACTCGCATCACTCTCTCCGAGTGCTTGCTTCCGCCGTTGTCGCAGACACTCCGCCTATGCGGAGATTAAATGAAAATTTCGCGGAAGGAACTCGTCCTTTTCGGATTTGGAATCTCAGATATGCGGTGAAGTATGTTGGAGACACATATCTCGTTAGATACGTTTTTGTCCTCAGAATTATAAATCGGCGGCGATATCTCTTGCTCAGCTCGAGTCATTTGATTTTTCGCTGAATTTGATAAGACTTTTTCTACGAAAGAGTCTATTTTCTAAAGGATTTCTAAAAAATTTAAGTGTATTGATCCCAATACATTTTTTAATGCCATTGTTTCGTCTCCAAAAACGTTCCTCGCTTTTGTCACGAAATCGTTAATCACTATAAAAGTTTCTTTGTACGCGACGAGCTTCTAATTACTTGGCGAAGAATTTTGCAACAATTATGCTCTGGCCTGGCAGAGACAACGATTATACGATCAAACAATTAAGTATGGTTACTTGCCGACGACTCATGCATACATGCATGAAGTGGCTAAGTGCTGGTCGTGTAATCATTAGCATAATGATTAGCATAATTAATGCCGTCGGGGGTTAGTTTACCGCGTTATCGTCAATAATTAATGCTGACTTATCTCCGGCGCGCGGTGATGATACAGCGAGCATTAATTATTACCCGTAGTCTTAGCGGAGCGCGAGCGCGCATTTGTCAGTTGTCTAATTTCGAGATCTTTCTGCGAATCTCCGTGATCTCCGGGATATAATTAAATTGTAAACGTTTACAACGACATCGCCGGACGAGAAGCAACGGACGCGGATTGGAAGTGTCAATCGCGACCGATCGCCCGTTAGCTAATCACTCGGAAATCGGCTTCATCTCGCTTTTATTCGCCGAGGAAAGAAACACAGGACGGATTGAGCGTCTCCCCGGCGATTGATTGCTCAACGACCAATGTTCTACGGCGAAGTTAAAATGAACATCTACGCCGACGGGGGACCGGTTGACTTTTCCGGTTAATTAATTTACACACCGTGTGCCGAATTACCGTAGCGACGCGACGTGAGCGATGGGCTCCTATCGTCGGGGGCCGATAGGATCCCGTGCTCCAGATGCTAATTGTTTGCCCACTTCGATTAATTAACCGGCCGTCTATCAATGAATAACTGTCGCCGATTGTAAAGTGTAATTAATTGGCCGCATGACGTAGC
Source organism: Wasmannia auropunctata (assembly GCF_000956235.1). Classification (NCBI taxonomy): domain Eukaryota; kingdom Metazoa; phylum Arthropoda; class Insecta; order Hymenoptera; family Formicidae; genus Wasmannia; species Wasmannia auropunctata. Next base: position 269,054 of record NW_012027002.1, read on the forward strand.
CGCCGCCACCGCCGCCGCCGCCGCCGCCGTCGACCTGTTCGTAATTTCGTGGAATTGTCGGCTTTGCTCTCTCCCTCATTTTCTCTCTTGTCCACCCTCTCTCCAATCTCTCGCACATTCTCTCTCCCTCCCTCCCTTGCTCTTTCCCTCTTTTCCCGTCTCTGTCTATTGGCAAAATTGCAGACAACTGTGCTTTGCAGTCGTTTCCGCGCGATAGCATCGGCACCCAAAAGTTACGAGCGACGTCGCGCGATAAAATCGGCAAATTGTAATTGAAAAATCGCCGGCGCCTCTATCCCTACTAATTTATAAATTGTGTTGTTACCGCGCCATTGCCCGTAAGCTGATTAAAGCCATTAATCGTTGATAAAATTGTGTACGCTGTCATTTGGATTTTGCATCGCTCGCGCGAAATTCTTCAATATCTGATAAATAATCTCATGTAAATATTTATACGCAGAAATGAAGCCGGTATTTAAAAACACATGCAAACTTTAAGTACCTATTATACGAATAAATTATATAGATAATTTATATACAATATATTTTGTTGTTTAATGGTTGATATAAAAATTTCTTTATAGGCATCCTTGACATTGATCGATGCCTATCGATAATTTATACAAAACTAATGCTCGTACTTATCATTATAAAATACTGACCATTTATGAAAAATATTGACTCGATAAATTATATATCGAATAATGCAGCGAACCCGGGATGTGAAATCGCGTGAAGTATAAATAACGCGCGCCAGCAAAGATATAACCGTAATTCTTGCTCGACGTAGATTCCGTTCCATCTCAGTCGCTTTAAAGGATTGATGCAAATAACGCGGAGGTTTCGCCTCTCTCTGAAATCCCCGCTAAGGAAATATTCTTAGTGAATGCTTCATCGTAGTATTATCATACTCTTGCGCTTAATGCTCGACAAGTTAACAACAACTCTTGAAGAAGATCATAGAAAATGCATCGAGGCACGCGATAAACGGTTTTCTTCGCTTGTGCGCGCTTCCGCGGAGATATCTCAAAATCGTGATGTGACCGACTATCTTGGCGACGTTGGAAGAAATCCCTTCGCTTTACGCTTTACGGTACTTCACGAATACACCCGCGCGGCAATGCGTCTGGGCTTTTGGTTTTATCCGATTGTAGGAGAACTTCCGCCAATTCATTCGCCACGTCCGTATATATTTAGCGTAGCTGTATGACCGAGGACATTGCGCGCGAGAGCCCAGATTCATAGGACAGACGTATCTGGCGGATGTTGAAGAGCATGTCGTTGAGAGGAGCGACGCGAACGATAGTCGAGACGGGCCACGGCATCTCGCAGTAATTAGGCAGGCTAATCACCCCCCGGCCACGTTATCTTAATGGTCGCCGTTATGCCGTGACGTCGCAACTACCCTTGTCTGTGCTGGTAGTTTAATTGCTCCGATAGGTTTCGTGCCATCTCCCCGGAGCGGAGAACATCGTACCCGATGTCGATGGGTCGTACGCGCAATGGCCACGAGGCGCGCACCAGCTTCCGGTTCCGGTCCGGTATCTGCCGCGAAAACAGTTCTGGAACTGCACCTGCATCAGAAATTCTGTCGCGCGGTGGCGACGTGAGTGGCGTTACAAAAACGTATTATGATTTGCCGTTGCACGCGTCCAATACCGAATCTTTTCCAATTTTGTTCGAAATCCTACACTAGCTAGAGCTAACTCTCTTTCGATATCACGAACGGCAAAAATTATACAAATGCGATATATAAAAGCGATGACATTTATACGAATAACACTTTCTAGTTTTCTTGACTGTGATTAATAGCGATTGGATTAAATTACAAAAATGATCCATTCAGACGTTTTCAAGAAATTCCTTACTGACAGCAAAATGTGATAATAGCTCGGGGAAAAAAGAGCAAACATTTCTTTTAATAAATAAAGATTCGATATCGACAGAGTTAATTGAGCATTATTGAATGCCAACGGATTTCACAGAACATTAAGACGTATCCGCTGACACGTAAAAACGACGGCCGCTGTCTGCCGTTCATCGAGAGACCAACTCGCTTACACGTAAACGCAATTAACTCTGAGTCAAGTGAAACCAGGTCAAACGTAACGTTACGTCGGCACCGTGCTGTAGCTGGATGTTCGAAGTTTCCGTCGTTAGACGTAACGAATCACTAGATGCAAGGGAATTATCTACTAGACTAATTTACATTAATGTTGCGCGTTATGTAGTCTACGATAATAACCGCATATCCGACGACGGATACGCGTGGGAATGAAATAGGAGGCAAAATTATGCGCTGAAATTTTCAAGGGTTTCGGTCGATGCAATTTGCATTTATTGCTCATGACTTTTTACCGGTCATTTCCTAAACGCAACGTAAGTGACAGATTTATTTGACCGTTTAACTCGCGTAATAAACCTATGAATACGGGATGAACACGGGTTCAACGCTACGGGGGAAGATTGGACAACGTTGATTAAATTCTCTATATCGCGGATTGTTTCAAATTTCCATCTCATCATCATCGGCATTCCCAGACTAGATCACTGCCTATTGAAACAGATAATCCCATCAATCTCTCAACTGGCGTATGTTTGATACACCGTTCGTCAAATCACTTATTCCGGAGATTACGTTACGATTATTGATGTTTTAAATTTCGTGGAAATTTGAACGCTACTGTTACCAGAGAAATTTGTAATCGTGAAATCAGGGAAGTGAGACTGAAATATCATTGTCTCAGATATTATTTTTAGGAACTAAAAATACTGTAAGTCGAATAACAACTTCATTATTTTATCTAGAATTGCAATCCGATATAAAAGAAATTGCTATTTTCAAAGAGCGAATTGTTGCCCACTGATATCGAAACGAATAGCGAACGGAAGATGCTATTGGATTTTATCTCACGTGCGTCATATGAATAGACATTAGAAAAGTTATAGAAATTCACAGGACTTATAGTACCTACCTACTCTTTCCGATATTTGTGCTTTACATACAGACTGTTGCAAAAGTAATACATTTTTTCTCGGTTACGGATACAAATTTTAGCAAAAATAAATCAACAGATTAGAAAATTGTTAAGAAAGATGGCATTTAATTGGATTTTTGTTAGTATTGACTATGCAAAATGTTTGCAACTACCTAAGTGAGTCCGAGACTTTCGATACACTTCACGGAGCAGTGCGATTTTTGCATTGGCAGCACTTCTTCCGTGCACAGCGCCAGACAATTCCGTTGAATTTCAAGTCACATACGCCTCATGAATTGGCATTTACGAAATTGCAAAATGCAGAGAGAGAGAGAGGGGGGGGGGAGAAAGAGAGAAAGAGCCGCTGTTTTGTCTTGTTATGTGTGTGCGACTTATTTAGGAAAATAAACCACATCGCTGGCGCGTACAGCAGGCGACGCGCTCTTTTTACCTATGTCGTGCAATTCCAGATGAATAATTCGCAGAATTTCGAATCGTGATGCTTTTTACGGGAGAACGTAAGACGCGAGATCCGCGGCGCATTTGCGACGTTCGTGTTTGATTCGTCCTTGTGGTAGCATAAACGCACCTTTAAGTTTTTCTCCATTTTACAGAAAAAAAGAAAAAAAAGAGAAAAGATGGAAACTGGCGTAGCTCGCGCAGAAATGCCTCCTGTTTTTTTCCGGTGACATTTGCGCGCAGATGTCCGTCATAACCCGCAACCCGTATTTTTCCGCGGCGCGACAGCGCGGCGTTTCGTAATAATAATTCTGGTGAAATTTAAACAAGAGATTTTATTTTCATTATGCGCCGGGCGTTGGAATGATTCGAAATGAAACACCGCACCCGGACCCAGACCGTTTTATGAATATTAACAGCGCGACGGTATCGCAACGCTGACAGGCGCGCATCAACTTCTGACAATAATTTCGTACATCGACCCCGTGTAGTCCGTGATTTCCCTTGACCCGTGAGGGCCGTACGAGTAAAAATTTATTTTTCAATTAATTCTGAAATTATTTCAATTACATTGCCGAGAGGGAATTGTCCCAATGCGAACAAATTTTCGGGGTGCACGCTTTATTTTACAATTCCAATATTTAAAGTCGGTTGGAACAACCGTGGAACCGATAGCGCGATTTTCCTCTTTTTCTCTCAATTTCCATTGCTTCCAGAACGAATGTTCGGTTACCGGTAAGTTTACCGTGGCAGGAAAAACAGAGAGAGCCAAAATGCAAATTGTGTCGACGTCGGCGCTTACATCACCCTGCCGCAAGTTAAATCTTCTTTTTCTCGATTTCCAACCGAGATTCTTTGGAAAGAATCTTGTCTTTATCGCACGTTCTCGCTTTCGGTCGCGCTTGCCGTCCCTGGAGCTACTTTAATGATCGAAATAATGATTGAATATTACGGTAACGGTATTTAACTTCTCCCGCGCGGGAGCGGGTCGCTAGAGATGAGAAAAGTTGAAATGGGAAATGGAATTGGATGCATAACCGGCTGCCTCTGCCTGGTGAAGTGGAGAACGCGAGCGGCGAGAACTAGAGGACTCCAAGGCTTGACTCTCACACTCGCTAACTTCCATCCTCCGACGTCGCTTTTTCGTCCCTTACGTTTATATCCTCGTCGTCCCCGTGCTCCGCGTTACGACCATAATCTGGCGCAGTCTCCCCCCTCCCTCCCACCTCAATAACGTCAGCCCAGCGAAGGCGTGAAGGCGCGAGTAATTCTTTCGACTTGAGCATTAATTGAAGGCGTTGCGCCGGACCAATGTGACGCCGTAAAAGTTTTCGTATTACCGGCGCTACGGCGCGTTGCGAAAAGCCTCTTCGGAATTAATTTTCTAATGAGTTACGATTATCTGGCGAATACGTGAAGAGAATTTGGAGTAATTAGTTGTAGAAGCGGCTCTTCTCCATCCCCTGCTGCTCCACGCCATGCTTTCCTCTTTTTATTTTCGCTCTCCTCATCCGCCGAGATTTGCGCGGTAATTTCGTCTTACCTTCGAAGAGCGACGGATAGATCTTTCGACTTTAACGAAGGTTAATTGAAGGCGCTGTCAGCGCAGGGAGAAAGTTGCTTGATTTCTCCGCCGTGATTTTTTTAACGAAGACACTGAACACAATCCGCGTTTTATTAAAAATGACAGGCGAAAATCGTTATTAACCGCGCGCGCTGATACCATTAAATTTGCGTCTCCCACGGGGGAGAGGGGGGGGGGGGCTTTTAGTAATGTTTTATGGATGAAAGGGAAAATAAATATCCCGAACTTCTTAATTAAAATTTTGTCCGCAAATCGCCTTCGTGTTAAGACATTAAATGTCTACGCTTATGATTGATCGTTGCAAAGCACGATTAATATTACGTTGAACCACCTCAAGACTTACGTGCAAGAACTTGTAGCGTCAGGATCACTCGACGTGATCGCACTAAAACCATGATCGGGGATAGAACAGAGAAGCTGCTCAAAGGGCAAGAGTTGGACAGTCTATTCTGACTTGGGATTTAATCAAACGACAACACATAACGATAAGTTAGACGGCTAACTTAACTACAATATAATACCTAATATACATATAATGAACGGTATAATTGAATGTACTTTACATGAAAATACACTTTAAAGTTATCTTTAATAAAAGAGTAAGACAACTTTTTCCTCTGTGGCATGAGTATACTTTATAGACGATGAACTTTGTTTTATTCGTCTTCAAGCTAAAACTCGATAAACAATCAAGCGCTATTGAAAAACGACTTCTCCAATAAGAGAAATTACAAAAAAAAATGAAAACAATTGCCAGAGTTGAAATTAGTTCGCGAACTCGGGGGAAACTTTTGTTCGAACGGAATTCCTTCGCGAGAAGATAGCTTTTATGCGTTTTGGAAAATCAGCTTTTACAAATTCGCTCGTAGCCGAATATTAATTACATACGTGAGGGATCATTAAGCGGCAGTGTCCTTGGTAAAACCTCGAAAAGGAGGCCCGTCTCTGTATCTGTCCTATCGGCCCTAAAAGTTTACGGAGATTATCCTAAACCGAGATTATGGGCGGCTGTATCTGACTTACCAACGTCACATCGTTCCCCTACGGATGGCATCAATTATTTTCACATTTAGGAGATCGTAGTGTTATTATCAAATAGACTTCCCTCAAAGCCTTTGTCATTATCGTCACGCCCGAATCGGACAATTATTAATGATGTCGCGTTATGCTACTAATTTCGTATGCCAAGCATGTTAAAACTGTCATTTAAGCAGTTTTCAGTCGTTCAGTTTTACTAATTCATTTTACGCTTCTGCCACGCGAAAAAAATAGATTTTTATAATAAAAATTCCTATGAAACTGTAAATGATGAATTCGCACCGTCTGTCAATGGATATCTGATTGTCAAATTGTCAAAGAAGGAATTTTTATTTTAGATTCGTAAAGTTTAATATTGAAAATTAATGAGTTGGAAGAAGTATCGTCTGATCGAATTTCTGTTAAGAAAAAAATTGGCTTTACAAGAAATTTACGATCACAAGAGAATAACTGGTTTTCGATACAATTTTCATAAACCTGCCCTCGTTTACCATGTGTCGCATTTCCTCCGTTTCGCGCACGACTGAGCCGTAAAATAAGTAGCGAAAAGTGCATATATATATTTTTTAATATCTTCATTGCAAAACGAGCTCTGTGTACACATTAGCCGAGATTTAAGAGACTTGTTTTTTCATCTTAAATCATCTTAGCTCTCGCGAATTTGCGTGGAAAGTTTTTCTCCGTTTCTTGACAATTTGCAAGTATTGAATGGTCGTAAATCGCCAATGCGGGGAAACGATAATCGCGAACCGCTCGTAAATCCAGCGGACCTCATTTTTCAGGTAGCTATATCGGCTATGAAATATGTTTCATCGTGGCCATTAACGTGGTTTCTAAGCAATCTATAGCATTTCTGCTGGGTAATATAAAATACCTTTGAACAGCTCGAAACGCGTAATTCGTTTTTCACGTAAAATCGTCCTTCTGTTTACTTCATCGATTTGAGTTGCACTCAAGAACGTGCTTGAAAAGACAGGCTGAAAGAAATCTGCGCATGGAAGGACGCACGAAAAGATATACCCCTTTCTCAGTTAACACGTCACTTTGCAGACATTCTCATATGCGCGCGTGATGCGTTTTTCTAATGTTATACATGATAATTTCTCCTATAATGCGTGTGCACGATGTTTACGACTTTTACGACGGTGCAAATGTTTTCTTGACTTTTCGGTACTGCTGTGACGTGAGCATGAGGAAAAAAACACGCGTTTGTAATTACTGTTTAAAAAACAAGATATCGTTTTAATTGCTTTCAGTATCGGCCAGCCGCGGCCGTTTACATTCGCTTTGACGCGAGTGTAACGCGAAAAAAAGAAAGATAAACGAGCTTTGGCTGACAGCCGGCTCAAAATTTCGTTTAAAAGGATTCGATTTAATTCCTGAAAACGCGTGGTTACGTGCACGTAAGCCGACTACGTGGCGCGGCTTTTGGGCGGATCTTTTCAAATTTACATCGACAGTATTAAATCACATTGAATTATGCGCTATCACGTAATTTCACGTGATCGTTTCGAGTTGCCATCGGCGCGCCTGAATACGCCTTCATAAACGGGCGTTACACGGTGAACGCGCAGAACGTCATTAAAGCGCATTTTACGAAATTGCCGGAGCAAAGAAGCGAAACGCGAAAAGGAATTATAATTTATTTTGCCGCGATGCAATGTCGACTAAATTAAAACTAAATTAAAACTAAAATATTGTACATTATGGCGTATGTATTGTTATTATTATGTTGCTTTATTTTAATCTTTTTCAGATTAACATTTTTATTTATTGAAAGAAAAATGTAAATTCATTGTCAATTATTTTTACATAACTACAAGTGCGCTGAACATTAGTTGGGAATTTTCGTATGATTGATGCCCAGGTCTGAATTACATTGATTGTGTGATAAATAATTTTATTATGAAAAAGATTAGTGCAGCGTACACGTCTTTGTAACGATTTCAATGAAAAAATGGAACTCAAGTCTATAATTGAATTTTGTTTGGCTAGAGTTGCCTTGCATAAGTAAAAGAAAACGTCCTAAATGGAAAATATAAAACACGTCGACATTGGCAGTAGGAAAAGTCGTTATTTATTATCCGTTTATTATCTCGTTTCAGATAGTGATTATAAGGCAGTTTAATTGCGCGGCATATGTCGTAGGTAATCTTGCGGAAGGACGTTACCGTGCACGGTATAAGCGCGTCTAGTACGCCGGGGTTCCCGAATTGTCGCGGGAGTTTCTTGATCCCGAGACTAGCTTCGACCCCGCCTGTTTGGCGGCATGCCAGACCTCGGTGGACCGCGAACCGGGCGCGCCCGTGCAACGACCGATGTCGAGCCTTGTTTCGCCACGTGTCCAGAACTCGCGCGACTCGCAAGGAGAATAAATTCTTCAACGGTCTGCGGTAACGATCGTGACGACGATGGCCGACGTACCCGAGTGCTTTCGGCAGGACGCATGGAGAATTAATAAATCGCGAAGTAGCGCGATCGGAGCTTATCGCGATTCCAATAGATACGTCGCATTGTGAATACGAGAGAATACACGAAACTACTAACTACTCTTGCACGCGAGAGGAGGAGAACCTCTCAAAAGTCGTCGCGATCGTGGTGGCAGCCGGCCAAACTTTTTTTCACCTTCTCCCCTCCCCCCATCTCTCTGAGGAAAAGAACGCTCGTTGTTACAGCCGCCACGCATAAACTCCTCTTTACTTACGTCTGACCGCTAAGAGGAACGCGACGTCGCGTGGCAGTTGCTCGCGGAAGCCTGTTCGTTTCTCCCCTCGAAACAGGAACGTCGCCGAAACTCTCCGGCGATTTAATGGTCCAAGACTCCGTTACATGTATCGCCGTTACTCTCCGCAGCGCGAAACTTTTTCTTTACGGTGATCTACCTCGCCCTCGCCGAACTCACGAAACATGCCCCATTTGGAAACCAAAGTGAGTTACCGGTGCGGCGAAGCCGGCAGACCTCTCTGCCTTCTTTATCCCTATCCTCGAGAATATTATTACCACTTAGAAATCTTTATGACCGCATTTATAGTCATCTCGGCAATAAGGATTTGTTCCTTAGCGTCTGGGTTAAACGTGACCAACATGTATTAGTTATTTAATTTTAGTTTCGTTCACATTTATCGAAGAATGAATTGCTAATATAAATATAGGCGATTGAAATCTAAAGATGGAAAACGACTTTAATGTTGATCAAATTAACGTCTATAGTAATCTTAATAAAATCGTTTAACGTTTTAGCTGTGGACTGTTATTTGTAAATTTCTTTTTCTCCAAAATTATTATTCGTTAACGGTACGTCGCTCGAGTTCCGTCCGCTAACCGAACTTTATTCGCGGCAATATTACCCACAAATACTACCAGTCACGTCTATTTTATTTCTCGACTTTTCGCCTCAGTGCTCCAGAACGACATCGATGCGCCGCAGCTGAGCGAAACAGCTCCAATCGCTTTCGCGGAACACGATGGTATCCAAAGTTCTCCGATTTAATGTGCCTTGACTTCGTTACGTATTACTATTGTTGTACCGCCATGGCCGTTGCGCTCTTCGTTGGAGGCTGTAACAGTTGTTAACTTCGTGAAAGCGCGGCTTTTATTGTCGTTTGAAAACAGGCTTTGTTTCGAACTTACATTTTCTCTCGAGTGCATCAAGCATCCTTGAATAGCTAGCACTTGTTCTCTCGTACCCATCGCGAAAGTGCCTTAGTAATATTTACGATTACGATCACTGCACGCGCCGTCAGATTCCAAACGTGATCCTGCGGAGCAGTTTTCTGCATCTTATGGTTATGTACTTTGTAACAAAAATGCAGTCATTCTCTGCAAACGTCTTAGAAACTTCTACAAATCCAACTCTAGCTAAATTAATGACAGATTAATTACTTAAATTGAAACGACTTGTCCTAAATCAAGGATTCAATATTTCAGTATTAAAACAAAGAGCTGGTTCTTTAAAAGCCGACGAAAGCTGCGCTCACCGCGAGTTGGAATATCCGCGATATTGTCACAAGCGATTCACGAAAGAGAGGACGAAAATTGTTGAGGTATGGAGGGGGAAAGGGGATAACGGTAGACAAGCGCGGAAGACGGGGAGTCGAGACAGTGCAGCGGCGGCGGCGGCCTGGTAAGCTTTGTCTTCGATGAACGGTAACTGGGGAAACGGTAACGTCCGACGGACAACAATGGGTTATTGTGTAAAGGTAGGGACGTGCTAGCACGGCGTCTCCTCCGCTGATATACAACCCCGCCGGCGTGCAACTCCGGCTACGACACCGGGGAGCGTCCCGAAGGGCATCTAGGTTCGCCAACAGCCAGGACGAAACTAGGCAGCATCTCGATGCAAGACAGAGAGAGAGCCCTAATTACCATGCTACATGGTTAATCTTCGAGATCCAGAATGGCGACGGGACCGGGAACAATGTTCACTTCCCTCCCCTCATCTCCCTCCGGTTCACCTTCTCGCCCCGTTCATTCCGCTATCTCGCGATAGCTGTAACGTAAATGCTCCTTTACAGCAGCGAAGGACTGCGATGACCTCGATTATAGGTCCTACAGCCGTCCGTTTCGCCGGGGACAGCTCTATGTTTCTGCGAATGTCGGTACGACGCGTAACTTATATATGTCAGAGATTCAGTCTCTTCTTACAGAGAAAAATGTTAATTTTACTATACTTTGTGTAATAATAATTCACATGTGTATTATATATATATATATATATATATATATATATATATTAATACTATATTTATCGCCTGCAACTTAGCGAGAGTTTTTGGCGAAAAGAATTTTACGTTTCTCTTCTCTTTATTTATGTTACTCTCTCCGGTCGGGACCAAAAGGGCTGCCGCACTCAACGAGTAATTATTCAAACAAGTGGTATTACTGTCTATGTCGGCTGCTCCTTCTCTCCCCCTCTTTCGTTTCACGTACCAAGGGTACGAAATTGGTAGTGCGAAATATTTGGCTCGCCGGAAGACGTGGATACGGACCCATGGAAATGTCTGCGCTATATATAGAGCTAAACAGCGGCATACGCGTGATATAAAGTTAGGGGAAAATGACGAGGAAGGGGAGAGGAAGTAAGTTACAGTTATACTGGCTAACCTTGCGAATGAAGAGTTATGCCGAGCTCTCCCTGACTTACTGGCTGGCTCAGCAGGGATTAAAACGCCGCTAACACGAGGACCATCTTTATTCACCCTCCCGTGGGCCACCAACCCTATTGCAAAGCTGGCGGCGTTGGCTGGCATGATAATGCACATCGTCTAATTTCGCCAAGTCTCGCTCGCGCGAGCATACTCGATAACTCCTTTGCAATGTCTTCACGATCGCGTCTCAAAAACTTATGTGCGTTGTTTAATAAATGTACATTAGTTGCGAGAAAGATCAATCAATTATAAAGAAGTGCAATATTTCTTAATATTATATTTGTCTATTTTGCAAAACACATGCGAAGATTTAGATAATTTTATTTAGCGTTTTTTTTTCCTCGTAACAAATAATTCCAAAAGAAAATAATATTTTAAGAATTTGATAAAAATATATAGTAATTACAATATAAATTCTACTTATTTTAGAAAATGGAATTTGAGAGCTTTACAAGCATAAGGACGGTCCTCTAATCCTTCACGCCTGTGTTAGGATTAGCCGATGGTAATTAGAGTAATCGCTAGTCCTGATGATAATAAGAGGCATGCCGAGACAATCTTGCGGCTTGCACGCTCAGATTAACCCGACTATGCCGCGCGTAGTGTGTCAGACTAAATTTTGAGGAAGCGACTTAGGGCGCAACGCCGGCACTTACAGTTAGTAGAGCAATATGCTTAATTGGACGTATTTTAGAGGCGGAAAACTGATTAGCCGCTAGCCGTGGATCTAGAGTTCATTACACTGACCGTACTTTCCTTTAAGAATGTTATTTATATTGCATACCTATACTATTATTGCGGTTTAATATAATAAATTAATAATCCTACTGTGACAAAAATATAGCTTCTAATCTTTACAGGACGGAAGCGCTAATATATTGGCTCTATTTCTCATATTGTAAGCATGCTATAACTTCTGGCCTGCTCTTGTTAATACTTGTTCTGTCGGATGCCTAATACAGAAATTATAACAATGTAAAATCAACCCGTGGAGTAACTCCATAATGCACATTCTGTATTATCATAAAATTTTAGCCGTACATAGTGAAATACATGAATATAACATTTCTTTGTTAGAATTTTTAAAATTGATGTATGCATACATGTATGTATACTTATACTATGAATGAATTGAAAGTTAAAATATGTACGAAAATTTACTTTTTTCAATTATCAAGCCATCATATTGGATTTGTCAATTTAAATTTTGAATTTCTGATGTCAGATTTGAATTCAGCGAACCCAAAAACCCCATGTAACCAATTTTTAGACCATTCGTTAATTTTTAAATATTAACAATTACATTACCGTAGAAGACGGAAACCAATCGTCAGTTTATATGCATACGTATATAAACCATAATAAACGATGTTGACGATGTTTTGAATCAACAGAATACAATGAAAACAAGAATACAATGAATTATAATAAAATTTAAAGAAAAAAAGCTGTAAAGTTTAATCCACTCGTTTTTTAAAGGGCTAAGTATTTTTATATGTAAATATAGGAATATGTATTACAATTATACAAATTTTTTTATTATCATATATAATATATCTCTATATAATATATATATATATATATAAAATATTTTTAACTGGCTCTGACATTTTTAACTGATTTTATACTAAAGCGACCGTCTTCGGTGGGTTTAACTTGCGTTTGGAAAACTGCAATAAGGCGATGTGCAAAATAATTACAGAGATCGGCGTGTACGCGGGTGACGTACGCCTGAATATGTAACAAAGATGATGAATGCTTTCTGGTTTCCATTTCCTCGATTCCCGCCTCGCTGATACGCCGGTGCCGGCGCACATTACCATAAAGCATTAATATGCCAGACTCCACGGAGGCTGTCTGCGAAAGTGGCGTCGGTATCTCCGTGGAACAGTAGAAGAACTTGAGACAGAAAGAGTGTCGGCTGCGCTAGATACGCGGGTGGATGGGGAGAGGGAGAGGATCCTTAAAAGACACATCCATCGGCAGTTTTTCACGCGCGGTACCTATCTGGCAGCCAGTATCTTACCGAGCCTGCGATATAAATGCTTGCCGATGTCGCGTCTTTCGCGAGATGGAATGAATTTGTCAGCCGGTCGAAGATACCGCTCGAAGAGCTCGGTTCCGTTCCGTCTCTCGCGTCCAAGACCTTTTCGTCCTTGGATTGGATCTTTTCCGATCCCCCACTCGTCGGGTGTCCATGAATGGAGAGGGAAAGATCGATCCGTGTGATAACGCGCGTCCCGTAGAAGGATCAAAGATAGAGCGGAATGTTTGGAGCGACGAAGAGGTATACACGGAAGACACTGGCGAAAGGATTCGGAAATATATATATATATATATATATAT
>NW_012027002.1:282626-312523 GCF_000956235.1 Wasmannia auropunctata
GAGAGAGAGAGAAGAGAGAGAGAAAGAGAGCGGAGAAGAGGTTAGCGGAACAGAAAGAAAGAAAGAGGCAGCGAAAAGTGCGAGAGATAACACTTGGCGATGAAAACAAGATGAGGGCGAGACGAAAGCGTGAGAATCGAAGAGACGAGAGGACAAACGCAAGTGGAGCAGACGCGGAAGAAAGAAGTCGGGGAAGCCTAATTTCGCAGTTTTTGTGTAAAAAGTGCAGAGGCTGGCTCGACTCTGACTCCGCATTGGCACGAGTGAACTTGTCGAACGGAGAACGACTTGTTCCTGCCTCACTTATCGGGATGAAATCCCACTCTTTCGTTATCACGGCTCCACTTGTGATCTCGAGTCGTGCATTTCGGCTTCCGTCTCCGGAGAACATTGCCGTCGCCTTGTACGTCTGGCGTTACGAGGTGCTCGCGAATCGGCAACGGGAATGAAAAGTAATTGCACGAAATGGGATAACCGTTCGCCGAAGCGTTACGAGACCTCGCTCCAGATTTCCGAGCTCGGCTAAATTAAATCGATTGCATTAGCGAAACTCCCGGTCGATTCTCACATTAAGAAAATAGAGCGGCGATTGTTCTTCATTGTCCCGCAAAAATCCAAATGAATAGAAAAATGACATGATGCCAGTCGATTGATTGTGAAATGTTTCCAAAATTATAGACAGTGTAAAAATGAATATTTTAATTTTAAATTCATTTATACATAATACTTCATTAATTAACTACACTATTATACAGATATTAATATTCTATAGACATATTGAATTATAAAATATTTTCCCTGAATTGAACTAAATTTGGAATAATAGTGTTTGAATTTTTGTGAAATTTTCTATTTTTTTTTTTCTATTAAGTTAGAAATGACTTATTGATGCTTTAATATTTTTATCAGAAATTATATCTGCAAATTGATCGATGATTTATAAATGAAGCAAATATAGAGATATTCCGTATAACGCAAACCCGATGGAACATTAGATTTTAGTGGTAGCACATCGATTTATCGGCCGTAATCCTCTTACGGATTCGCGGATTGTCGACTTAGGATCATTCGGAGCTGTAATATCTCGACGGCCCGACCGGCCGTAACAAACCTCCCCAAAGAAATCCTCAGACGCCAAGATTCTGCGGCGGATACGCGGGATCCAATAATATCAGGGTGATCTCTTAGTATTAGTGCAGCAATGCCGATCCAAGTATCCTGGCTATGGCCCAACCGGCCATTGCCAGCAGAACAGAATTATTTCCTATCTTTCGTTCCGCGCTCTCGTCTCGCGACGAGAGAGAGAATGGCTTGAATTATGAACGCGAGCTTCGTTTCTCGCGAGACAGATCGACCGCGTGAAGCCGGGAGATATCTCAGATTAATATATATCGAATTTATCGAGCAACGTGAATCTAATGGATAGTAAGTAGATACTGCCGCGCTGATCTCTGCAGTTTGGATTCTAGATGTGATAAAATTTGGACGATACGTACGTCGAGGCGACGACGTTCGAATCTGGCGTGAGTCCAGACGGCAATATATCGAAAAGGAAGTGAGAGCACGAATGCAAATAGAATTTTGTCATTTGTTTGTAGCTCTTTTTTAGAGGATTCAATTGCAATCTAAATTATCGTGCCCGTAAATTATTACCTTTATTATTATATTTATTTACCGCGATCACTGACACTGACATTAAGTGTGAAGATTGTGACTCAACTGTGAAGATGTTTATAGGTAAATCAATGAAATCTCGATAGGAGTGTATCGACAGTTGTACACGACTGCGGGATGTTCGATAAAATATTAACAATACGCAACAAAACACAAAGGAGCTGGCGCGGATCCAAGCGGTGATTTCAGAGGATATATACGGAATTGTTTTCCCTCGGCTGTTACGTTGTTCGTCTCGCGCCACGGGGCGCGATGTCGCGATGGGTGGCCATGCGTGACGCGGCGAGAGAATGTCAAGCCAGGTGCATAAATCGTTCCGATACATTTGATTTCTCCTTCCTCCGTTCGCGTTGCAGTGGAGCGCGCGCGATAACCGATCCGCCACGCCGCGCCGCGCCGCCGCGCCGCACCACGTCGCGCCGTGGTCCCGGCTTTCAAGCAAGTTGCCACGGGACTGGATATCGCCAGTAGAAGATTCCGAGTGTCATCGAAACGGAAAAGGGTGCTTGCGCGTTTGGAGCCAGTCGGGATGCGACTCCGAGGAAGCCGCGAAATGGCGCATAAATTCCGCAACCTGTTTCCGGATCACGTCGTTCGCTGCGAATTCTTTTCTTGCCTACCAGTTATAACATACATACGAAACATCATTGGCATTTTCCGTCGATAGGCAGTCGTAATCTCGTGATAATTGCAACGCTAAAGATTTTATGAGCGTTATAATTGAAATAAATAATTCGTACCAATTTGCATATCATGGTTTTGAGAGGTCGAGTTATATCATATAAAAATATAATGATTCCTCCGACCACAATAATTAAAAAGCGTTCTCCGGTAGCACTATTATCGCGTTAATTTAGTTCGGTTATGAGTGTGGCTTAGATCTCTTTCTACGTAGTTAGGTCCCGGAGCTTCAATTATTTGTGTACACCGCGTATCTCGGCCTCGCTGAAATGGGTCGTAAAAACAAGGAACAAATGTGCTCTTAGTGGAACATAAAAGCTAAAGCGTTCGCTACAATCTCTTAAGCAAAGACGGAACACAAGATATTAAGACAGCACTCTAATTGCATTGTATATTTTCCTCGAAATATTTTCGTCGATAAAGGAAATTGAAGATATTCGCCGCGCTCTTACTCGTAAATTTATTTTCCCGTTGCTCCGGTACGACGAAATGTCGTTCATATAAATCCCCGACGTTGCAGCGTAAGCGTCGATTTTAAACGCGATGTCGAAATGCGGTGCGAAACGTCGCGATTCCGTCAGGAAAATGCTAATTCGAGACTTCTCCGGCTGCGACTTCGCTTTCGGTGCAGAGCAAAGGCGCTTCCGTATATTCTCGCGCGGGAAGGCCGCCTAGTTTCGAAGTGGAGCGCAGCTATTCCGCGTCGTCCCGCGTTCGCGGCGGGGAAGGAGGACGCGTGATGATTTAGTTGACAGTTTTATGGAACGGCGTATAGCGCGACGCTGCAACGAAGATAAGTAGGGCGCGAATGAAAGGGGCGCCCTACGCTCGTGTAGGCAGCAAATAAAGCCCACCACCATCTCCTAGCGCGGAAAACGCCAGTTCTGGACTTGATGAATTTAGCTGCCGGCGACGACGACGTCGACGACGACGACGACGACGACGATGCGGTGTTTCCGGCTCCCTCGCTTCCGGTTTCCCCGGTGTTCCGGTTTAACACTCTCGCGGAACACGGATAAGCGCGCGTTTCCGCTGAGATCAAGCCGAAGGTTTTACTACTTCGGGTGATGTAGTCGCGGTCAGAATTTCGCGTATATTTGCGCGCATATTAAATTTTCGCTTTTTTTTATTAATATGTTTATTACTTAGTAACACGATTTGGTACGAGGTACCAAATCGAATTTTATCACAAAAGTAAACAATTTATTAACTATGATTATCTTAATAATATTTTAAAATAATATTTTTTAATGATTTTTCGAGTCTTATACACGTTAAAACTTGTAGCATATTTTTTATGCTTTCTTATAATACATTAAAGACCCCAAGTATTAAATTATACTCTTATACTTTAGATAAGCTACCATGTTGATATTTGCTCGACGATTTGAATATTTCTCGTTTCAATGAAGACTGTTTGATCGCGCGGAGCGAGATTTCGCTGGCTTTTATCTCGCAGCGATTTCTTCTCGGAAATATTTATTCGCCTTTTCGAAGGCGTGCGCACGGCGCGTTTTACGTCTTCCGGAGAGGAAAGGAAAATCGATCCAAGAGAATACTTCATCGGCGGCAGGATCGCTAATGAAAATAAGCAGGGTCGTCGGCTAATTGCGCAAGACGAGGTCGGCGGTACTCGTTAAACGGTTCCACCTTAAAAATGTCCTGTTAAATGGCACATGGCCCGGTTCGCCGCTGCGGTGGCATCAGCACGGGCACCATCGCTTGGAAACACGTCAGATTTACGAGGGCAGACGGAGTTAATTATCCAGCGGTATGGCGCGGCGAAATAATTACCGCTACGACTACGTCGAAGGACTTTAGTTCCTTCGACCGAGTGATCTAGGAGCTTGATAAAATATTTGGATGTCAGTTGCACCATCGCACTGACTCGCGACAAGTGAGCCGATCATCCTCGCAGTAGACTTGAAATAAATTCCTATTAAGCCCGCCAGTGTTTTGCGAAAAATTTTGGTCGAAATTCTGTTTCCGTGCACGAAAATTTGATTCATATGATATTCAATTAATAATTGAAAGTTTTGTCAATCGCAAAAAATAATATTATCTCAATAATGAAATATGAATTCTTCAGAATTTAACGCTACCATGGTTTTTAATATCACACGCTTGAAGTATTCGATCTTTCGATGAGTAGTACAAGTCTACCTATAGCGAGACAATCTTTTATTACTTCTGTCGAATTTTATACCGAATGTGTGCAGTCTTTTGCTGCTTTATAGTGTCATAACTTTTTACTAATATAATATATCATTTATTCCAGTTCAAGAAAGCTCCCTGTCGATATTTTTTAAGATAACTATATATAAACAATGAAATTTTAATGTAATAGATAATGAATTATTAGGTAATGAGATAATAAAAAAATCATAGCGAGTAAATTACGTCTATAGAAAGTGCACGATAAGAAAAGAAATTCAAGGCAGGGATCAAAAGAGACCCTGAAGACTCCAGGGAAGTTAATGAAGCACGACGGTGGAATGAGAAAGCTGTATGCCGTGGATAATTAAACCGAAGGCGCTGTATCTGTCTACGTCTAACGGCCACTTGAGCGCAAATTGCAAGGACGTACGTCCTGGCGTTCGCGCATCCTCCGAATAGTCGATTTGACAGAACGGGCTCGTAAAACGGACGATTAAGCGAAGATTAACTCCTCGAGTCACGAAACGCGTTAGTCGCGGACGAGGGGAAAACCAAAAACTATTGCTTCCTTCGTCTATCTTCGATTTTCTCCGATTCCCTCCGTGCGTCCGAGCCTACGAAACATCTCTGCGGACGATAACACCCCGCCATACGCTCGAAGCATACTACAGGGCAATGGGATTTAAAGGATTCCATTAATGGGGTTACCCCGCGCTGCGTCGTTATAGGGTCGTAACTGCCTCCTATTTTTGGTCCACCTTGTAGGATTACGCCTTTTCTAATCAATGGTGGCACTCTCGTATTTGCTTTTGCTTTTAAGTGTTTTTTCTTAAAAAATTTTGTTAGCGCATTCGATAGAAATATTTTCCACGTATCGCAAAATAAAATTTTACGCAAAGTAAATGATAAGTAAATTAAATTAATGATATGAAAAGGCGAAATGTTTTCAGTACAACAGAGTCATATCGGCACCTTATCGTGAGATAAAAAAAGGATTCCACATTCAAGAAAATTAAATTGTATTTACTTCAATATTTGTATAAGAAAATCTTAATATGGAAAAAATGAATGTTTTGTTTTATAATATTCACTATTAAGAATGATGCAATTAAAAAACTGTACTCTCTAAATCTGAAGCAGTGGGTAATCTGATTATTTGAAGGATGATACTGATTATCAATGATTATTCATTGAATGCATCAGTCAAGTATATCACTGGTCAGTGAATCAGTAATCTCAACTGAAAAATCAATAAACTGTGAAAAACTGAAATAAGTGAATAATGCTATATAATCGCTAACAAATCAGTGGACTTCGCTGTTCTGTAATTGCACAGCGGATTCGGGTCTGTTTCATTTATTTATTAGCGATGCAAGGCGTTACTGATTCAATCATTGACTTTTCCACTGATCCAGATTTAGAGAGTAAAGACTCAACAAATTTCTAGTAAGTAATACATGAGACAATTCTTAAGCAAAAAATCCTCTCACTACCGTTCATCTGATCTTATCGTTATGAATTTTTGATGTTGCATTTAGCATCAACGAGAACGCGCCTGAGGATGAAAAGAAAAAGATAGGAAAAGGACGCAATGCTTTACATAGATTTTGCAACGTATACGTTATACGATCGTCCGACTCATAACTATGAAACGTCGTAATTCAGAAAAATTCGGGTGATATTCTTGTCTGATTGCGCTAAATTTTCACGAGCGCGAAAAGGGCAAAAATGAAGGTGACCGTACGTACTGAGGCAATCCGTCCCAAAATAGTTCTTTTCCTCTGTCGGATCTTGTCCACGTAGAAGCACCGCACAGAAGTAGACACATAAATTTCTCTATCTCCGCGCTCATTACAATTTTATCTTTGCTCCGTTTGATTTATTCCGAAAGTTTTGTAACTTTACCATTGTGTTCACGGACCGAGGAAGATTGCATTGTGCGCCGCGGGTACTTACGAGGGCAGCAAAAGGAGACCAAGTTTCGCGCACGATATGCTACCGAGTCGTAGGAATATTTCGTTGCGCCATGGTTTAGAACGTGGATTTTTTTTCTCCGTCACTCGCCACCGACTCTCTTGGCTTGGCTTTAATTAAAATCCGAGGGAAGCCACGTACGTGAAAGCTGCGAAACGCAAAACGTTCCTCTTTAACGTTCAAAAGTCACTGGTTATGTTTTAAAAAAAACAGCAGAAAATATATTTAAAAAAATATTTGTTTGTTCGTCATGTATAAAAGAGTTAAGTCGAAAAGTAACTATCTTCATACAAGAATGAAGAACATTTGTTACGCATATTTTATATTGATATAAAATGATAATATATACACTGAGAAAAAAAATTACTTAAAACAAA
Organism: Wasmannia auropunctata; assembly: GCF_000956235.1. Lineage (NCBI taxonomy): Eukaryota > Metazoa > Arthropoda > Insecta > Hymenoptera > Formicidae > Wasmannia > Wasmannia auropunctata. Next base: position 289,490 of record NW_012027002.1, read on the forward strand.
TAAATATGTTTCAGGTACCCCTCAAAGAAATAATTTTCTTAAAGCAAGTAAAATTTTTTTATTTTAAGTAAAAATGTTTGCACTGAGAAAAAAATTACTTAAAACAAAAAAATTTTACTTGCTTCAAGAAATTATTTTTTTGAGGGGTACCTGAAACATATTTATTTGTTTTAAGTAATTTTTTTTCTCAGTGTATAAAAAAATCTGAGTGAGTCAAAGTAGACTTAATCTTTTAGGGACTTGTCATAAAGTAACCAGTTTTTGACTCAATTTTTTAAATCAAAACCTCAGACGAGACCTTATGTATTTGCGTATATTGATTTGCAAGAAAATATAATCGATAATTGTCGGTACAAGCAGCGCAAATTTTTCCTGATCTGCTGATTCTAATTACTTGCAATCACGTCGTTCGAGGTCGATACGACCGCGACGTAGCCGACGCATGTTCACGCGGGTTACAAAAGATCACGTCGATTATGGCTCGTAAACGCAACCGTCGTTCGTGGACTGCGTTAAACCGACACGTCATCTTTAACGACCCCGCAGTCGTAAAAGCGTGTCACTGTTACTTTCCATCCGACTCCCGTAGCCCGACGAAACAATCCCTGTAAATCAGCCCTCGCTGCCCATCCAAGCCCTTCTCTTAGCCGACCGGCTCATTCGAACAGCACAATACTTCGTGAAATATGAATGCGAGAAGGGATTAACGGTGTACGCAAGAGGAAAGGGGGATTCCGTGCGAGAGAGGGATTCCGAGCTCGCGGTTCCGGACGAAGATCGCCGATAGACCGCTGTACTTATTAATTATTACGTCGAACTTGTTAGTCACGCAATTTTCAGTTATGCAATTGTTCGAAACTGAATCTTAAAACTTACACTTATGCCCTTGAAAGAGAAATTTTTTTACTATATTTATACTATTGTATTTTATTCTTTTTTATGTTGCAGGTAAGACATAATTAAGTGATTTACGAAACATCATTAACGTCGCATGCGGTAAGTTTTCTTTCTATTTTCTCGAAGATAATCAACGCCCATCAATTATCTTCGATGAATTTCTAATATCTGATACACATTTCCTTCGTCTACTTGCGTACCTCTCCCTATTCACATCACATACCGCCGGCTCACGTCGGTCGTTACTCTCGATCCTTCCCTGAAATCGTATGCGTGTGCACGTCTACGGACGACAAATCTGGGACACCATCTGTTGTTAGCGCGAGGCTCGAGAAGTGGAGAGAAGGACGTCCGTGGCAGTGCCGCTGACATAATTATGATTAATTATAATACCCTACGCGCCGAATGCCAGACTGCGGCGACACGCCGCCAAGTTGTACGTGCGCTCTAATATAGTCAACCGATAAGATATTCTCCACCGAGACGACTGTGTCGCAAAAATCGCATAAGAAACGCAACGGTGCATTAAAGTGCGTTTTTTTTTACAGCTGCGATGCCACACCTCTTTTTAGAAACTATAGATGGTAATTATATTTCCTTCCCTCCATTTCTCAACTGAAACGCTTATTTTGGAAAAGACATTAGTTCGAAAATGGCAGATTTTATTTAAAAAAAGTTGAAGAGCTGCAAAAAAGATACTGAATATATAACGCAAGAAATAGACAGGTCGCATTGATTTTAACGAGATATCATAGAGCAGTAAAAATAATTTTCATAATATACTTTTCAATTTCGGTAATGGAAACATCGTGTAGAATGATATAATTTTCTATTGTGTCGATATTGAAGCTATACGTAATCTCTCTATTTGTGTATCGTTATTGCGCATCACCAAACTCGCGACCATTATCGTATTCTATGAACCACAATTTATTAGCACGGCCTCGCTCGTATACGTTCCTACGCTATTTAAATCCATACATTTATAAGCCCTATATCGCATAACGCTTATTAATTGAATAATAACGACTAGATATTTACGCGATATCGCTTGCGCGCGTATTATCCGAAATACCGTATTTCAATGGTGTTATCGCACGTTTCGAATTAATTTTCGCTCACGTACTTTCGGGTTCAAGAGATGCACGAGTTCTGCGTATTGATCTCTAAATCCGTCTTAGGCGCGAACACACAGGTTTGTAACTGTTTGCGTGTGTTGCAACTGGTGGTACCAGCATATTTAGACCTTTGATTAGAACGGGTTTGGTCGCCAATTTGCTGTTTCGAACTTCAATACGATTATCAACTGTTAATACCAAAGCTAAGTGGCTTTGGAATCTATAACGTTGAAATTCGGTCTCGTTTGCCTTTCTGCATGTTAATCTCTGTTGATTAATTTCATCGATTATTGTGCATTTATCATGAAAGATAAGTTACTAAACGCACTAATTCAATAACATTTTATATTTGAATCTCAAAAAAAGACAATCCCTTTTTTATTGAAAATTTTGTAAAGCTTGTTAAATAGATAGAAAGTTTGATTCAATATTTAAAAAATATTTAGTACATATAGAGAAAAAAAATTGTAAAATAAAATAAAAATTATACAAAACAATAAAATAACAATATATAACAATTGAATACAATAAAATTTTTAAAAATTGTTTGTGAAAATCACAGATCACCTACATACATACATATATGTATATGTTTTTTTATTTTTTGGAAATTTGTGCCTTTTAATCGAATGATTTTTGTTACAATACTTACGAATATGAGGAGTAAAAATTTAATTACGCGTTCAGAGAAACTTGGGCATTTATGAAACCTAGTCTAAGCGTCCCCCCCTTCCCCCCCCCCCGCCTCAAGACTTCGCGAACAAGCGAGCTTTAAGGCGTCGCGTCCTCCCTAATTACAAGACAAAGGAGCAAATGCTATAGATTAGCTCATTAGCAGAACGCTTGTCTCGTAATACAATTAATTCATCCCATGGCAACGCCTCTCGCGTGTATCTCGCCGCCCCGTGCCGTAGCTCGTCTTTCGAGACGAATAGACGATGCGAACAGATCGATAAAGCGGACTCAAGGCAATTAAATCGATCATCGTGCACCGGCGTGTCTGTTTCGAAAACTGGGATAACGTTGCGCGCATTCTCAGTGTTTTTTTTATAGCGATCGTACTGAATAATAACCAATTTTCTTGGCTGGATAACAGCCATCCGCGCAGAGCTTGATTAATTAATCATGGACGAGTCGGCGTATACGAGCGCGACTATCCTCGAGTTATTACTCCTCACGGTTCGATAATAAGAGTCCGATATTGCGGAATAATTTATAGCTCGCGCGTTCGCTTGGCAAGAAAATCGTGCTCTTAAAATTCAAATGACAGAGAAGTGGTGCGCGCGCGCGCGAGCGAGCGAACATCATCGCTTCGTTCGGCGGCGAACGAAGCCAGACAGCAGCCTGTTGTTTCCGCGGATATCACGCCGCATTGTTACGCGAATAGTAGCAACGTTTCGCAATTAGTCAGCGGTTGATGTACTCGTTTGCCTTAGTATTATTGCGCCCTGTACAATATCCGACGCTCTCCTTTCACTTGGCGCCGCACATTTCTCCCGATATTGCATTACTCCGCCCGCTTCCGAAACGCAACTTACCTCCCTCTCGCGCGGAGCTTCGCCAGCCGGATTACGAATCAACAAATTTCATCGGGCGTACCCCCGCCGTGGCAACGTAATCCGCTGTGTGTCGTGCGGAAACCGGGCTCATGCCCCGGTTACGCTGCCTTTTGATGTTCCACGGCAAAAGCCACCTAAGTGGATCTTTGTTACATTCTGCCGCGTCACTGTCGACGTCCCCCGGGGGCGGCACTGGCATTTCGCCTGCGGCATCGATATTTGTATGTTTGCAACTTTTTGAAGATACATGAAATATAATAGGATGAAAAATATACCGTAATTCCGTTTTCGAAGTGACGAGATGAAATTAAAAGAGAATGTTTTAAAATTAACTATTATCTATCTCCGTATAAGTATTGGTGTTTGGATGAAAGAATGATTTTGAAGTGGTGGTACGACGAATGTTATCAATTTCAACTATAATCTCAAGAATCAGTAGAAAAAGTAAGGGGAAATTAACGATCGCGAGTTATTTCGATGCTGCGCTGCTGGACGTAATCGAAAGAGATTTAAGGCGAATCGAATCCATCAATCGAACGACAATCCCGCGAGGGGGCTTAATTACCTGGCGTTAGCGAAAATCTCAATTTAACTGTTATTTTTCCGGCTTGTCGTTTATCTTACCGCGGTTCTTCCGGCGAGCCGGGCCCTTAATATTCCCGGGCGTGTAGAGGCGAAGGAACGTTTACGGCGCCATAGGTATTCCGGGATGCTTTTTTAAGTCCGAACATTAAAAACATCGTTAGCCCGTTCCGTGAGGAGGGTCGGCAGGGGAGTACGGCCGGGTGAGAGGGGCCGGCTGGGAATGTAATTAAGTGCGGTCCAAGATTTACTGCCGCTGCCTCGTAGACCCGTATCCGCCGAAGAGAGCGCGCCGTAGTCCCAGCAGCGGCTGCAGACTCTCTCCGGTAGAGTGTCCTTTTAAACGTTAGGTTATGAATTTAGCGAAGCACGCGCGATGATAGAAATTATTCGCCAAACTCGCCTCGTCTCTTCTCGGCTCTTTCTCTCCCTCCCTCCGCTCCGCCCGAACTTTCATTTTCCCCGGCGGAAATTTATCGGTACGGAAGGCCCGTACATACGTAAAGCGGATGATGGGAACGGTCGTCGAGGTCTAACGGTGTCTATCAAGGACTCACTCCTAGAATAACGTCATATTAACTGGAAGAACTTAGGTTCTTCGTATAGGAAATTTTCGTTATAACACAAAATTTAATTTAGATAAAAAATTATTTATCGTCTATAAAAATTAGCTATTGTATATTAATATGTTGTTATTTAGCATTGTTATTAAACTGCGATAATTTACGCGATTTTAAAATAAATGTTTCTAGCCTATATTACAGATGGTACTGTGATATGTTAAAGCGACTTTTTTTCTCAATGCAAACATGTATATAGTACATGCAATTGTTTTCACTTGGCGCTTACAATTAGTAATAAACTCTATCATCCACTTTATTATTCGTGTCGGCCAGGCCAAGTAGTTCGATGCCTAAAGCATCTGGGACCAACCCGACTAAGAGGGCTCACTGTGAAACCTCACGAACTTTCGCTCCCAAATCATTATTCATCGTCAAAGCTTAGGGTCAGCAAGCTGAAATTTATCAAACCAGCTTTGACTACGATTTATCATTTGATCGCGATCTGGATACGTGTGCATTTAAGAACGTATATATCTCGTATATCGCGTCTTTATATGGTTAAGTACAGACGGCCCATCTTCCTAGCTTAATTAACTCGGAGACAAACGAATGAACGAATCGTCATTAATGTTGTATTTAATGAGCATCCAATCCGAGCGAGTTATAGCGGCGATATTCGCCTCTCGACGTGAGACGAATATCTACTACGGGCGTCAAGTTTATCGCGGGGTGCTACACGCTCACCACCGACGTCTCGAAAGTTGTAACAGTCGCCGTCGCTTTTCCGGCAGCAGCGGGGAACTTAGCGGCGTCCTGAGCCGGCCATAAATCGCAAAAGAAATTCCGAAAGTGTCGCCGTTACGCCGCGCGCGAGGTACTCGTCGTGCTTCCTACGTTCGCGAGGGCCCCTGCCATTTTTCGCATCGCCAGGGAAATCGGTCTCGCGCGGTAAATACTAGGGGATCGTCCGGGAACGATAACTGCCTAGAGCGTCGCCGCGTACGTCTAACCCGTCGTCATAACCGTTATCCAGTTATTGCGCTCGCTGCTCTTTTCACGGTCCAGGTAAAGTCGCACGCGTTTTCCCCGAACGACGCCGCGTTTTGTTCCGGCGGTTACCTGCGTTCCTTCTTTTCTCCAATCCTTTTGTGAGACCGCGAGACCGGGTATAGTCGTAGGTAAATTTGCATGAGACGCGAAATCGCTCGGCACGTAATTAACTCTCGCTTTAAGAGCGTCATAATCGCGCGCACTTAGCGTCTCGTGGATGCGTTCTCGCGCGGCTTCTGGAGCTTTAACGGCGACAGTAATTATCGAGTAAACGAAGCTATCACGCGCGTTCCTCGAAGTGACGTAATTAGATTTTTATCGACGCTTCAGCTGGTAAACGGTATATACGCGCGCGGAATGTTTAAGAGCGAATTAGTTTGGCGGCAATTCGGAGCTTGTAAAAACATATCCGCAATATTCTCATGACTCAATAACTCATAACTCATAACTCAATAAACGCAGTTTATATGATAGAAGAGAGAGAGAGAGAGAGAGAGAGAGAGGAGGGGGGAGGGAGAGAGAGGAAAAAAGTTTTTTACAATTAGGTAGTAGAGCTTTTTATAACACGACAATCTCTTGGGTAATTGCAGAATCGAAAGAAAAAATCAATTAAATCGAGAAAGATAAACTTGGTAGAAGAAGAAAAAAAAAGGTTCTTAATTCTATCCTTTGAAATTGAAATTATATCGGATAAAAATTTCTATCAGCACGAACCACTTAAAGGATTAAGTATAACTGCTTATATAGCTTCCGCTCGTTTATACTTAACTCTTGGCGCCTTATGCATTTTATCGCGGCTCGGGAGTTACTCTTAAATTCCGCCGACTTCGGTCTGTGTTACGTGTCTTAAATTAAATGAATAACCAAGATGAGGTCGAGAGAACAAGCGAACAGTACTCGCGATGCATCTGCGACTGCGGCGGCGGCCGATATGCAGTTTCGCGCATCCGTGTCGCCACATATCACGCAACTTCGCTCACTACTCACCGGCGAGAGAGCGGCTTCACCCTCGCTGTCGCCGGAAACGCCGGGGTACCACCGCGGTCGTTAGAACTTGGGTAAGAAAATATCCGGAAGAGATTCTCGTCCGTGCTGTATATGACGGGAGATGTGAAAACGACCTTTCAAATCTCGACAATCGTCAAACAGGATTTCTCGATTTACTGTCCTTTTATTGCTAATTTGTCATATTATTTTCAATTTAATTGTTCTAACTGTTTCGAAAATACGGCTGTATCAGTTTAATAAATGCGAGAACCTCTGCAATAATAAGTAGATATGGATTTGGTCAGCCGTATCGCTAATATCATTTTTGCAATATTTAATAATTTAATCAATTTCATTTCATAATTACGATTAATTCAATTTGATCAAACAAATTATGATTTATACGTTTGGTAAAAAGGAAATATTGTTGTACGTAATGGAGATATGAAAGAGCGTCCATCAAAAATTGGATAGGTTGAGATCGCTTTTCGATCTCGGAAAATCTAGCGCGGCTGAATACGTTATTAATGGTATCCTTAATTCGTACAAATTGGATTAATGTACAGGAGTTCGTTTCGGCTTCTGTGTTAGCTGGCCTTCGCATGTAGAAAATAAAAGGAAATAAAAGAGATCTATACATTCGGGACTCGCGTATATATGTGCGTGTCGATTCGTGTGTACGAACGTGTATCTAGAGAGAATGAAGGGAAGGGAGAGGGATGAGAGAGGGAGGGAAGGAGGGGGAAAGAGAGAGAGAGAGAGAGAAGAGTAAAGGGGAAGAGAGCAAAACCATCGGAAAATGGACCAGTTGAGCAGAACGAGAAGGAACGACGTGGTTCGTTAACGCTTTCATTGGAGAGCGATTCTTCACAAAGCCAATATAACGGGGCTCCGAGTTCTCATTTACTGCCCCACGTATAGATAACGCCACGACTACGTTTATCCACGGTAGACTCCCGCAGGCCATATGATTCGCTTAAATTCGTCAATGAGTCGTTCATTGCTGATACACGGCTGACATTTTGATGAGGCTTTTTTGGATCTTGAATCGCAAAATAGTAACGCGCGCGAGCTCGCGACGATCCACTTTGTATTCATAATGCATGACACTTTGTCTACTTACCTATTACATTGGACGAGATGAAAGATCATACGTCCGGTAATTCTCTCAAAGTATACGAAATCTTGTATTTGCGAAATAAAATTACGCGACGACCGGTGCAACAATAGGAGCCCAAGAAAAATGAAATGGATGGGGAGAGAAGTAAGTGATAAAGAACTAAAATAATATCGCCATCGTCATGTTGTTATATTTTTAATGGAGAGATCATGGGATGAAATATACGCCGTCGTATTTCAGTAAGAAATTCCTACGGCAAATTACATCTACGGGCCTTTGTGCGAGCCATTAATAACGACTACGCGAAATATAGCGAGCGGTGAAACATGATTCGCATTCGGATGAACCTTCGTGTAATAACGGCACGTTAAACTCGGAACAGATAAAGCCGGCGCTAAAGTTGGCGGTATTCTTCGTTAGGGGGTCGGCGGGGATGGCGGCGGCGACGGCGGGTTGTCTGGTTAAAAACTTTTTACGGCCGTTGTAGATCCACTTTCTGCGATTTTACGTGACGTTTTTACTCGGACGACTTTCAAAAAGTCGGACTCTCCGCGAGATATTACCCACGTATTTTTCATCACGAGGTGCGAGGTGCGGCACGTGATTGCGACGATCTTACTTCGATTGATCAATCAAGATGTCCATTCAGTCGCCAGCATTCTTTTCTATTTTCACAATTACGTTGATAGCTTATATAGAATCTCGAATCTTTCGAATGGAGAAGAAACTTCGCTTAGCTATGAACAGTTTGTAAAAGATCTGTGTGATCGACAAACTATTGCAAAATACAGTAAATATGCACAACTCATTTTACTAGTAAATCAAAGAGGAATTCATTATGTTTGAATGGATCGGTTTGTCAATGGACGATCGTCAATAAATATATCTATTCCTTATCAAATTGGTACACTTATTCTATAGGAATGTAACGATACAGTTTTAATAATTTTTTATTCCTAAATAGCTTGTGGAAGCAAGCGAGCCATAAAGCATATCAACGTAAACAATCCCATTATTGCGGTTCTGTTTTTATATAAAAGAGTTATTTTTTTTCTACTGTCAACGCTGCGACACCATATTGTTTTATCATCTCCTGTTTTTTAGCATCCGCGGTTTGCAAAGGGTAGCGATGTTATGTTTTCACGCGACTGCATATAGGCTTTAAACAAACAAAAAAGAAAATTGAATGTTGACTATTCAGTTGATGTATTCGATTTTTTGTAATAAACAAATATGTCTTCCACAGGAACATTGAAGTAAGTAAATGATTTTTTTTTATTTTTGTAAACATTTTTGTAAAATGATGCAGCAACAAGAAATGAACGATTTATTTTATAATTATTTAATAATGTTTAAAAATATGCTTATAAAATTGTAATATATTTTGGTCAAGTATTTTGCTGGAGATATCATCTTTGAAGTGAATTTTCACCAAATAAGCAATCTCGATTTATATTTGTTAAAAAAATTTGTGATAAAGATTTGTTAGTTTGTCTCAAAATTATTTCCTGTATTATTTTCTCTCTAAAATATATAATTCCGTCAAGTTTAATATTTTATGAAGAAAACTCACGATAGCCACACAGAGCGTATACGAACCTTCTTTTATCACCGGGATATCATCGTTGAAGTTTCGCGAGAAAAAGACGATCGACCTCTGCGATTTCGTGGAATCTCGTAGAATGATGCTCATCGAACGCCGTAATCGTATTCGATATCGCCATGCAAGATGGTCGATACGCGTATACGCGTCTCTTTGTGTGCACACACGTATAGGTACATATGAACGTGTGTGTGTTAAGTAACGGCGCCACATTGCGTCACTTTACGTTACGGCGTCGGTTGTAACATTATTCATAAGTGCAGGACTATGCACACTTCATAAACATAACGCACACCAGCCACACGGGCACGCGCGACACTGCGCACCCTGGAAATGTCCACAATATCGGCGGCATTGTGATAACGCGCGGGAGCGAGGTACGTAACGTAGAAAGCGATGCGCTCGCGGGAAGATCGATGATAACGCGTTGCGTGAATACCGACCGCCATATTGATATGTATACAATAGCGAAATCATGGAAATCCATTTATGTTTCGCATAATTCACTAAGGGCGAAGGAGATGGCTATTATTGCATTGAGAAGCGCTAGACATATATGAGAGAGTGACGTGGCTATAGAGTGAATATTTCCTTACCGAGTTTCAAAGTGGCGATTATCTGAATTGCTCTCTTGAATTCGAGACAATAGCATTAATTGTTTCGAGTTTAAGATGTATCACAATCCCACGAGAACGGATTTAAAATCTATATTGAATACGTATGACGTCATAAACACAGTAATATAACACGAAACGGTGTCGCGTTGGAAACTTGGTGTCGTGAAAATCGTTACATTCCGACGGAATGCAAATCGTTAAGGCAATTCGGGTCGAGTACCATGATTACTTAGGTGAAACTGCAAGCGCCGAGTAAAATGCGACTGTATTACTGCCGTCAGTAAGTAGAATGGTGGGACTATACTACGCATACGCTCGCACGCGAATACCTTAGACCCGCTCTTTCATTTCTTGATAGTAACGTGTATATACGACTTACAAAGCGAACTATAATACTCCCCCCCGCTCCGGAGCTTATCCTCCGGCGCGACTCTCCGAAACTTCATCGCTCCGCGATATTCATAACCACCTTTTGTCGCGCACCGTCCATTGTCCATCGCTCTTTGCTCTTGTCACTCCGCGCTGTTCGCCAACGCGGATCACCTTCGCGACAAACAAACAGCCTTCATCGGGGCTACTTTTATTAAACCCCCGCGTCACGTGCCGCAACTCTAAATCTATACGGGAGAGAGTGCGCGACATTACCGCGAGAAAATGTCACATATAACGCCGGCAGACGTACGATGTATTTCCCATGTGGGATACGAGGAAAATATTGACTCTGGAACTTTTCTTACGCCTTGGAGAGAGAGAGAGGGGGAGAGGGGAGAGAGAGAGAGAGAGAGAGAGAGAGAGGATATATGTATGCGTAGCACGGAGTGACGGTGCAACGACAAAATCAACCGCGCCTGACGACAAATATAGATATTGATGTTCCATTTGGTTACACGTGTCGCAAATTGCACGCGCGACAAATTCTGACGGCGGCGGCTAACTAAATGTACGCTGTTATCGATGCTGGAAAAAAGTGCTATTTATCATATTCATTAGATTTCATTTATTTATGCGGCACTTCCGCGACGTGAGTTTGCATCAACGATAAAAAAAGGAGAAGAAATATACACAATGCCGGAATGAGAGATGGCATGAGAGATTTCAGCAGATAAACGCGCCGTACGTTTTAATTGTCAATATGCTCCCGCCGCTCCATAGATAGATTTATATTCCACATAATAAACGTTTTCCGCGACACCACATCGTTGTTGCAATCCACGCGCGATGCATGATGTGACGTTCGCTATAACGAATGTTATTTGATTATTCCGATATCGTGAATCATGGTCGCGGGACAGCTAGTCTCTATTTACGAGAACGTTAATCGCGGGTGGCGGCGCGGCGTGTACACGACAATTGATTGCAGAAACTGTTTTTCTTGATTATTACAAGCGATACGACGGGCGACGTGTCGCGCGCGTCGATAGCCCCTATCGATAGCTTCTGAAATTCAAGCGTTAATCCCGGCGCGCACCGGGATGGCGAATTATTTTCTTCCCGGGTGGAATTTAGTTAAAGCCCACCCTCGTGAAATTTATTTGAACTCTTCACGCTGGCCAACGGCGCGACGCCGGTGCGGCTCGTATTGCCCGGGATGAGGCCATAATTTTGAGAAACGCCTCCCACCGGTTACCTCGACAATTCTCGGCGTAATGTCCGCGACAATTCATTCCCAAATGGCCCGAACGGCAATTCTTAGCCGGCTTCGTGCACAAATCTTACGTACACACCGAGCCCCGAGGAAATACATTTGGGTCGCACAGGTAACGTTCCCACCTACTAATGTCCGATTTTACGTTCGTATCTATCTACCACGCCCACGTGCCTCTCCGCTTCCGGATAAATTCCCCGGGAATATTTTCACCGAAAACATTCCGCGCCGCCGCCCGTCGCCGCCATTGCCACCGTCGTCGAGCAAGAAAGATTTGTACGTTGTACAAATTTTTTTCGTTTTTTTTTTAAGGCGCACCTGAAGATACCATAGTATCAAATCACGTAAATGTAATAGACGCGTCTGCGGATAAATTGCTCCGAGGACACAGAATGACCTCGGCAGCGGCCGCGGGGATATTAATTAACGGCGAGATTCGCGTGCGAACGAATCGCACATAAATTCTAACAGAATGAATAACTGTGAGACAGGACTAATATCGATATGCCGCAAATTCCATTCACCTTCGACATGTACACGTATACACGTGTGCACGCGCTACTCACACAAGTGCCTTTTCGAATTAGAATTAACGCGGTCGTATGTTCAGGAAATCCCACGGTAGCTGACCTAGCTGCTAAGCTAACCATAAACCCCAATTACATGTATAAAATGTACACGTACGTATACTAATGCAAATACGGCGCGTGCATTTATACGAATGCACGTAGAGCAAGCAGGTGTAACTGAGAGCGCGTGTCGGTTTTGGCTCAACGTTAAGTCTGAAACACACGGGGGATGCCAGATCTCGAGATCCTTGTTTCAGCAAATCTCTCGGATTTCGGTGTAAAATCTAACGAACGGAGTGATCCGAGCGACGTTAATCAGTGTGATATATGTGCCACGTGGGATCTTGCTTTGATAATTAATCAGGATGTGCACCCAATATTGAAAATGTAGAAAGGTATACAAGAAAAGGTTGTATCTATGTGTAATAATCAAGTTTTAATTAAGAAAAGATTAACTTCAAATATGGGTCAAGGAATTTATAGATGAAAAGATTGACGATAGTTCCGGAACACTTTGTATACATATAGAGCCGGCCGGAGGTAATGCCAACAAAGCGCGCGGCATAAATTTGCACAGTTACACAAAGAACGATTGCCAGGCGAGATGCAGAAGTTTGTTGCTTTTTGAAAGTCCATCAAAGAGCCCTCTCTCTCTCTCTGTCTCTCTCTCTCTCTCTCTCTCTCTCCCTTCCTCCCTCTCTCCCTACTGCAGGCAAATTATCGACATTCAGTATTTTGAATGCCGAAAGTTTTCATTTACGATGAATAGATATTCATCTTGGGCACTCGGCCGGCGGTCCCCGCTTGCTATTGTCGCCGCGTTTCATTTGAAACTTTTAAATTATTCCCCATTAATACTGCCGGAACTTTGCCCAGCCGAGGCTCCATTAGCCGTGTTAATATTGGCCCGGAAAGACCGTCGACTTTATACGATGTTCACACACATATGAATTATTAATCCGAGTTTTGTGATATCAGATGAGAGAGAGTTGATTCAATTCCAAAATTCCCTGGTCTTTGAAACGCGACTTTCACGGTCATCGAATCGATATCGCAAGCACAATAATATCTCTCGCGACCTTTATTACGGCAAGTGATTTATGCCGAGGTGACGCAAGGAAAGTAAACCGGCGCGTTACGCAAATGAATTTTACCGCGAGATTTCTGTATTTGCGCTTCCGCATTAATAGTTAAGTTTAAATATTTCGTGATAATCGTCCGAATTTTTAGGAAAATTTATCTCCGTTCTTACATCTGCTAATGACGGACGTACCGTTATGAATAGTGAGACAGCTAGACATCGACAATTTTTAATGTAGTATATACTTTTCCATTATAACGTGAGAAAACGATAGTCGTTTGTATAACGTTAATGGTAACAAGGACGTACGCGCGCATCAGGAATCATAAGTGATTTCCCGGGTGACATTACATCGTTCTGCATTCTGATTCTTGCCAGAGGTAAAACGGGATGGGGACGAGAGGAGCGAGATGCGAACGAAGCCGGAGAAGAATATGTTCTCCTACGCGTAGATAGGCGAGGAAAAATAGTCGAAACATCAGAGAACTGCGGAATGACGTTGCCTCCTGGGAAGACAGATGCGCGAGCTTCGAGAGGCTGTGTACTAAAACTTTGTTTCAAACCCGGGTAGGTTGTTTGATTCAACAACCTTCCCCAGATATTTCTTTACGTAGAATCCTCGAATGAATATCGCATTTAGGATTGACGTCATTGATTAAAAAGAAGTGTTGAAAAAGAATTTCAATTAAAATTAAATATCCATATTTTCATCACTTATTGTCTTAAAATTAACTTAATTCATGTAAAAAATTCAGGGGGAAAAATGAAGCCCGTTTCTATTTCTTTCTGATTAAAAGCTTTTTTTTAAACAAATTTTCGTTTACAATATATTTTTGAAAATACGCCAGTCATAAAATTATAAATAAATACTTATAATTCTCATTGTGGCGATCATTAAGTTGAATGATTAAACTTTCATGGTCCCCAGACGACGCTGCTGCCTTCTTATCGGTCGAAGATCCTTTCATACGATCGTTGATAAAATATGTAGGATCAGAAAAAGACTATGTCTCGCTCCCGAGAGCCGAAACTTTCTCCATTTTCCGATATGAATTAATAAATGGCAACGGTAAGAATGTAACCCTTGAGATAAGAAGATATATATTACACACGCAGTGCGGGGGATAGGGATGGGGGAGGGGGAGAGGAGACAGAGAGCGCGAGTAATGAATCTGTGCTTGTAGTAATTTTGCAAGAGGATACTCATTAGCTTTCGCGAGTGCATACGAGAACTGTAATAAAACGATTAAAAAATTCCATTTGGCTAAATCGATGTAATTTAATTTTCGTCGAGCACCGGCCGCGTTTTCAACGGCTCGCGCATACATTTCGCGGCTTTGGGCTTTATGCAATCCAAGTAAGTTAGCGATGCAGTTACAAACGGCAGCGAATTTAACCGGCCGCGCATATATTAACCGCGAATTTGTTGACCGTTCGTTAAATTGTAACGTACACCACGTGAGGTAATACGATCCATCGATCCCCCCTCCCCCGCTCCCGCCCCCGTCCCGCTGTGTCGTGCCGTTTATCGAGCCGGTTCTCGAACGACAACGCTCGGCAACGAATGACCGAATTAAATGAATTAACTTGGCATTCGCCAGTTATCGATCGATCGCAGGCTCAGCCACTCCTACACGTTGCATTTACTCGTCAATTTAAAGTCGCTCGTTAGTTTGTCAGCTTTCAGCCAACTTGTAACTGCGCGTTGCACCGTCATCATAACCATCTGCATAATAAATAGCTGCCGGTGATGCTGGCGGTGACGAACACCAATCAAGGAAGTTAACCGAATAGCTTTGGGTTTATCTGCTACTCGTTACTGCAAGCATTAAATCGTCATTGGCTCAACTGTTGCGATCATCAATTGCTTACGGTAATTAAACGGCTTTTTAGGTCGAGAAAATCAAATAGCAATGTAGTTTCAACTATTTTTAGATGAAAATATTTCATTGTTCGAAAAATATGTATTTCCTATTTTGCAAGAAAGAGCTACATAAAAAAACGTAGAATATATTTGAAGAAAAGGCGCAAATAAAAAAAAATTTTTTTTATGCCATTATCAGAAAATCGGATTAAAGGTAGGTATTGTTGGACGCTATTTTTAGATGCCCCCGATAACATGTGCGACAGATCTGTGACGCACACGAGATCGTAACCACAAACACGTACTTCAGGATGCTATCATGGCTGGAACATTCCAAATTCATGGAATTTCTCGCTGGGCGCGTTAGCCGAAGATTGGACAGAAGCTCGATGCTATAAGTTCCGCTCTGGTTGTGCTTCTTTATGAATATTTTAAAGCGATATCCTAACCGATATTTAGTTCCTGCCACCTTCGTTATCGTTTCTGACACCCCTCTGAAAGTATTCATGTGTTTTCCGTCGACAAATCTAGTTAAATATACGCGAGCAACCGTGTCATTTAAAATTCTGCATATTTTTTCAAGAGCTAAATCGCTACTTATATCGCTTCTTGCATATCGCATTGATAGGTACGATAATTAAAAACGATTATAACGGAGTAATTATAAACGATTATATTTTAATACGTATATAGTTTAAGATAGAGGGCTAAATACTGGTTAATTATGAACGGGTTTATTTAATCGAGATGACAATCGAATGAGGGATCGGTGACAAAACGAGGCGACGATATCCGTCGCGCGGCTTAAACGGCGATTATCGCGTTTTAATTAAAGCTTTATTATCCGGTGGCGAAAACTTGTTATTGGGTAATTATTCCGACGGCAGAGGAAAGTCTACTTAGCCACGGCACTCGTTGCGGTGCGCCGGAGTAGGTACTTAAACCCCGATGTAGTTTGGGTGGAGAGATGCCGCCGCCCGTTGTCAAAGAAATCTCTCTCTCTCTCTCTCTCTCTCGCTGCTTCTCTCACGAACCTGTTGTTTCACCCGCTCTCTCATTCCGTTGCGACCATGGTCTCATTCCAAAGCCGCCGCTTGCCACCGCGGCCGCTTAACATCCCTGAACTTTAAATTGGCAGAGCGCATTCAAGAGCGTTAATATCCTCCCGCGGGAACCGCTCAGGAGCCTTACACCTTCGATGCTCCGCGAGAAATCCGCAGTATCCGACAGCGACGATGCGTAACCGCTATATCTTCCAAGCAAACGACCCAACTTCGAACGAGCGTTTTTTTTTTTCAAAGAATTTTAGCGTTCATAGTGGACAATGATTTAATTTTGGCACATGAGTCAGGGATCAAGCAAGCGTTTAATTAAAAAATAACATGCATTCTATCACGGAGACAATCGAATTGCAATTCACTTGAAAAATGGCACAAATTACATTTTTGTTCAATGACAAATTGAGTTATGGGCACATAATACACATCTATAACTGCTGTTCCCGTTATTCCAATATTACCAGTACGTCCGAAACTCCGCCGAAATTCTCGAAGTTTTTGACTGTTCGTCGATACGCAGAAATTCATGGAGGGTCTCTTTTTTTTTAACGAATAAAGATTTTATATTGGGGCGCTTGAGTATAATCGAGATTAAGCAGGCGTAAGCAAGAGTTTTCAATTTACGGCAGCTACAGGTAAAGTTTTCAATTAGAGTTCACAAATAGGAATTAAACTTCGGTCCACCGAAACGAGGGTTTATCCGCGTTAATTTCGAGTTACGCTTAAGCCGGACGCGCGCGCAACTCGCCTAAAATTCGTATGTATTTATATTAAGCCGGGTTGACGGCGCGCCAAGTTCGCCCCCAGAAACCTTATACGTTTGTACCGTCGCCGCGTTAACCCGAGGCGAAGGAGGATCACCAGGTAGCTTCACCCGACCCTTGATTTACTGTCTGATATTTCCGCCACGGTGTCACGAAGTAGCCGTATCGGTACTGCAGCGATCTTTATGAACTGGCAACATCAAATTCGATATTTATCCGGGGGCTGGTGTAAAATTGTAAATCAACCCCCAAAGTGGAACGCTGTGAAATTTCATCGCGGTGAATAATACGGCTACTTTAAAGTGCCGCGATAGCACTAAATAACGCGGTACGCGCGATAAAAAAAACAGCTGTAAAAATATATATTTTATGGCATTATATTATGCGCGTATATATTTTCACTATTTATTGTAGTATTTATATCGGCGTATTTTATTCTGTTGAATAAAGAATATAATTTTCAATAGCGCTCCTGCAATACTTTTCTGCTTTGTTCGTTGAACAAAATCTATCGGTTAATAATTCGCTATAATCCTTGCTATATAATCCTACTCGGCAATGAGCTAAACATTTTTTATATAATTCCCCCATAATCTCGCTGTAAATTATTCAACCGTATCAGCCAGTTCGATAAGATTAGCCGAACGATACGTCTTCTGTCGTGGCTTCTCGATAATTCCTGATTACGAACCGGAGCGTGGCCGGCTGCGCGATTTAAAAGAAATTATGGCCACCTTATTTATGTTGTCCGGATATCGGCTTCGGGTCGCACTATTTCATGGGGATTTAGGGTGTGCAATTAACAGATAAAATCTCTCGCTATTTTTCTGGCTCCTAAAAGCCCCCCCTAAAAGATAGAGTTACTTGCCCGTGGTCCGCACTCTAGACAGACGCAACAATTTATACAACACTAAGCAACGCCAGAGCCTTTTTTCTCCAACCTAGTCGCCGTTTGCCATTCCCATGTATGTGTGTACGTGTATATATGTGTATGTATTCTTCCGTTCTGCAAAGAGATCCGGCAAAGTGACCCCGCGTGATTTAACGAGCCCATTAATCGCGCGTCGCGAGTTTATCTCAGTAAAGTAAGGGGTAAGACGACACGATGGATTTAAATTGTCGGGATGATAGCGCGCCGGGATAACGGGAACGTCGTTGTCCCGTTAACCCTCTCGCCGGCGAAAAAAGGTGCATTCGGAGATACGAAGCGATTCCCGGAAAGACCTCGGTCGAGGGATGCAAACGGGGGGGGGGGGGGACGGGTGAAGACACGGTTCTCTCAGAGGCTGAAGTATCTCATTTTTGACCCACTCGACAAGTCGGAGTGGCGCACGGGGACCTACCTCCTCTTCCCCCGGCATTTTTCGAGGATCGTAATGCGAAAGCGAACGTCTCTTTTTCGCGTCATCGTCGTTTCGTCCGTCGCGTGTCGTCGGAAGCCATTTCCGCGGTGTAGGTGCACGCCGAATAGATTATCTCGTTTGTTCGGCACTCCGCCGCTGGAACCAGCATCGCCGAAACAGAACACGACATTTTCACCTTCGCTCGTTTCGCGCATTGTTCGCGCCTCCACTGTTTAATGCACGCTCGATCGGCGCTATTCACAAATTGACGCAGTGCGCGATAGGAATAACGAAACTCGGTATCGAGCGAGCGAGAGAGCATCAATGACCTATTAAATCGGAACGTTTCTATCCGCGACATCGATCCGGTTTCTCGCATACTCATCAATAATCGCGATATCCCAGCGATACACAGCTATCGGCGGCCGGGGCCGTCCCGATTTACGGGTTTGCAATGCGTCGCAGTACCTACGTACGTTAACAGTCTGTAAATGGTCAAGATATTACGTTGCGAATATAAAAATATTTCTCCCCGACCGTTCGCCAAACGAAATGCATCCGGGCGGGTATTACCCGAGGGCGTAGAGAAGATCGAGCGTTTTATAGGAGTGGGGTCATCAGCCGTGAGACTTCCTGTCGTCGGGATCGGGATCCTTGAGACAAATCGTTATCATTCCGCGTCCGGAGGCTATGATTTTTCAACGATTCCGACTGGACGCCATCGACGAAACGGCGACGCATAAATCCGCGGTGTAGGAAATAGTTTTCACGGGCGGTCGTACGATCGGAACGATATACCGACATGCTTTCTCATCAGAATGTCGTATTGGTGGCCGAACGGTATATTCGGATATTTCTTTATAAGATGCGCAAGGAAAGAAGCATTCCGATTATCGCGAACGTTTCAAATAGCTGTGCAGATTATGATGGAAAGTACACGGACATTAACTGTAGTAATAGCACTTGGAATAAGAATAAAAACAGATCCATTTGAAGTTTTTTTAACATTAAAATTGTCAAATAACACTTCCACTGAAATGAAGTTTGCTTAGTAAAATTAACTAAAATGAAGTTTGCCTAATAAAATTAACTAAAATGAGATTGCAACTGAAGTGAAACAGAATTCTATTTTTAGTTAAATTGTGTTTTGAAATAGATAAAGTTTCAAAAGATACGATTAAAAGAACGCTTAAAATTCTCGATTAAATCAAGAATTGTTGTTTTATAATTATTATTTATAGTTATTGTATCCTTGTAACTTTGCGATTTGTATTAATCTACGCCCGCTACATCGTGAATGTATATCGAATAGTTGAAAGACAATATAGTTGAGAGACAAGAGACTAAAGAATTTAAACTCAAATTATGAATTTGATATATAATATGTAACGTTTGTTTGTTGGCAAAGCGAATGACTGGTCAAAGCAATTCAATTAAAAATGATATATTTATTTCTAAAAACGTTCTTGTATTCAAATTTCGCTGTTTAAGAGTGATACATCCCATTGCGTAACGATTCGTCACCAACAATTTCAAGAAAACGACCTGCGGAGATGCGAATAAATTGCTCTCACCACAATACGCTTATTCTGTACCACGTACTACATAGATATTCAAGTAACGCGATCTCGGGTCTCGACTGTTTACACGAATGCGCGTATATATTTATTGAGGGTACCGCAGCTCGTGGCGATAGTTTATTTCGCTAATATTTTAATTAAATTTGTTTTCCATCATTTTATCATCATATCTTAGAAGTTTTATTATTATATCTCAGAACTTTTTAATTAGATTTGTCAATCAAACACCTGAATTACGTATTTTAATATATCTTTTTTATTTGACGATATCAGTTTAAGAAATGGGCCAGTAATTTCCGACTAAAAAATGATTGTCTAATTGATAATTGATTTCGTCGTCTTCGTCTTGTCTCGAACTTGGCATCATCAACTATTTCTCCATTTTCTCTCGATATTCATCTCCATTTCCATCTCCATCAATGCTCGACGAGGAAAGGGAAGGAAGGGATGGTTTCTTTTATCCTTGCTTCGAAGTTTTGTCATAATAATTGTCGTCGAAATAACTGACTCCTCGCCAGTAAAATCGTCGTGTATGATGGTGGTTAGGCATTCAACTAAGCCAGATTCGATGAACCTGCCCGGACCTGCTTCACGATCGCCTTTCCTGTATATGAATCTTACAAAATATTACTGTTATATTTGATGCATCCCCGCGATACTATTTTTCCGCTTTTCTCTGTAAATAATCGAACTTTAATACTGATTCTAAGTTTGATAAACATTGTGTTATATCGATATTGCGCTTTTAATAAATTTCCAAAGACTTCTCTCGTCGCGTATCCGTGTATTTCGCGCTTATTATATTTGCATTACATCATGCAAAGTTGCATTACACGCTTCAGAGAACGCGTGTGGAGTGTTCTTTATGCAATCGCGATGTTATTATGTCGTCGGTTACATCGTACGCCGTTACGAACATAATGTTCACGTAATTATTCCTACAAGAATATTTTTGTATAGCCGCACAGTTCGTTATATAAAACGTATCATGAAAAGCCTAAATTTAATCAACACGATTTTTTGTTTATTTATTCTATTTGTCTAATACTATTCCGATACAGATTCTTGTAATCTACTACTACTTTCAATTTGTGCGAAATTTTTATATTTCAAGAGGAAAATTATGACGTGAACAAATAAAGAATGAACTTTACCTTTGATTTTAATAAATCTAACAAATATAAAATTCAATTACTGCGGAAAATGTTATGATTTATTTCTTCTTTATTTTATTATTAATTTCTTGCAAATTCCCGAACGTAAAATTTTCAACGTAAAAAGAGCTAACAATGAATTATATAAGTTCCATTTACAGTTATAAAACAGAGCTCGAAAATATATGTATAATTGAAATTGAGTTTACTACATGAAGGTAAAGCTAATTTTGAATTAAATTTGTTAAAGAAACAATTGATTATAACTGTATAAATTTTTATTGTAACAATTGATTACAAAAATTACGTGTTACAATTAAAGTTTTCTCTAAATAACTTAGTTGTCTTATTAGTAGATTGCTATCATTCGGAATATTTATCTAGTATAAATTGACGATTCTCTTTTTTTTCGAATGTATGTATATTTTTTTAAGTTTTTTAGCATCTATTATTTATTATATACAATTTAATTTAATATGAAAACGTTTAATATAAAGCTTCTGAAGTTGATATAAAGTTTAATTTAAAGTAATATACAAAGAAAATATAACTAACATATTTAAATACAATAATATATTTGAATCTCATCACGAATCGAGGTAAGAATGACGTGAAATATCCAGAATGAATGACGTGAGATCCGATCAATCTCCCGCACAATCAATATTACCGTCAATATCACGCAATCTACGGTTTTATGAATTTTTATAGTGATATAAATTCCAATACTATATTGCACATACGTATTTAATACAATAACTTAACCAAATTATTAAATAGTTTAAATAAATAAATTTAATATGGTACGTTAACAATCTCTGTATATTGTTTTAAAGTATTTTATAAAATGTTTCAATATAAAACTCATTCGTTTTTATATTGAAAAATTTTTAGTATAAGGAATCTATATTTCAATTGTTTTATATTAAACATTCAGTTGTTTTATATTAAACTGATAATCTATGATTATCAATTTATGTGTCGCGATGAAACATTTAGTGGATTTTACATTATGTTACTTTTCTTTAACTTATCCATAGATCAATATAAAGTAAATCCATAGATCAATACAAAGATTATACAAAAGATTAGGATCAAATTAGTATATTATATATTTATGTGAGAATAAATACATAGAGAATTAATAATCGTTAGCGCATTTTTTATTAAAAAACTTATGCAAAATATACTATGTAATTGATTATTAGTTATTGTATTGGTCATGTTATTGGTTTTATTGATTACATGTTTAAACATATTATTTTAATTATGTAGAGTAAAGCATGATAAAAGCTCATTATAACATTATTGCGAGCAAAGTGCATATCACAAATAGCTGCAGCCGCTGCGACACTAAAAAAATGCACACGACTGTAGAATATTGCATATTTAAGGAAAGGAATTATTTTATATGCTTCCAAAAATAACAAAAAAAATTCGCGTCTTAAACAGTTGCTACTTTATCCACTTGATTATGTATATATGTATAAAATAAAGAAAATTTATCTTCTATTTCCAGATTCTTTAAAATAGTTTTAATATAATAATATACTTTTATTTTCCTTTTTAGTTAAAAAACTTTTAACAAACTTTGAAACGTAAACAGTGAAATAATTATTTAATAATTTGTTGCAAAAATATAATCTCGTTTTTTTTATCAAATTGCTCCTTTATTATTGGATATTATTACAATTAAACTTCAATAGACTTTCAGATTTAATACCTAAGTTTAATATCAAAAATTATTCTAGTTAAGTTACATTAAAATATATTTTCAATTTTAGATTTAAATTAAAATTTTATTTGGTAAAGATAATTTATATTCTTTTAATTATTAAAAATATACGACACACACACACACACACACACACACACACACA
>NW_012027002.1:312573-312934 GCF_000956235.1 Wasmannia auropunctata
TGGGACATAAGATGATAACATTGGTTTGACCCCGAGTGGCGTCGTCAAGGTCAGGACAAGGCACTTTGAATTTTTTAAATGGAACCCCCAATTTTTTATTACATGTTCTTATAGCACGCCTCGAGAACTTTCCAAAACACATAAATAAAATATTTCTTTATGAAATAAATCTTGAGTTATAAAGCTTGAAAGTTGGAGTACTGTCGGCATTAGCATCATCCAAGGTGTCCAAACATTAGCTAAAGATGGCCAAGGTCGTTGGCCTTTATCAATGTCATGATCCTGAACAACATTCAAAAGGTTTCAGCTAGTGTTTGGACACCTTGGATGATGCTAATGCCGACAGTACTCCAACTTTTAA
>NW_012027002.1:312984-386182 GCF_000956235.1 Wasmannia auropunctata
CTTGTTTAACATTGAACAAAACTTTATATATGCTTATTTCTCTTATTTTTCTTATACATGTATATATATTTATATATATATATATATGTACGTATGTATGTATGTATATATAAATATCAGAAACTTATAAAATAAAATATACTAACTATATTGGTTACTATCAAACAAAATTTAAAACAAAAAAAGAATGAAAAAATCTACGATTGCATTTCATTCGATGAATTCTCGCTTTTCTCGATACTGTATTATTCTTACCTTTTGTCTTACAAAGTTTGCATTGTTGAGCATCGACCAGATACAAAAACATGTCCGAGCACTTCCGCCGTTTCCATATATACGAGTGGCGATTTGCATTTACGGCAAAACCGAGAACTCGCCGCTCGAACGGGCGTTTAAATATTTTTATGCCGGGGAGAACTTCGAAAGCATTTCCAATTAAAAGTTTGAACCGTCTTTTCTGCATATAGCTTCGCTCTTGGACTTCTGCTTCTCAAAGATTCACCATCGCGTAATAATGCGATATATGAATTTCGCTCGGTCGACTAACCTCTCCATATCCACATCGATAGATTTTCCAATTTTAAATTGCATCACACTTTTAAAAGAGCCCGAAAAAGAGGAACGGAATTTATAGGAAAATGATACACGTTTCTATATTTTAGAATCTAAATATCTCAATTTCAGAAAATAAAAACCATTGAACTTTTATAATATATTGCAGTAAGTAGTTACATAATATATATTACAATATTATGACATTTACTTTTCTTCAAAACCAATAATTTTTCTATAACTTTAGAAAGGACAGTGGATGTATGTTATTTCCGTTATTAATTAATTTCTACTTTGATTGTAATTGTGGAATTGAATCTATTTGTCGTTTGTCACATGTATGACCCATAATTTTAAATTAAATTTTGACGTTGGTTACGCATTTGTATCGAGTATCGATAAAGTTTTCATTTCTATATATTGAATTTGTATTATATATTTTATTTATGGCAAATTATTTTTTTTTTTCATTTTGCGGATTAATATAAAAATATTGGGAGTCTGATACGTATATAAAGATACGTATACAGAGGCATTTAAACAACTTTACACATTTAAACAATGACTTAACACATTTATTTACGAAAATATATAAATAATAGGGCTTTATTCTTAATAATATCATTGTGACATTTAGCACATATTATTACATTTGAATAATTACTATAATTGGAACGTTATGTCAATAGTTATGATATATAATTATCGATTTTCACTCATACAATGTTAATTAATTTGACTTTATTAATTACGTGTTTGTTACTGCAATCCTTAGTTAATAATGCATTTAATTAATTAAAGCTACAGATTGTAACTTTGTGCGCTAAATGGAATAAAGTCACGCTTCCGTCGACGGTGCCGCAATCAATTCGAATTTTACGAAGGACAAATTCTACGAATGAAATTATTATCGCTCATTAACTGGCGGCACACTTGAGCCAAATTCCAAAACGTTTTTCGAAAAACTCTAATTTACTTCGTGTAATTTAATCGCGCTAGCGGCGGCTCATTCGCATTCGGTGAACTTCCATTGACGCTCCGGGAGATCCAGTTTACTAATTAAAACTTAGTAAAAGCGCGTACAAAAATATATTTCCATTTCCATTCTCGAATCCCGTAAAAACAACCGTGACAAATAAATTCCCGTCGGCGCGGCGCGCTACAAAGTTTAGAAGCGCGGCCGACGTAATGACGATGCATGTGCATTATGCATTAAACAAAAGCGTCAGACACGGGGCGCGTCGACGGGAAAAGTGTTAAACATCACCCGGAGCCAACGGGTTCAACGAGTGTCCTCGTGACAGAAGTACCTCGACGATATAATGGACGTCTCACCCGCATACGCCATAAATGGAAGCAAAAAGCGTTTTGTTTTGCATCGCTCCCCGTGGCGTCATTTCGACGGACCGACTTGTCGAAAACTGTAGCCGATGGTGTGTGTATGTGTACCCGATGTGACCGCGCGGGCTCGATCACATAGCACAGCGGAAAACATAGCGGAAGGATATCGGATCGGTCGTTTCGCGAATGTTATCACCACGAATGTCCACGGGCAATGAGCAGCAGATAAAAGTGCGTGTAAAAAAAATTCATCAGAAATAATCTCGAGCTGCCGTGAAGAACTAAGAATGTCTTTTGACACGCACGTATTTAATTAAATGAAAAGTGAAAAAGTAATTTAAGGCCTATAAATATTTTCACATTTTAAAGAATCGAATATGAAAATCAATTTTACGAGATGTCACATTTTTTTTTGTTAACGAAACGATTTTCTTGAAGTAACAGCACTTCTGCGAATTAGTCGTTTGACAACCCTTTGGCATCGTTACGCATCGCGCCGGCTGCAGCCCTTTTTTCAAATTACCTTTTTGATTTATGCCTGCGCGCGGCCGTCGTATCCCCGCGCGCCCGCTTTTCCCATTTACATGCAGATGCCACCGCACGAACGATGTAATTGGACGTAGTGCGCTTATGAAACAGGAAATGCAAACGCGCTTTGGAGAACGACGAGCACCCGCGTGGCTCTCGAGACCCACGTCTCCCTCTCATGAAGAATCTCTCGTGAAGAATTTTTTACTCGTAATTTAATCTTAATTTAATCGTAATTTTTTTAAATCGCGCTTTCTTGACTATTAAATCGTAATTTGTGTGTGTGTGTGTTGAGAGAAGAAATCCAGTTTCTATGAATTTTTAAGAACTGAATATTTAAAAATTTTTTTTTATCAATTTCGCGTAATGTCGTAGATCATGGAGAAAATTATTGGAAGCTTTTCAAGAGGTTCCACAATATTGCCTGATTCTGGAGCTATGTGTTTGCACATTGTAAAACGAATAAAAATGTTCTTGATGAAAAGCGCTGAAAGCGAATGGATGGAGCTCGGCGAGAAGAAAATGAATGTCGAAATAAAACGCGTAAATTTCTCGAGAAATTTTTGCGCGTACGAGCCGTGAATGTGTGATGCGCTTATATCGGGGAAGAAGTTCTCATGCAAATTGTCGCGAGCGTCATTTTCGGAATAAATAGCAAGAAATAAAGCAGGTGTGTAAAAAAAAGGGCGCGACGTCGAGCGACGCGCAAAAGCAAACAATCAAGAAACAAATAGTTCTTACCACCCCAGCGATGTCGTTGCTCGTTATATCAGACGAGCGAGAGCGCGAGCGGGCACGCCGATAAAAAGAAATTTAATTGCGTTTAATTTTCAGCACAACACGTCACGACGTGCCAGAGAGAAATGGCTCGACCGTGTCCGTCTCCGGATGCGCGTGAAGAGGAAACGCCCGAAAACTCGTGCACTTCGTGGATAATTGCTCCGATCGTTTTTTTACCGCTCGATCGCCGACACACGCGCGAACTTTTAGATTATTCCACGAAACGCAAAGGCCCAAGGAATCTGTCGATAGTTCAGGCATAGTTTCCGAGAGATATTCCACCGTTTGTCACGACGCCGCGGAATTGCAAAAGTACCACACCGCTCTGCTGGGTCGATCTGCTTGAAACGTATACCTGCTGAAGAATTCGCGAACTCTCTCTCCCGCGGGACGCTCCAGCGATTCCGCGCTGTTTTCGCACTCGGGGCGTGAAGCGCGCACCGCACCGCACTGCGCTCCGCAGCACACGCTGATTTATTATTCGTAGAAAATTTATTCGCGGCCGGTATATGCGCGTATATGCGCGCAACGGGAGCGTATGTGCGTTGTACGCGCGCGCGTATACGGCCGATAACGATATACCATCGCTCGTGTATTTGGTCGGCCGTGTAAGCGGGAGGACAAAGGGAAAATCTGCCGCGCGATAAATTCCGGAAATCAATTCGATTTGCGAAGCACAGCGCGCGGCAACGGCAGCGGCAGCGGCGACGGCGATGGCGGTAGCGTTCCAGCCGACGGACGTGGAGTGGTGCGAACTAATATAATGGTGGGCACACAAGAGAGAGGGTGGGCGAGAGGAGGCGCGATAAATAATAATTATTGCAACCAAGCTCGCGGCTAATGCACGATGCCCCCTCGGCTACCGCGCTGCCCTCCAGCGCGAGCGCAACCTTCCCTCCTCTCTTCTTCACACGCCTGAAAATATAGCGCGCGCGGTGAGTGATAATTGCATTTCGAGGCTGGTAACGGCGCTGGGTGGTGGTACAATTTCCGTTACATTGTATGCGGGTTGTACTTTAGCCCCGTGGACTGCTACAGCGCGGCAACGCTTCCTGCGTGTACATCCCGAATTGTTATTATTTGGGCACGTTCAACCGTAAGGGTGGGTACGCACGCGGACGTTTTCGAGAAATTGGCGGCGCGTCGAGCGTGTGGATTTTAAGTGCTTTAAACGCGAGAAAATTGGATGCCTTATTCGCGTGACGGTGATGAAATTGGAGCGCCACTACCTACGCTGCACACTATACTGGACTGCTTGGCATCTACAGAAAACTGATGGATATTACCAGCTATATGACGATATATACTCTGGGATTATATGAGACGCTTGATTTTCTCATCATTATTTTCCTTAATTTCAACCAAATCGATTAATTATACGACAACATCCCGAATTCTCTTATATCCTAATTTTCGGCATGGAAAAGTGCATTTCGCAATATTTTTCGAAATAGCAGGGCTCCGTCGAGTGGGTCTGCAGACGTTATTGAATTTGAAGCACCTCGTTGTCCGCTTTTCTGATAACCGCGGCTTGAGAGAGCTGCTGAGAACGAAATGCGAAGATCTGCGGCGCAGAGATGGAATAAAGGCAAGTTTTCTTATGGAAATTCAGCGAAGTTTAGCCGCGCGCGAAAATATGACAGTCTCACGACCGGAATGCACGTCTTCGCTAAATTCATACGTCATAATTCTCGCCGCTTTTTTTACCGTCGCTATTTCTTATACCTCATGCCATTTTATAAACGTGCATTTAAACTAGAAGGACAGCGGAACGAGATAACGTCTACATATATATGTATAGCGTTATATCTCGCGATATTATTCTTGGATTATATACTTTTGAGATAGATCAAGATATTTGGACTGTATTCGTCCTCGATTTCAACGTTTGCACCCACATGAATTATAGCTCCACGATCTGGGGCGGAATCGGGTCGCGACGTTGCGCGCGGTGGTTAAAAGAATCGCCGTGTCTTCCGCTTGCATGGAAAAAAAGGAACGCTCGCGCGGAAATGTATATCCGATTTAACGAGCCGCGACAGCGCGAGCGTCTCGGGGAACAACCGCGGTCTCCGCTTCTGGCGCGGATAAAGTTTCGTCCTCGGGAACAGAATAACAAGTTCATCCTCGCGGTCGACGGCGGCGGTGAAAGAATCCGGAATGCCGTCTCCTTGGCTTGGGATATTACCCGCGAGGCTGTCCGTAAGCGAGCAAAGAATATCGTTTCATTTTCCTAAGGCACACCGCGGTCATAAATTCTGCGTAGCCGCGGGTACAACAACTGGCCGAAGAAAGAGGGTCGGCTGCGGATACGTGCCGGCGAAAGGAAGCCGGGAGAACGCGGGGACGATTGGGATGGGGGGGGGAGAGAGAGGGAGGCTGCGTGCTCGAAAGATAATTAAAATGTCTTGGCGTCCTGCGCCGAGACGCGAGTTATGGCCCGAAGTTGCCACAGTGGCATAAGCGGGGCATCCGACGGCTTTACCGGGGAGTTACCGGTTCGCGCAATTCCCGTAACGGCGCGAGTTAACGAGCTGTGAACCCGTGAACCTTGTAGCAGCCTTTGCGGGCGGAGAATGCGGCGAGAAACGCGCGTTAGATCTTCCGGATTCACCGAGCTCAAAGAGGAAAAAGCTATTCTCTCTCTTTCACTCTCATTGTTCCCTTTACAGTAATGTCTTGTAAAATCTTGGGATATGACTCGATTACGAAAACATAAATACATAAATATTTTCGACTTTCTTTTTCTTTTCTTTTACCTATAAATGGTTTTCCTCTTTTCCATTGTATCTATCGTTAGGAAGCAAAAGGTTTCGAGTTTATTGACGAGCCCCTACAATCTAGTATCTTCAGCTTTTAACGCTCAGGTTTTCAATTATGTACCTCGCACATTTCACTCGGAAGAACCTAATGAAAGAGAGAAAATAGGAAGATACACAATGCAAAAGCCTTCTCTTTCTTCGCGCGTGCACCCAGTTCCACCGCTACGCAGCAGTGTCCTAAACCTATTCTCGGTGAAAACGATAGAATTGACGCCGGATGCGGTTTAGTCTGATTCCCTCAACAGCGAGAGTTAACGAGCTGTGAATTCGCCACCGGTACCCGATGTAGGGAGAGAAACCGGTGCAAACGGCGGCGATCTCGCGCGTCTGGGACACAGGCTGCAACAGAAAACCCAGTCGCAATTGCGAGCGGGGAAGCACCGCAAAGCGTGCGGTTGGCAAAGGTGAATAGTTAACGGGACGTGAATTCATAAGCGCCACGAGAATCGGTGTATAAAGTAAAGTGCTACAATTGGCATTACAGTTGATAGGAACGGCGAACGCGGTTTTAGTTAACGTTTTCGCGAGGAGAAAGCGCTATCGCGCGAATTAGATCGGGTTGAGTATTGAAAATCGGAAAATCGAGCTGAGAATAATCCCCCCGCGAAGCAAAGACGATTAATTCAAGCGATATTGTTGTATTTCGATGTTTCGCAAAAGCAAATCTCACAAGGATTTGAGTGATGCGAATAAAAGGCAAATTGTATCATGGCTTACCCTGCGTACTCGTTACTTTTATACAGAACGTATAACTGAAACGCTACGTCTGCAGTTTCCGGTTTGCACGAAGCTCTTGAGCGTAAACGAACCGCGCATTATTTCCGCAAGTTTCAACAACATATATACGCGAGGCATTAACAGAAAGTAAGGTACCCCTATTATAGCGCTGTCAAAAGGAGAAATTTGTGCGCGACCTCGTATCGTTCATGCCGCAGAGTGTGTACAACTTACGAAAATGTAAGTCAGTGGTGAACTTCCTAGAGCTATGAATAATACGGCGGATCTTCGAAAATAGGACGGAAGGAGCACGTTCCTTCGAAGATTTAGTAATTCGATCGTCCCTTACTTTGGAGAATCCTATAACATGTTACAATTACGTTGAAAGTTGTCGATAGCTTGCAAAAGGTAAAGATGAAGCTCCCTCCCCCTGTCCGTCAGTTCGGGTTTCCACGACGAGTTATCGGTTCATGCAGAATTTCCACAACACAGTCCGAGTTAACGAGCCGTGAACTCGTGAACACACCGTAGAAGTGTTACGACGTGATGCAGAGAATCCAGTAGGAAGCAAACCTTTCTGCTAAATTGAGCGTATATAATGATAATGGTGGGAGACAAGGAATCCATCCGCGGTGACGGACCCTTTTGACCTAGACCGTTAGTTAATAAAAAATTCATTACGGCCTTCATCGACGACCTGAAATGTAGCCCAAATTTAAGATACTAATACCGTTCTCTAAACATTCGATGCAATCGCTGTAAAATAAAATTTACTCAATCACATGTATCGCGAGATTTAAAATCGTATAACATAAATATATCATAAATTTTTTGTATAAATCTTTTGCAATTTTTATAAAAATAATTAGAAATTTTTTTCTGTTTGTATATGTATTATTTTGGAAAAATAGCAGTTTCAAATTGTATATGAAAATAATATATATTTTTATTGCGAGTATTTTTATTCCGATCGATACATTTTAATGCAATGTCTACAATATATTCACTATTTCACCAGCTAAATAATACGCGAATAAATTTGCTTGCTGAATTTTCAAACCGCACCGCAAAGGTGTTTTATTTAACCAGCTGTATTTTTGATGTTAGAATTAAACGCGCCGGTTATAACACAAAAATGGCTGATTCCATGAAATTTTCAATTACAGGCGCTCGTACGTTATCGCCTCCTCTATCGAATCCCCTATCCAGGAAATGCCTGATTAAAAGGACGCGGCTATTCCGTAAATTTTCAACGCTAACGAGTCGCATATCGAGGAATACAACGTAAAAAGTGTATGCGGTATATTATTACGCATTTACTATACAAATTCGTTCCTTTGTGCGGCCGACCTCCATTATCGTGCTATCCAATCAGTCACTCCCAATATCCACACGTATCCTACCATCCAAAGATATTAAATCATGCGATGCTATAGTGCAATATCATTACTACGAGGTTCCTTCGCGTCACTTACAATCAGATCTAAAATTACGATCATCCCCATCGACCAGGTCGCCGATATTTTTCATATCAATGAATCTGTGTTACAATCTGTAATTATGAAAAATATGTTTATTCGTAAAACTTTATGATCCATTTTCTCCGTACACATTCAGTTCAGGAAATTAATCCGCGGCTTGGATAATAACGGACATGTCGTTCTTTAAGTAAAATCCAAACGCGGTGCAGTCAAATTATTCCTTTTTTTTACCGCGCGATGTCAAACGCATTAAAATCTTTTATTTTGAAAGGTGATACAACAAGGCAATTGTCAGCGAAGATAAAAATATATTTTTATAATTTTTGCACCGTATGACATATGTACAATTAATAAACGTATCAGTGTAACGTATTTTAAAAACGCTATTTTAATTTTAATTTTTGTTATGTATATGTTTTTAAAACGATTCTTTTTATCGAGATTTTTATATAAATAAATTTATATACAAATAAAAATAATAATTCTACCTCATGGAATTACATCTGATCCAGTAAAAAATACGTAACTCTCTATTCTAAAGGCACTGATATACGCGTTGTTGATATACGCGGACGGGATTTGCCTGGCAATAACGCGAAGGCCTTTTTACAGAGTATCTTTCGACCCGACGGAGTTGTACATTCGTTCGATCGGTAGCTGCATCCTGCGTGATTTATCGCTCGCCTTATCGCCGTTAGCGGCGGCCCTTCGATAGCGCTGATCGTTTCCTATATTTTACAGCCGCCGTGATTTATCGTCCGTTTCGCGAGTTCCCCGGCGCAATTATCAGTAACTCCTGCTGCGCAACAGAGATTAGAAGCCGCCCCCGATCGCATTACTCGGTTCGCGATTTTATCGGCTTTAACTATCGACGCAACCGGCTACGATTATAAAGTGTTCCACGGTAGGAAACTGAGCTGCCGCAATTTTTCCGATTGTACCAGCTGATCTTGGATTTTTCTCCCGCGAAAGATAGGCAAAGATAAATTTCGGTAATATGTCTGTAGAAATCCTAATGTATAACTTCGATGTTAATCCTAATTAACGATTAAATGTATTTCGCGTGCTTGCAAAGAAGTTAAACAGCAGAATTCTTTTAAAAATGAACATAATTTTAATGAATACGATTTTGATTTTTCTCGATTAAAATACACTCAATATGCTGCTGCACAATTACTTTGGGAGGAGGGGGGAGGAGAGTCAGTTGTAACTAAATTATTTTACATTAAAAATAGTGGTTAATAGAATAAAAGCTACGCGCGCGTAACGCCCGTTCCCTTATCGAGCGAAATGTCGCGACATGTTCGATTCGTGCTTTAATTAAATCTGCCAAATTTATGTTCTGCGACTGAATTTCCCCGCAGAATTAATTTCGAATAAAGTATACCGCTTATATGTCGCACAACGCGTGGCGCATATATAGACTTATTATGAGAGTATTATGTACTTTGCAAGCAAATCTAATCCTATCTCATAATGCATCTCGTAACGAACATATATTGTTTGAAGTAATTCTTAGAATATATATAGAAAAAAGCATACAAATTTTATCATATGTATATATGTAAATAGTTTTCCCGAAAATAGTTTTATCGGATCGAAAGCATTAAAACAATGCAGGCGAGTTATTTGAGCGATTTTGAGCTACATAATCAGGAATCGCATAATTAAAGTGAATTAAACTCTGAGAGAAATAATTACATTCATTACATAGCTTTATCCGTGTTCAACAATAGATTGATATGTGAAATATGTCATTTGTCGATAGGATCCAGCGCTTTAAGTAGTTTTTTGTTTCCGAGCAAATATTTCCGACGTATGTAGCGAACCAACTGGATCCCTTAAATCTCTTATCGCTCGTCACAGTATCGGTAACACTATCACGTCCATGTGTCGCGCAAAAGCCAAACTGTGGGAAAAAAAGCTACGAATGCGAGGCAACCCGGTATGGAAATTCTTTGACGGGAAGCTAGCCAGGAACCAAAGGGCCGCGGGTGCAGGAGCGGCCGAGACATTATCTATGGAAAGAGCAGGAGAGGTCGTTATGGAATGGTGGTGCACGAGCGGAGCGGTTCGATTCTACTGCCGTTCCCGTGGCAGAGAGAACACCGGTGGCCCCGCTTTACCCACAGGGCCGGTTTAAAGCTACTGCGATCGTTGTGTAACTACTGAACGCCATTTTCGCAACGCACAGATCTGAGAGTATTGGTTTTCGCGAAAGAAAATAAAAGAAAAGAGGAAGAGAGAGAGAGAGAGAGAGAGAGAGAGAAGGGGGAGAGTGGAGATGCGATCTCTTGAAGTCTGAATAAATGATCTCCCATGAAGCGATCGAGCTCCTCCGTCTTCTTTTCGCGAACTTTCACGTTTCAGATTACGTTTCGCTGGCGTTATATACCCGAAACAGTTGAAACCGGCCCTGCTAACCCATCATCCCTTCGCCCGCTTTCTAGCGCCGGCGGGGGTTGCTTTAAAATATCTGGGTGGTGCGGTGGCGTGATGCCGTGATCAGCAGGGCGGACTACCCCCCTCCGAACGTGCAGCGGTTCTCATTCGGTGGATCTTGTCTTATCCGCAAGGTCATCGTGATCGCTACGTTTCACTTCACCGCTAGCGTCGACGATTATTAATTCCGCCACGGCTTACGTAATAACTGCGTGCCGCCATTTTTTTTCCATGTCGAACCGTTCATTCTGACTGACGACTAATCGACATCTCTGGTTGCAATATCCATTTCTATCAGTTTCAAATTACATTAGTCAATATTCATCCACCTAGCTTTGATATCTCTCTTTGTTACGCCACAAGTGTATAATTCAGCTAAAAAAAATCAGCTTCAAATTTGATACTGATATCACATTTATCGTGATAAGACTGATTTTGACAAACTGCAGGTCGACTTTTAATATCGAAGATGGCAATTGCGGTGTCGCGAAAAGTTAAATCTCACGCCCTGTTATTATTCATCGCGTGGGCAGTTTTGTTCATGGATCCCACGGAATAGTCATTTTTGACTAAGATGGATGTCCGGCATTAAACGGGAGATGAAATGGCAAAGAGCTATGCGTGGCTGACATCGGGAACTGGCTTGACCCAAAGTCCATAATAAATTATCTCGGTCTTGATACCGAGCTTTCTATTTGTATTCATTTTTCAGTGTATCCTAGTTTTTTTTTCAGTTATATCGTTTCCGTTTCGCATCTATTTCTGGCCATTTGCCATCGCCTTTTGGTATTTCTCTCATCGACGAACGCGCGCGTCTTTTCGACCCGCTCCAGACACGACGAAGTGCATACTTGCGGCATGCAAGTTATAACGTATTCTCAAACACTCGAGACGAAGTCAGCGGGAGTTTGAGCGCGCGAGACCGCCTCTCGGTGTAGGTAACGTATTGCAGAAATATGAGGATTATACGAGATCTATCTCCGCCGTGTTTCACTTTACTGCGCGTTACAGCGCCGCGTGTTAGCTGCTATAACTCCGCGGACGTTCCTCTCGTATGTTTAACTTCTTCGAGTTATTATGCGGAAGTAACGCAATCTATCTCGACCTACGTAAATGGGAATACATTACGCACAAGCACGCACCAAGTCTAGTGCGTGATGCGCAACGGCTTTTATCAGCATCTCTTGCGATGAAGGAAGGTGCTTCAATTATTTTTATTAAGCATTTATACGCTCAAAATTTACACACACGCCTTTGGATAAAATTCAATAATATTAGCTAATATTAGCGTGCTTGTTATACATTTAACATACGTATATATTTATATACTATATACGCTATTACGAAATAACAGATGGACTTCCTAATATAGATATTAGAATTAATGAGCGACTTATTTCTAAAAGAATTCCAATTTCAAAGTTATGGTTAATTGAAGAAGGGACGTAACCCAATCAACGTTCAATTTTTACTCATCGACGTAAGAGTATAAATCTAGAGCCACGAACGGACGGACTAAACAGACGTTACATCGAAAGGACGTCAGCGGCTAACGCATCTAAGAGTATTGCGAAATCCCACGATAATCCATCACGGGAAGGAACAACCCTTCACCCGTGCTAACAGCTTTGCGATTCTCACGATGACGAAAACGACGAGGACGAGGACGACGACGACGACGACGACGACGACGACGACGACGACGACGACGTCAGCGGCTCATCTTTCTCTCTTCTGCCTTGCTCTCGTTACGACGTCGGTCTTCCTTTCTCCGACTATTATTCCGTCTTCAACACTCACGTATAAACGCAATACACGCACACACATATACGGGCAGATACGTACACGACGGTCTCGCGCAATCCGCGTCGGCAGAGAATCCTGCAAGTCCGTAAGCTATACCTTCCCAGGTGTAACTCCGGGAAGGAACGGCTGCCTTGGATTATTCAGCGCGGAATGGACATCTTCCCCCGGAACGTAATATTAATATGTCCTCTTCTGTGCGAGGTGGCGCGGAGACAATGGCGGAGATTGTGTTGAATACAGTAATCAGAGGGCGGATTGCGAGCCCCATGGGACTTCGCCGCGTCTCTCCTCGCTCAGTTGCCTCACGCTGCTTCTCCTCTCTTCGTGCCACCGACCTAACCGTCGTCGTCGATCCCGCAAGAACGGCCTTACCGACAAGAGGGTGTTCCCTGACGACGCTCGCTTCCTTCCTTCCCGCCATTTGCTTCGGTCTACGTACGTTACACCCCGCTTAAACGGTTTCCTTGAGTTCTGCTCACGCTGCGTGTGCTGCTACAGGATGCTGCAGTTAATTGGGAACAAGAGGGGTCGACGAGTTTTATTATGTCCTGAGAGAAAATAATCCCTTGAGAGAGCTGTAACCCTTTCCATCAGCTTCAATTATTAAAATGAGAGAATCTGAATTTTTCACACCTTCCACGAGTTTTTTTTATGTGGCCACGTAGACTTGGAGGAATCTTCGGGGAAAATTTCTCTTCACATTTAACGACGGATAGACGTGCGGTTCGTTCGATCTTTCCCCGCTTATAAATATCGCTATAAATCAGACAAATATCATATTGATGATTTACGCCCTTCATTAGGTGCGCTATAATATAACACAAAGGTACTAAATCTTAGTCCCCATGACTCGCCGTAATTGATTACCGTGCAGATCTTGTTAGCGACAAGTCGAATCTCAGTGACCTATCGATGGCGCGGCGCACTTATCTTATATCTTCGCCCGTAATTGAATCTTGCCGGTGCGTTCCGCGCTCGAATATTAATTACTAAACCGCGTGACGCTGATTTACCGCGTCTGGTTGTTGGTCAGCGTCTCCTCGATGTTCCGTTTACACGGAACGCAATAATTGATCTAAGTCGCGATTCAGCAGTCGCACCTTTTCAAGCCTACTCCGCCTCCCTGATGTCGACCACGTGGCCAACGTGTATCTTAATTACAATGAATCGAAGCGAGATAATTATAACGTTCTCATCGACGGCTGAATTAAACTGGCCGGAGTGGCCACCAGGTCGCTCCTATAATCTTCGAGCGCAATTAACACGCCGGTCCGTAGCGACAATGGTACCACCATTGTGCTCGCGTGATACGCGGTAATGGAACAAAACGAGATATTTACAACAACTGCGGAGTAGCTCTTGGTGTTCATGGTTCGGTTTACGGTGCCGCGCGCGGCGCACATACGGTCGCGGCATGCATACGCGTCTACGCGGTGTGCATACGGTGCCGGCGCGCGGCGTGGAGCGGATGTGGAGAACGCGGGACGGTGTCGGAACGAGTAACGAGCGCGCACAGCCTTCGGGGAGCAGTTGGCGCCCCTCGAGGGTGGCAGCGCGACTTTATTGCAGCAATAAGAGTTATCACCCGGCGATAACTGCCCCCATAACTTCCCCGCGCGATGAATACATTCTCGCGTGCGCTCTCTCTCTTTCTCTCTCTTCCTCTCCTTTGAATGCGCCTCTATGTTGTTCGTTGCTGCAGTATCTTGCAGCATCCACGCGCGGCACACTTTATCCGCGCCATCGTCCCCTCAAATTGCCTCCTCGCTTCTTCTGCTCTTCTCCTTTTCCACGTTGTCTCGCCTCTTTATTCTGCCACGGAGAACGAGCACGATCCTTTCTCGTTTTACCTTCTACCCCTCGACGCAACGTCCTCATCCATCTCACGGTACTCGCGCGCGACACGCGTTCCGACTTATTCCTCCGCTCTACCGAGTAACAGCTGACCGTTCTCACATCCTCGGACGAAGAATAAGCAAACTCGAAACCTGCCGGGAAAATCAACCAGCTGGCTGGACCTTCGCTGTCCCTGATGCGGAAGATATAGGGTAAAACGTGCGTAATGTATAAACCGTAGCTTTTGGTCCTTAGCCAGCTTCGCAATTTTTTCTGCGATAACGACTCATATTATATTCTGCGTATTAAACTGAAATTATAAAGATATATATGAAATATAAAAATATTTTACTTTAGAAGTTTAGAAAGATATATACGAAATATAAAGATATAATACGATGCGATATAATTATTTGCAGAAATAATTTCATATCGTCAAGAGTTAGGTATGACATACATTTTATTGATATCTTTATATATTTGTTATCTATATTAGGTACATCTCTATTATGCTTTTATTATATTTGAAGAAAATCTCCCTCTGAGAATCTATTTCCTCGGCAAACAATATAATCCACATATGTAGCTCAACATCTCATTTCTAGAGACTTAGACTATAAGATGATCCTCGTAACGTGACGTATACCTCCATCATCCACTCAACCTCTCGATCATGTGCGTCAGGCATGGAGGTGCCTTCCTTTATTTCACGCGATGGGAAAGCACGGCGGATACGTGGAAAGTGGCCCGGTATCTCGAAGCTCGTAAGTTCAGGAAATGTGGGGTACGCGCGCACGTTGAATCGCAGGTGTTATCGCGCGTGCCGACTAACCGGTTGTATCGATATTAAGAACGACAAGTCGGCGACCACGCACGCAATCGCGACAGTCACGGGGGATTACTTTTTCTCAAGGTGTAAGCCGAGGCTCGCAATTAGTACCACGGGAGTAACTCCATCCGATTAGAACAATCTGATGTGTGTTTGTGGAAACGCCGCTTTTTACGCTGCGCAAAAGCCGCTGCTTGTTGCACCGATATTGTCTGCTCTTATTAACGCGTAACGTCCCGGGCGTAACATGGAGAACGAGAATTTTGCATTCTAATTATTGTGCAACACCGAAATACAGAATTCGTTCGCTCTCGATATTGGTTTTTGTATCTGATGGTCAATTTAATTCGTATTATTTGGCATTATTTAAAGAATTTCTTCATCTATCTCGATAAAATATTTACTGCTGTTGTTTACCGTGTTAATATAGATAACATTATAAAGCGCATATTAATGGGCGGCACACTTTCCATCAACGAATTCCATTAATGGGAAAAAACTCGAATACACGTGTAAATCCGTTCCGCCTTCTATCGCATTTTTCGTAACTAAAACTCATCGGACTGTTGTCGACGCAAACATGCAAAATTAATAGATTTCTTTCTTCTTTTCACCGCGTTTTAATTGGCACAAATCAGCCAATATCAATAAGATTAATTTTTAAAAATTGCCATCTAATTGAAACTACATTCGTATATTTATTCATCCCGTAATGTTGTTTGCAAATACACATTTGCCGACAAATACCTATCACAACGAGAGTATCAAAAATTGAATCGTGCATATTGATCGCTCCAGGTTTTTCCCTAACCGGGAAAAACCAGATGATCTCGTTATTCTAAATGAGAGATATTGCAACACGTCGTAGTTGGCCCTAGACATTCTCTTCACCCGCCCCTTTTCGTTCCTTTGTTTCTACACTCTCTCTCTCTCTCTCTCTCTCGCTCTCTCTCTCTCTCTCCCCTTTCTCCCGATCCCGACGTCGTCGTCGAAATTGTCGGCGAAATATTTCGGCTTCCAATGTTGCACGATTAATCCGAAAAGTGAGGCGCAATATCCGAAATTACGGCACACATTTCTCTCGCACTGGCCGCAATAACGAAGAGAAAACGGCACAACTGGTAACAACGTATTGCGCGATTAACGGAACTGCGAGACTGCCGGCGGACTTTGTGTACGTGTGTACGTATATGTGTGTGTATGTGTACGTGTATATGTACCCGCCGTCGTGCTGCACCGCCCACGAAATTTCCGATTTTATCTGGAAATCGCGCATCTTGCATGCTCGGCCAACTCCACGCGCCACCGATCGAACTTAAACAATTTTAATGTACGTAATGTAATAAGAGAAACAAATATATCGGATTATATGTATTATATCGGGAATCTGGAATCTATGAAATTCGTATCGCTGTTTTAAACCATATTTCTGAATTCTGACAAAAAGCTGAAATTATGAGTAAATAAATATTATAATTATCATCTTTTATATTTCACGATTCACACGAAAGAAATTTATTCTTCTTTTTTAAATTTTTATGAAATATAAAAAAAATATGTACGAGTATGCTTTAGAAGTCAAAAATAGAATATATGAGACATTAAGCCATATTAGAGTCGCTTGTACATGTACAAAATGTCTGTATTTTTATACAATCATATATATTACCGCCTACAGTGCGGAAAATACTATAGGATCGTAATGATACCGGGCGCTCAGCTGCGGTTTAGTCGATATTAAAGTCCGACTTTATATTGACAAAACTTTGGTAGGTTACTCCGGCGTGCCATTAGTGTGCATTAGAAGTCACGTAATCGATAACGGGTGTCGGGAAAATAGTCTCGGCAATCTCAAACAGAAGCGTTAAGGAGCGATGAGAAGTGGTAGGCCGAAGTTTCCTTCACGCGTGTTGGTAGCTGAAAACGCTGTTGGTAATAGACGGATGTATATTACGGGCAAGCTTATATAACTATTGTCTGACACGCTGCGTTATCTTCTGAAAAATGTTTCCTGTTTTTAACCCGATGCCCCGTCTCGCGCGCCTCCTCTGCCGTCCTTCTTACTGGCGTTCTTGCGCAAAATGTGGAAATGCAAATATTTAAGTATAATTTCCACCGTAAGGCAAAATAAATACGCCTTCTCCTCGTTTTCCTCTCTCGCGCTCACTCTCGCACATTAACTCTCACGGAAGAAATAAAAGTTTCGACGCGCCGAGAAATAATCGTATCCTCAATCCTTTTGACCACGTCATAACTCAAACACGCCGGTTAAAGGAACTCAATTATCCTTGGTATTAAATTCTCGGTGCAATAATCGTCTCGAATGCCGTTTGATTGTTGCAAGTATTCTTTTCAAAAACTTGCGACAAACGATTTGCGGTCGTGGAATTGTCGCATAGACATTAATTTTATTTTCTTTGATTTTAATTGTGTAAGAAGTTGACTTACTTGACAGTTGATTTAATTGACATCTTACATAATTCTTCCAATAATAATTCTTGATGTTTTTGCTTTTAAAAACTGATATTTTGCTTCGAGATGATATGTTGAAACATATAATGTATCGGCTTTCATTTGTCACAGTTGATACATATCAAGTTGCAATATTACGTCGAGGCGACGTGATCAATATAAATGTACACGATGAGCAATAAGGTTAATCGACGATGAGACGCGCGAGAAGGAAACGTGCGAATAATTCTAAAAGATCCATCCCCCTATTCGAAGGGTGATACCGTGAGGTGAAGAGACACCGGAGGTACAACGGTATGCGGGCGCGGTGGTGCCGACCCCGATGACACAACAAAGAATAGTGGAAGAAAGCGCAGAGTGCTTTCTCAGAGTCGCGGTGAACGGGTGCGGGCACGGGTTGGAAACAGGCGATCGGATAGACAATGTTTAAATGCTTTTCGATACGGAGAGAGAGAGAGAGAGAGAGAGAGAGAGAGAGAGAGAGAGAGAGAGAAAGAGAGAGAGAGAGACGGAGGCTTTCATCAAAGCGCGAATTCCTTATACGTGCTCGAAAGAGACCCTCGTGGAACCGATGCCCGTTCTTTCGCCTACCTTCAGCCACTGTGGAGGAGAAGAGGAGGAAGATCGGCGGCGTGGATGGCGGAAGCCGGAGGGTCTCTCCTGGAGGGAGGGAGATTCGGTGTGTGTGTCGGGAAGGGAGGATTTTCTGGGCAAGAGTGAGGGAGAAGACTCGCGGAAGACGAGCTGCGAGAGGCAGAGACAGAAGAACGCGAGCAGGGTTGAGAAAGGGTGAAGAAGGATCGCGGAAGATAGTAGGCGAGAGAGAGACGCACGAAGGGTGTTTCTGTGTGTATGTGTTGGAGGGTGTGCGTGCCCCTAGCGGACGGAGAACGATGATAAAACGGACTGGTTGAAGCAAGACGAACAAAAGGGGTGAGAGACGACGAAGAGCGTGCGAACCCCGAAAGAGGAGCTCCGCTGCGGCGGCGGCGGCGGCGGCGGCGGCAGCGGCGGCAGCGGCGGCGGCGGCGGCGGCAGGTGCGGAGCGAGGAGGAAGAAGAGACGGAAATCGCGACGAAGACGAGAATCAGCCTCTTCCAGTGGAGCGAGCGAGAGAGGAGCGAGGACGAGGAAGGGGAGAAGAGCAGGACAGAAGGGGTGAGAACGGGAAGAGAGAGCGAGAGAGGCGGAAACGCCGCGAAGAAGATCGACGACGGGAAGGGGTGGCAGAAATCGTGCGCGCGAGATGGGACGAGAATCTCTCCCTGTGCGAAACGGAGACGGGATTCTGAGGATGGCAAAGGTGGCGGGGGATGGTGCCCGCTGTACTCGACTGGCGCACGAATGCGAGAGAGACAGCGACGAGGAGGGAGCCGGCGCGAGGGCGGCCGAGGAGGGCGACGCGGCGAGAGGGGGCGACCAGTGGGACGCGGGGGGAGCTCACGGGCGTACTGGGTGGATGGGTGCTGGTACGGTTTTCAAGAGGAAAGAGAAGGAGAGGGGTGAGAGCAGCGAGTGGTTGGTGCATTATTGATCCCAGTGTGTGCGGACTGGGCAAAAAGAGGAGCCTCTGGCTCGGCCCGAGAAAGAGACAGAGCGATACACCCCCGGCGTGCGGGGGCGAGAAGGAGACACCGCCGCGCAGACCGATCTCGCAGACAGATATTAGAAATGCGTTCGCCTCTTACCCGGCATGCGGCGGCACCCGCTGACGAATCCACAAGAAGAATCGAGGAAGGAGAGAGAAAGAAAGATATCCATCCGCGATGCGGTGAATTCACACCTGGCTGGATAATTCGAAGTAGGTGGCGAAGCATAGGGGTTAGCGAAGACGGAATGGGAGGGGGTGGGAGGGAGGGAGGGAGGAACGGCGAGAGGAGTGCCAAGGGAGATCGCACGAGGAATAATCCAATCCTGAATGTTCCGGCGATCCTGGATATCCCGAATACAGTGAATCGCGTTTTAAGTCGCGGTATTATCCGGGGATGAATTATTCAGGGAAGACGATAGATACCGTTCTTGTTTCGAGGTCGCTCTGATGGAACTCGTATATATCCTTTATGTGCGCCACCGATACCCGTAGTCTCGAACACGCAAGGAATGGCGAGGGAGAAAAAACGATAATGCGACGCGTTACGTCGTTTTATTGTACCGGTGCGGCGAGCGCCGGTTCCCCGATCGACGAACGATCGAAAAGGAGGGAAAGAGAGAGAGACGATTAAGTCTTCAATGGCGAGAATCCTTTTCCAGCGAATGTATATTTGTCCTCCGCGATTCTCTTGTCCTCGCGAAAAGCGCTTTACCGCCCGTTATCCCGTCTGCCTCGACATAATCTCGATATTTTTCTAGAAAAATCGCGATCCCTACAAAAGCGGACGTGGTTGAACAGTCCGAATTCGCTTTGTTGCACGGACGATAACAACATTATGGACTTTGCGATTATCTTTTGTTTGTTCATTCGGTTTTTAAATAAGTTACCATTTCCGAATTAATCCTGTTGCTTTCAGACATGATGGGTATATATTTCTTTCTCTTTACTATAACAATGAATATTTATTGTCAGTTACTAATTATAAGATACTAATAAAATTACTTAAATTTTATTACTTAATTTATTTCAATCTTTAATTCTTTGTTTGTTTATCTAACAGTACATTGCATATAATACTAAGCATGTCACTTGTCACAATCTAATTGTTTGAAAAAACTTTGTTACGTTATTGACATATGCATTTCTAGAGCATACTTTCCAGTTTTTGATATAATAATAAGGTAATAAGTAAAATGATGTTTCTATAAGCGAATTTGAAGGATCGAACGAATCAACGTGTCACTTCCTCTTAGCAGCTTGACATCTCGTTAATAAAAAGGTTTACCGGATGGCAATATCTTTTGTCTCGTAGGATTAGCTTCGAGCGATCTCTATCGTTCTCCCGTACGATCGAATCTGCAACGGGCATTCGAGCCTCCTGGAGTGTCCAGCGTGCGATCAATCACTGATATGAATCACGACTGTACCGGTATACGACACTACCGGTATTCTTTCCAGTTATTTATTATACGTCGAATTTAATGGCTTCGCCACGCGCATTCGACACAGTTTCAAAGAGTAAGTCCGCCGTTATCGATCTCGCCGTCGACGTGCTGTTCGATCGACGTTGTTGCCGATAGGAACGCCAACGCGCGCGCGCGAACGTTACCGGGAAGAATTATAGAAAGCCTTTGTCGGCGAGCGCTATTCATAATGCCATTCACGCGCGCGCGTACTATGAAATTTATTTAAAAAAAGAAAAAAAATTCTCCCCCCAGCCAGAACTCATTAATCAGACCGATGGACATTTTATACGACCGGTGAATAATTCAGGCCATTACCGTCAGCATGTTTTAAACGTTCCGCAAATGAATGCTGGGAATTCTGCGAATTCCGGAAATTTCGCTGGAAACTCATGTGCGAGCGGACATTTCCGCGCGCAAGTGTCCGGCCTCCCGCGAGTATCATGTCGAAATTCACGCAAGTTTTCCGCCGTCAGTCATTCCCGGGCATGGATATTTGACGAGGCATATAAAGCCATATCACGGTCATAATAGCGCTGTGATAAA
Organism: Wasmannia auropunctata; assembly: GCF_000956235.1. NCBI lineage: Eukaryota > Metazoa > Arthropoda > Insecta > Hymenoptera > Formicidae > Wasmannia > Wasmannia auropunctata. Next base: position 334,191 of record NW_012027002.1, read on the forward strand.
GGCATTATCGAGAGCCCGTCGTCGAATGGACCGCGCTTAAATGGCACGCTTGCGGTGTCAAACGCACGCAAAAGCGAAACGCCGAAACGGGGCGCGTCCCTCCGTTTTTCATCTCTAGAGAATAAAGCGGAAGGAATAATTGTTATTGCTATACATTGATCGATCTATTTCATCAGTTTCCCCGGAGTAACGCGTCTTTTCGTGTGTCGTCTTTGCTATATAATTATGTCAAATGCGCTCTTATACGCGTTTGATATGTCTCGACGGAAAATTATGCACGAACGTTGAAAGCGATAAATAACTCGCGCGCTTGCGATAGGTACGTCGTACGCCGTTGCGCAAATGAACAAGCGCGATTTTCGAACATGGCGAAAAGTAAATCGACAGCTTCCGAAATACGTCGCGAAAAATCTCTCGCCCTGCTCGCCTCGGTCGGAGTAAACGCCGATTTTTCTCCTTCCTCGGGATAATCCATTTCTGCCTCACGGCCTTTCAATCTGGACGCGATAAGTGGTGAAGCACGGGCGAAATGGATTTTCCTGACGAATCCATTCCGTGAGCAAAGATGCATAGCTTCTATATCGTCGTTGCTCTCTCTCTTTCCCGCCTCCCCCTCCCCCTTCCCCCGCTGCCGTAAGTGTTCCTCTAATTAAATTCATTAAGTAATTAGCGCCGAAACAATAGGGATTTACAATGAGCGCATCGCCCATTGACCACCGGCCCGCCGAGTCCACGCGGACTATATTTCATGGACTTTTAAGCTGCAGTGTTTCCATGTCTGTTTCGTAACACACAATGGAGCTACTTCGCTTTGATTACGCTTATCTGCACTTCCAGCATCCGTTCCTATCTGAAATTTATAACTGCACTCCCCCGTACGACTCGTACGAGTCACACACAAGGCGGATAAACGGTCGGATATTAAATCTCAGATTGCATTCTTTCGAACAATGTGTTTGCGCGTATTTTATTTTAACGTGTAAATCTGGGTGTGCGCCTAGTTTGACGTGAAAATTTCATTGCTTCATATCTACCTACATTTTTATTAGTAGAAGGCATCACGTGTACGTTCGTATGCGTATGTATGCGTGCGTATGAAATTTATGACACGTCGTATATTAATACTTATTACGACACTGTTCGCGTCGATGCAGGTTTGCATCGTACATTCAGCAATGTAGAATAAAAATTTTAACTTATTTTTTAACGCGTACTTTACTCAAATAATTAACTAGATCATTATTTGTTGATTTTTTTCTTAAACATTTTTTTTTTTTTTAACACTTTTATCCCAAAGTGTCCGTTATACAAAGAATTCATGAAAAATTCATTTTTTTTACTCAATATTTCGATTCATATTGAAATTTCAATGGTACCGAAACTATGCTGATTTGATTCGAGATCTACGTAGTATAGGGAGAATGTTAAAATGCATCACGCGTTAGATTTATATATAAAATGCGCTGCGCCGCCCGTAGCGCGAGAGTGAGCAAGCAAAAGCGTGAACGAGACATTTGCAGTCGATACATTTTGCAGAAAAGGATAAAAACAATATCGGATGTCTTATACATTTTTTATGTACGACCCAGTTTTCAAATACCGCGCTCATGGCTGCAAAACGTTATGAATTGCCATGCTACGGCTGCTATTCTTCAACAACAAAATAGGGCGGTATGGAAAATTTGCCAGGATTAAGAGTAATACCCGAATGAATTTTTCCTGTCATGCGATATATCAGTTCAACTTGATTTTTCGCTCAGGATTTCGCTCGACACACTTGTGCGGAAAATCCGCGCCACGTCTTACGTTTCTATTAAATCTCTGGCGCTGTAAAATTCATTTTTCACGACGTACACTCGCGCCGTTTTACGTACGTATTTCCTATTGCACGCACTCACGATGTGTTGCAATTTTTTTTTTCCTCTTTGTTTTCTACGCACTGCGTATATGTATCGTTAGCGCTGCGCGGATGTTTTTGAAAACGATGACAGGGCGCGGCGCGGCGCGGCATGTCGGCTCGGTGAACGAACTCGACTTGGAAAGTATAACGACGAACCCTTGTGTCGAGAGCAAAGAGTTCTAATGAATGAGTTCTTTCTGCCCAACCGTCCCTTTTATTTTCCTCTCGCGGGAGATTAAACGCGACGCCTACAGCTGCAATCGTCAACGCGATGAAGCGAAATACAAAGTGTGCTACCTGCCCATCGTTTATTTATATTGCTGATATTGGTTGCTGATAGCCTACATATAAAAAAAGCCGGTAATATTCTATATAAAAAAAAATGCGAAGTATAACGTAAACATGTTGAGCGATAAAATCACCGTTACACAATTACGCCCCTTACTTACAATTGATTTTTCGCCTTTTGGTTTATGCGTAATGAATTTTATATACGGCGCCTGGTATATTTGCGAAATGAGCACGAAAGTAGATATACTGGAACTCAGATAAGTGACGAAAAAAAAGAAAGAAACTGCATGGGGCGTTGGTTCCCGAAATTTTGCACACGTGCTTGTTGCTTTTAACCCACACACAGTGGTCTGTGTCCGTGCCGGTAATTACTCCGATTTAGGGCAATGTCGTTTTTACTCCGACACGCTTGTACACCGCACGCTACCATTTAATACACCCTGCGCCTTCTGCGAGATGTGTCGCAACGCGTCTACATTTAATTCTCGGCGCGCCGAGCCGGGGATATTAGGCAAGCTGCGCTTCACAAAAGATTTCCCTCCGCTTATTCCGGAGAGAATGCAGCGCGAAAGTGTATGTGAAAATTTTTTTCGGATAACACCTTTGGACTGCATTAATGAAGTTTGTTTTAATCCTACGAAAATTACAGTGGAAGATAAACGCGAGAATAACGTTATTATTCCACGTGTTTAAACAAATTTTCCTTCGTTGACTTTCGGTGTCTCCTAACTTTTGTTTGAGTTATAAAAAATAATGTGGAGAATGTGGATCTGTTACTGTTTGTTTTCGCGAAACGCTGACAAACGCAGGCCGCACCATACGGCAAAGACATAAACGGAAGCCAGCATGTAAAACTAGTCGTAGGTGCGAAGTACGGACTTTACGAGCGAGATCTGCGCCGAACGACAGGCGGACCGGGAGGGATGGGGGTCGGTTCGTGTCGCGGTCACGATGATGGATCAAATAAACGAGCATTTCCATAGCGATTCTGTGTCCAACATAAACACTATCGTTTATCATTCGCGTGCTGCGCCAGCCACTTTCATCTCTATTTTATTTCATGATATCAAAGATCGTCTTTATTTATTTTCAAACGAAATTTATCAGAAATGATGAGGCCCAAAAAAGTCTTCAAAACTGAAGACAAATTAATTTTTCAAAAACAAAAGCGTGATTTCTATCTATTAACATAGACATAACTTTAAAAAAAAAAATGCCTAGATTATAAAAATATTATTTGTATGTATTTTATATAATAATTATATAAAAAGTCTTGAGGGAAACTTTTTAGAAGGAAAATACTTATTTTTAGAGACAATTGTAGCTTCAATTTTTCATATAATGCAATGATCTGTGTTTATGTGTCATATTAATAATAAATTAAATTTGAATTTACCGAGAGGTTCTGTGCAATACGTTCTATTGCGTCTCACGGTCTCAATCTCACACATTTCGATTCTTCTTTTTCGCACAACGAATAACGAATGCAATCGAAGGAAAGCGCTGACGAACGCTGACGTACGTCGATAGAGCGCAAGAAGTCAGCGCGCGAGAATCCGCGTAGGCAGGAAGCGGATACTTTACGAGCGAGGTCTCACTATGAATGACAATCGCCGGGCGGTAAAGCCGACCCCGCCGACTGAGGGCAGAGAGTAAAGAAGGCCGAAGAAGAGAAAGGAAGTGGGAGCTCATAAAGGATGATCAGCTCATAAAACTGATCACTCCTCGATAACCCGGAGCACCACGATGGCGAACTACCTCGGGGGCTGTCGGCTTTATCTTCGCGGTACAACAGGTTAGCTAGAAAATAAGCAAAGCCGTAGCCCTGCGAGTACCACCGTCACTGTCCCACTGTTCTCACTGGAGAATCTCAGAGACAATCTCGAAGAATGTTGACCGGGACAGTTGAGTACCGATGTTGGCGCGATACTCTGTCGTACAAATGGCTGTGATTGTCGTTGCACGATAAGAATGACATTCTCGCGTGTATCGTCATATGTTTTTTTTTTGAGTACGTAAAAAATAAGAAATACCGTCGACTCTGATCGGGGAAGATTGAACGGGCGCGCACGCTCCGCGAAATTCTCATTTAATTCTTGTATAAAACCGATTGCCGGATAAAAAGGCAGATATTAGAACGCGGTCGCGGCGGTTAGGTAACCGGAAATACGCGGCCGCTTAAGACTGTCGGGTCACGTTCTCGTACGGGGAATTAAATAATGCCTTAGCGCGGTTAGATCGTAGAAAAATGTGCGGCACGTTCGCAATTTTATCTCCTGATTTGTTTACTTACGTTTATTCTCGTATTCCTCCCGGGAGAGAACGTGAATTTATTCAGAAAGACGAAGGTGGTCGCGAGGGGAGGACGTACCGGTGAAGGGCGGGAGCGAGGGTGCCGAGAGGAGGAAGGGAAGTTCGGTGAGGATGGAGGATGGTGTTAGTCAGGAGTTGGAGAAGCAACCGAAGGAAGCCTTTGCTCCATTTTTAAAATTCTTTACGACCTTCTTCGATGCTCCTCCCGGTTGTAGTGCGGGTGAAAGGTCACGTAAACGACAGAGGGAAAGGGCAATTTCCCCCTCCCCTCTTCTCTCTCTCTCTCTCTCTCTCCCTTCCCCCACGTTTCTCTTTCCGTTATCTTTTTTTCACGGAGTCGCGGAATGTGCATACCAGGAGCGCGTATCCGTATCCGGTAGACGTTTGTCAGACCGTCTCCGTTTTTTATTTCCCGGCTTATCGCACCGTTACACGCGCGCTGGTTTTTGCCTGGATCGTTTCCGACTTTTGCGAAATGCAAATCGCATCGTGATTCGATTAAGTGCGACCGTTTTACCGGTCGTGTTTTATTAACCCGAAACGCCTATAATTCACATCCCGCTTATAATGCAAAATTAAATTGTTATCATGGTCTGCTTATTGCGATTTAATAATTATTTTATTTGCTCCAGATAAATTCTGATTAAAATACTCCCTTGGAAATATTATCATGTTTGGTTTATTATCCATCGTGAATATGTATATTATATGTATATATAGTATACTGTATTGATCATAACATAAGTACACACATCTCTGATCGCATCAATAATGTCTGTAATTGAGGATATATCGAGTTAATTTTTACGATATTGCCTTCCTTGGCTACATGTACAAAGAGTACCATCATACGATTATGCCTAATACTGTTCCGTGAAAGCTTTTCGACGCTTTCTTCAAGCTGACTGATGAAATTCTTGCTTCTGAGTAACATCGTCGTGCGATAACACTATCATTGGTTGCGTTTTGCCTTTCTCGCTTCTCGAACTATCGCTACGTCTGCATAACGCTCGTTAGGGTCAACGACCTTTCTGTCTCCGCCGAACGCCAGGAAGGTGCTCAGCGTGTTGCGAGTAATTGCTGCAGTTGCAGCAGCGGCGGCGCCGGCGTGAATACAGTAAACTCGCTTGAAATTACATCAACGTGAGATCCTCCTCGGAGGGTCGGCAAGTTTCGTTCGGTGTAGCCACCACGGCGCATCGCGCCTGCCTAAACCGTTTTGTGTCCCGGTCGTTTGCATCTCTGTAAAATCATCATCATGGCCGGCGGGACGACGAAGTTTCGCGGGCACGGATCCGCGGGACACCTGTGACCCGGGCGATACGCAAACTTCGGATCAAGGTCGTAGCTCCCCGGGATCGACGTTGATCCTTACCCCGACGTAAGCGCCCTGCAAGGATTTATCTACATCGAAGATTCTCGCTTGTTATTTATAATTCCCTGTTACGAAACCGCCGCGCCGAAATACAACAAAACGCGTTTTGACGTTGCCATCAAGAATCGTTGTGTATCGTCAGATTCGCGGTTCGTCGAAGTTGACTATCGATCAAGCGCCTCCATCGTGTACGCGAGCATAACGTTTGCAGTAGCAAAGGGAGACTGCGGAAACATTTATGCAGACAGTCGGCGCTTCCCCGACTCTGGTGTAACACCCTAACAGGACGCACGTACGCGCATTTCTATGACTGATTCACGAATTTGCTGATATGCATGATTCATGCACGCATACAAGTGCGCGAGATCATATATACGGTTCTCGCTTTCTCTCTCTCACTCTCTCCCCCTTTCTCTTTGGATGCATATCCTTCGAGCCGATTTAATAAAATTCGCGAATAATTTTTTGCTCTTGGATCTTTTTATTAATACACAGCATTTGCGACATATATTGTTATATTTGATAACAATATATTCCAAATTTATATAATTATGACAAATAAATTTCACAACGATAAATCAAATCGCGACATATCTATAGTTTATATGTAAAACTTAACGATATCGGATGAATCCTGTAATCACTAAGGATTATTGTCCTGGCACAATACTAAAATCGCGAGTATTGCAGAGGAGACTGTACCGAGGATTTAGCAGAATTAAGAATAACATTATTAGAGAGGCTAAAGCGGCCCGACGGTTTGTGCAACATTTCAGTCGAAAACGTTCGTTCGCCGAGTCTAATTACACGATGCTGCGCGTACAGCAGCTGCACGACGCATTCCGGGATGCAATTTCTGCAAGTTGACCGTGTAACGGGTAACTCATTTTGCCGCGACGGAATCGGCGTAATTATCTGCAAAACATTACTTTCATAAATGTAGCGTGCTGCCACTATGTAAATGCGAATTGCGATGTGTAATTGTTTAATAAGAGGAAAAAAGTTTTTAAAAACGACACTTTTCATCTTATACTTGTCATAATATATTTCATTTCTCTGATCGAGAAAAAAAAAGAAAAGGGATTTTTCGAAATTTGATTAAATAATTGGTAAACACAATGTCGTTTTGTTAAACACGTGAAATCGACGTCCGGTATCAATCTCAGGACTACGTTGTATCGGGTTACTTCGGTGCAGTTCCGGCAACATAACTCGAATAGAAGGATATCCGCAAACATCCTGTGGGGAATCGTATTCGAAAGGAACATATCGCTGTTCCCGTAGCCCAATGATATGCCCCAGGCATGCATACGTTCCATCAGCCGCGGCGCATATCTCGACGCATTTCGCGCATGGCTGATCAGCGCAATAGATAATTTATCCGCAATATATCGGGGCTACGAACGCGGATGCGGTATATGACGCCCGGGTACAAATCGGTTTATAAAGAAACGACGACGACGAAATGATCGTCTAGCCGAAAATAGTGGCATTAAAATGTTATACGCGAGAAATGATGCACTGGAAGCAGTATCCAAGTGATCCTCATAATAAAATTGGATTGATTGCAATAATTGATACTAATTATTGCAATAATTTAGTTAATAATTAATATTTAATTTTACTTTCTTGCGGTTTATACTCTTCAAATTATACAGCGATCGCTCGACGCATGACATCGAATTCTCTACGCGCGTTTCTCCAATTATACTCGACTCTTTTCGTCATTTCATTTCTAAATTGCTCAATTCGAATGGTGATTGAGGAGCAGCGAACGCAAATGCTCGTATATCACGTTGCGTTCGGTGCCATTTCTGCAACGCGAGTAATCGTGACAATGTTCCTGAAACAGAGAGCGATTGCGCTATATTCCTGAAACGGAGTTATGTGTCCGTTTGTATATGTACACTTGGCATCTACGGCGCATCAGTGGTACATCTCACGCATAGCCGATCGATGCCACGGATATTCCTCGAGGCACGTTGTAATTTGAACGTCGGTGAAGCGCGATTTGCGACCTAACGTAAGAGATGACAAGCGAGATGAGCAGTCACGTCCTCGCGTCCGATTGTCGCGCGTAAATACCGTAGCTACACCTCACATTTCATATTTAATTGCTGCGCTTTGTCAGCCCTTTTATCAGTTAGCCAGTTGAGCTAGGCAAATACATATGCGATACAAAAGCCACTCCTATAATATACTCCCGTAGCATAAAAAGATGTGTAAAATTTGTAAATGACAAAACATCCGTCTCTCGCGGTAAGTGTGAACGATAAAGTGGAATTATTCCGCGTTGTCGTCTCGAGCGCGTTCACGCGTGTCCCCTTCGACATCCAGCCGCGTAATGCATTTCGTGTATCGATTGAACGGGATTATTCTGCACTATGCAGCGGAATTCGGACCGATCTTGCGATAACTGCAGTTCATTAGCAGCTCGAACCGGAAGCACCCGAGGCGGCACATAATTCGAGCTTCCTCGTGCCGCGCGCCTCGCGTTGCCTCGTCGTGCCATCTCATGTGCAAGGCCGCACGGGCAACGCGAGTCATGGCGCGCAGAGCACACGGCCGACAATGACGGTGATACTTAGGACGACAATCCGGGGATTGATTACGTGCGATTAGCGCTGCGGTGGCAGCACGTCGCCCGAGCCGCGAGATTACAGCACGGCTAATTATTACGCGCACGTTTTGCAGCCCTATTATTGCGGGTTTCGTTTCGGGATTATTAGATTTACGTTCCCGATAGGCCGATGATTCATGCTCATCAGTCGTACCTGGAGTTTAGAATGGTATATGTACCTAACGGACAAATCAAGTCACGCTGCAGCTTATAAATACTTTAATTTGAACTCATAACTTTGCATAATGCATGAGAAACATGTATTATTCAAACACTTGTTATATACTCATTTAGCAAACAAGATTATTTAGTACATGTGATAAGTTTTTTATTTAGTACAGTATAATATATAAGATATCTTGCAATCATTGTATAATTATTTATACATATCAATCTATAATTCTTTAATAATTCAATCTGAACGTTAAATTCAATCAGAAATTCTCACACAACAATGTCAAAGTTATAATAATTTTCAAATTGTAAGCAATCAAGATTAATTTTACATTTGTTTTTAATGAAAATCACGTTGATACAAATGGATTGATAAACCGTAAAAATCTAGACTACAAAGAAAATATAAAATACATTTGTGACGGACATAATGAAAAACATTTGAGTATTTGCTTTTTTGCACTAATTATAATTTCATTTTGCTTTCTTCTCTTTTTTTCCTATACCATTTATCAAAACAATAAACTCTCAAATTTAATCAATTATAACATTTAATGTTAAAAATAACTAATAATATTATTAATTTGTCACATCTTTATGTGTGTATGTGTGGAATATGCTCACGTGGGATTTTTTCAATTTTATTATCTGAAAATTTGTGTATAGTGTTCGAAAAAAAGTATAAAAGATGTAATGATATCAGACAGAATAATAACATATTTTATACAAATGTCTCTATAATTGTTTGTTATTTATTATCGAACTTAATGAAGCATCTATGAAGTATTTCCCATTATTGCTTTTTATTTATACTCACGAATTTACCCTACAAATTTTAGATTATAATGGCTATCGTGTAATTAATATTTTGTCATATAATAAGATTAAAATGTGTCAACAAACGATATATCAATATAATATTCTATAAGCTTTATATATGAATGTGGACATTTCTGCATGCACAATAAATCAATTACTGTACATAATCCAGGATTAAATGTCACTATTAATCTGTCACTATTAAGCTATCATTATTAATCGCTATTAATCTTAACCCATCTATTTCAAGGCAATGGATGAGATATTACATTTTCACATAATTTTCTTACATTCTTGGTTCGATACGTTAGAGTACTTCTAAACGTCAAATTCAATACAATTTTTCATAGATTCGTTATCTCAGATTAAAATAAAATAAAATATGATTCATGACTCACCGATATGCGCAGCAGCGGAGTTGCAGGTCATGTTGAAATTACGTTGAACTGAATAACATATTAATAAATCCAAATTATTATATTAAGCAACGTCAAGAATAATTAATTATTTCAAAAATTGACTGTTACGTACGGTGTAAGCAATTATTATAAACGATTAATTTTGTATCGTTTGACTAATAGATAACAGATAAAAGATAGATGCTTACCCCAATTGCTCCGCTGACCGTCCGATGTTTCCCAGACCTCTCTCCTCCTCCTCTCAAATTTTATCATTGAACGCACATTCGCAGAAATACGGTCAATTACGATCGCGTGACATTTTACACAACACTCGCGAATTTAATTACACGCAATGTGCATTATATCGTGACGAGATAACGCGAAGAAAGTTAACGGACGAATCTAAAATGTGTATGTCGAGGCTTTTAACAAATTACCCATGTGCAAACGCCATATTTATATTTTTCGGTCGATGAAATATGTTAAAGTAGGTTGATTATTGTAACGTCGTTTATTTCGGAGTCGATCCATTATTGGTATTCAGTAGGTATTCCAACCGACATTAATGACTGAACGGTTCGAGAATGATGACTAACTGTTACTTTAACCGCTTGAGTTCGATGATTCACTCTACTTTCTCGTGATACGAAAATAGTAGACATGTTACATTTAAATTGATGAGGATAGATAACTCCTAAATATACGTATGTAAAGAATAGTCGCGTTTCAAAGGGCAATACGATCTAATGCTCGAGTATACCATATATAATCTCTAAATATTCGCAAAGTACAATCGTATTTTCTCTCGATGTTAGGGCTCAGACACAAGGAACAGGGAATTGAACATAAAAACTAGGGAAGAATCAAAGTAAGACGAAAAATCGCATTTTCTGCCTCTGATTTTTTCCTAATTCCTTATGTTCAATTCCCTATTTCTCATTCCTTTCATTGTGTCTGAGCCCTTCGTGTTTAAACGGATAACAACGCGAGCGGCTCGCGCTACTGCCTATAGCCTCGAGTGCCGGTGCGTGAATGATAGCGCGACCTTGTGTACGCAACAGCCTGACGACTTTGTGTACATAGCAGCGCGGCGACCTCGTGTACGATGTACGACGTAGCACGTTACATTTTGTAGAAAATTAATAAATAAGAAAAAATTACAGTAAGTCTCTACGAATAAATCAAATAAACACAAATTAAGCAAGTACATATTATGCTCCTTGTAAAAATGTTGTACTGATTCACGAACTGCGACGGCTCATATAGACATTTAATATTTGTTTATTTGATTCTGTAGGAAATAAACACCGAATTTGCCTATACTGTTTGGATTGTTACTGAATTAGGGCGGCGCTGCTATCGCGTCATTTTACGTCTAATAAATGACAAAAATATAATAGAACGATACTATAGCGCTGATAGCGCGTTCTTCGAACACAGACCAGATATGTACATATATAAAAACTTAGCATTTTGTTAAATCAAATTAAATATTGATAAACGGACTTCACAATCCACTTTTCATTATTCGAATTATTTGACTTATATATTTATATTTCGTTTTCGCACTTTCCGTGCAAATGTCGATAATAATAAACGAAAATGATAAACACTATATTTGAATCAACGAAGAATTCGACGTGCTGCACGAGGTGAAACACGTCTAAATCCAACGTAACGTTAACGAAATAATTACCGCCCGTAAACAACGCGAAACAATAATTTGTAGCTATCCCGTATCCCCCGTAACCTGCGGTTCCCACTCCAAATTAATGAATCAGGCGAAATATCCGTTTCGATAGCTAACGATGGCCTCGACATGCTTGCGCAAGTAAATTAATCGCATGGGAGTACAATGGCCAAATGCTCGTAGGGAATGATCGCTTTTGGCGTCTCCGAGTACCTGTCACTATTGCGTTTCGAGAGATAATGCGACAACATACGGAGCGGCTCGCGCCGCTGCCTGCCGAACCGGGAGACTCTACGCGTCGATCACACTTTTAAATAACAATGTGCTTATACTTTATTTACGGAAACAAGCGTCATATACGTCATATAACAGCCAATTTGTCCTGCAAAATATTTAACGCATTACAAAATAAATTCTACACAGAATGTTCTGTTTTTTACATTACAAAATAATTATTTATTAAGCGATCGCGCACGATCGCTTTTCACTACTCTATCGACGATTTGCGCATAATTCTGCATTCTCGAATAATAAAATCTCAAATAATTTCGCCGAAAATAGGCGAATTGTATAATTTAAATCAAAAAAATTAAATAATTGATAAATGTGGTTTACGGTTACAGTTGATTGCTGTAATTTATGTAGTCTGTTTATGAAAAACAAAATAAAAAATTAGCTGATTAATAATAAAAATAAAAAAAATGTTTGAGTAATAAAAATCAAAACTGTGAAAATTAATAATAAGTGAAAGATCAGTACCTATAAGTTGCAGATTTGAACGCAAATTCTATCCACTATCATTAGTCAAGTCTAATTGCTTATAGCTCGAAAATTTTGTTATTATACTCTAAATTAATCTACACTATCCTGTATACTATTATGTTATTACATTATTATGTTATTATATTATTATATTATTATCAATATTATTAAATCGATTATACCAATTACTTATATTAAAATATTATAGCAGCAATAGGATATCCTGTAAATATTTTATTGTTAGATAAATGATATAGTCAATGTAAGAAATATCGATTTGGTGAGATTAGGTTTCCTAAAATGTTTGACGTCGGTACCTCATGACGAATATTCGTGAAATAAAAATAAAATAAAACCGTATTCCAGAGATATATCAAGGAACACGCGATGGAAAATATATTTCACGGAATGAAGTGAGTTTCACTGCGAGTAACGTAGATCGGAAGGAAACTCGTTATCGCATTCTTACAACGCACGTACGACGCAACCGATACGCATCGCGATAGGGACGAAATTTATAGCTCCCGCATGAATTATCTCTTGCGTGTCTTCCCAGTTTCTTTGGCGCACGACAAGGCACCGATAGACGCCACTTTGTCTCGGGGATCGATATCGCGACGGCGGCGGTACCGCCGATAGAATATCGCTTTTGATAGATTAGCCGCCCGCTGCGCCTTTGTTATCCTACGCGATCTAACGAGGTGCGTCTTTGAGATCTGCAGCGAAACGAACGGAAGCTGCATCCGCTCGTTATCAACGGGACGGCTAATGCCGATCGGAGGTAAATTGAGAAACAAACGATTCGTATGATTTGCTTTCGCGTGCAATAACGCTTGCTTCGAGTTGATTAAAAAAAACCATCGTTTAAGAAATGCAAATGTCATAATTGAAAGAAAATGTTCCCGTAACGCGCGAATTTCATTTGTCGCAATTTACTTGTGTCCGTATCATGTATATTTGTTTATTTTGTTCATTTTAACAAGTGACTTTCCAGAGAACTGTCAATATCTGTCATTGCATCTTCGAAAAATAGTGGCGTGAGATGCTATTATGGTAGAAAATGAACGGGGGGGCGGGCGATTTTGCGTGACGTGATCGTTCGCGCGTATTAATCCGTCGTTTCCATTTCAAAGATCTACAATCGGGATCGCGCGAATAAGTATATAATAAAGTAGGGAGACGGAAGCCCCTCGTATTCCCGTCTCATAAATCGCTGCTTATCTTGCGCAACGTGATCCACACGGAGCCATTATCATGCTAATTCACGATTACCTGTCCCGCACTCCTCGTGCTCGCTCACGCCTCCGAACCTGCCGTTACTATCTGGCTGTGCCTGGTTACGTTAAATTGGGATTGATGTCGCGACCGTGATCCAAGTCGATTACGATGACGTGCCATTAAATTGGCACCCTCAAATATAACCGTGTAATCAAACACGCGCGCTTCCTACTTGTTAATTAGGTTGCCCAGGTACGCGTGCGGGCCTGATGTGATGCAAATCTTTGTTAATTTTTCTTTCATAGAAAACTCATCAGTTTCGTGTATAATTGCACTGTTAAATTCATAGTGTCAAATTTAACATCTTATTTAAGTCGTCACTGCTCCTACTTAATATATAGTTATTTTTAATGAAAAAACTATAGCTATTTTTAAATAAAACAATGAAATTTAACCCAAATTTGGATTAAATTTGAACTGTTTTAAATTATTTTTCTATTCTATTGTTTTAGTTAAAAATAACTGCATATTAAGTAGGAGCAGTGGCGACTTAAATAATGTTAAATTTGACACTGTGGATTTAACAGTGTGTACAGAAAACTCTTAGAAGACTTGAGTTTTCCTGTCTGCACAGTTATAATATGAAGTATAACTTTTGTACAACATACATATTTGATATGTGCAAAAAAAGCTATTAAATTTATTTTTTTTTTTATTTTTCTTGCTTTTCTTGTTTAACTTTCTAAGGTCCAGTTTTACAATTTGTAGTTTTACTCGATTTAACCGAAATTCAATTCGCTTTATCTTTTTCTAATCTAAGAATTAGAAAAAGATAAACGATAAGTTAAACTTGTGAGATTAAAGTTAATCTTATATTTGTGGAACCGGGCCTAATACATGCAGATGAAATAGGAGAGGAAAATTGATTTAAAAATTAATTTATAAAGCTTAAATATAAAGATTTAGTTACTGGAAAAATGATTTTCACATTAAATTCTATATCTATCGCAAGCGTAGTATATTTTTAAAATGTGGTTCTCATTACTAATTGCCGCCACAAAGAGATTGTAAGTTTTTCTGGACACTATTAATCATATAGTCTAAGATTCAAAATAATTATAATCTAAAAAATAGAAGACCAAAGAGAAGAAAATAAATTTTCTAAAGATTCTTAAAGTGTATGTTATCATGAAAAAATAAGTCGCGAGTAGATTAGATTTTCTTCTTAAAAGGTAAAGATTTGGTGCGAGATTAAATCAAGATTCAACGTGAAATACAAAGCTGCCGAGAGACAGAGCGGTTAATCAAAAGCTCGGCTATTCTCGTATTCTTACGTCGTCCGTCACGACGTTCATTCACTGTTAATTAAGCGGATAATTAACATGGGTCGCGCGCGCTCTCTCTCTCTCTCTCTCTCTCTCTCTTTCTATGTTCCGAAAATCTAGGATCCTCGTAAAGCCGCAAAAATATCGCAATTAGCCCGTTGAGGCAGTCCTGGGTTGAGGCGGTCCTGTTGTTGTAGCGGTGGCGAAAGTATATGACCGAGAACGAGTCAACCGAGAAAAAACTCCGGGCAATTTCCGACGTTTGTTTTGTACGTGGCTGTTTTTCGCGCGAGCTAATTCTTTCAATTGATTAATAAATATCTCCTCTGCGGACCTTCTATTATTCGCATTCTTCTAGAAATTTTGCCTCATTTTTCTTCACTTATATTGTCGCCAAGGCATTATTTCAGAGCAAAAATTTACGCACGCTATTATCGAAATATTTTCGTCTCTTTCTCTATTGTTACATATACGGAGTGCCCCAAAATTACCGGATGTCCTTCAACTGACAGATTCTGTGGCATTCCAACGATAAAATGTCAAGACTATAATAGTTTTTAAATGGGAAACGTTTAAAGTTGACCAATCAGTTTGAGGAAAATTGTCGCATTCAGACATGATAGTAGTGCCCTTGCACATTGGCTTGCTTTTTAATCTCACTTGTATACAAAGATAAAAACATCACTTATAAGCTTTGTCTTGTTTAATTTGTGCTTTGTGATTGTTTAATTTAATCTGTACATAGTAATTAATGTTAGCCTAACATTACGAGATATCAAATATACATTGAACTGTCAACGATTAAATTATCATGCTTTGATATTAAAAATATTATATCTAATAAAATATAATATTCTGTAACATGATTGTGAAATCAAATATATTAAGAAATGATATATATTTTAAACAGTCTTTCCATAAGAAATTTTTGAAAACGTAAATAATTAAATATATTCCAATGAAGCAAAAGATTTAACTAAAGAAAAAATGGTAACATAAAATAAAAAACATTATCAAAATAAAAAGATATTTAACGCTGACATCCTGTATATATAATACGATAATTATTGCAAGAGTATATTGGATTGAACGGAAAGTTCGTTCTGTTTTTTTGGTATTTATATTAATACTATCTTATAGCAAAAAACGGTATTTTTTGTTCAACCCAATATATTAGACACGATTATACATCTTTTAACAATCGCATAACATTTCATAATGATGTGAAAACTAAAATATGTATGCACTGTATGTAATCTGCAATATGATTTTAAACCGCATTAATCCTAGGCAAAGCTACGCGCACTATTGTTGATTAATCGTATAATTAATAAAACTATTATTGGAGTTATTAATATGCACGAAACGCGCGATTCACGCATATACTTACCGTGCGATCCGCCGATCAATCGCGCACGATATCGAATCAGCTCGTCGATTTGTACGGGGTTCCTCGTGCGTAATATTGATTCATGTATTGGTTGAAATTACATGGGCATCGAAGCGGGGTCGTGACACATCGAGAACGAGATATTATCCGCACACCTACGCATGATCCCCGAAGATGAGCGTGCGTGCGTGCGTGGCGTATAAGCATGAATATCGATTATTTATTCGATAGCAGCTAATGCCGGTTTCCGCATTAAATTCCACGTTTCCAGGCTATAGCGTTGTAGTTGCGTGCATAGATGCGCGGGATGTATCAAAAGCCGTGGCAACGAGAGCAAATATTTATATTCGAGCCTATCTGGCACCGCGACTAGCAGTTTTCCTTCTCTTCCTTCTCCCCATTCTCGTTTTAGGGGGGAAAAAATGATTCAAATCTTGCGACTCCCGCAGGGTACAATCTGACGAGCAATATCATCCGTGCAAAAAGAGCCGCATCGAGGTTAGATTCTTATTACTCTCGGAGATTTGCCTAAATATAATAAATTAAGGAAACTAAACGAGACTGCTGTGGATTGCATTTTGGTATGAATTCGTTGGATTGCGATATTCATGCCATACGATTTTAAATCAACGCTATTTATTCTAATAGTAGTCATTTTTTCGAAACGAATCAATATTCAATTCTAAATATAACAACACTTATTTATATTTTAATAGAAGAAATTCCAGCTCTCTTAATAGTTCTTTTGCTCGTCGAGAACGATGTTCTTGCTAAATGTGTTGATCTTTTTTAAGACGTGTATAAATTTACAACCGATATCGCAGGTCGTTACTATAGTTTTCAGTCTGAAATGTCAGATCCGCGGACGAGTGTCACATCGGAAGCAAGGATTAACGCGACGTGGTGCAAAATTTCGCCAAGGAATTTTGCGTTGACAATGAATTACGGAAAGCAGGCAATTTCGCGGGGAATTCGTACGGGCCGACTTGCTGCGAATGGGAGAGGAGGGGGTGGTGGACGGGAAGGGTGGCTCCAGAGTGGGTCGGTCGGGTAGCCACAAAAAGTGCAGCCAGTGGGACGACAAATCAAATTTTCGCTCCGGCTGCACGGAGCCGTGGCCCATTGTTGCTTTTTATATGCAAAGCAGGGTTAAATTATGGCGGGGGAAAGGAGGCGATGGTGGCGGCGGATCCTGCGGCCCCGGGTCGGACCATTGTGCTACTTGCTGACCGGAAGCATCATTGTACTACTACTACTGCCATGGGAGAAAGAGAGAGCGGTAGCCGCTATTTAAATGTATTTCGTTCACTGTTCCAACCGTGGCGAACACCGCGCGGTGTACTCCGGCGAAATACACTCGAGATGCACTTTGCCGCTTCTACTGTAGCCTCGATGTATCGTAACAGTAAATTATGACGGGAAGACGGCAAATTTCTACAAGAGGCAGAGATAAAGATCTGGCGATAAAGAAAAATATATTCAGATACGTTCGGGCATTCTATTTTGTTCAAATTTCTTTTTTTTTTCATTATAAGGTTTTGCAAGTTATATTTTCTGTCTTGTCTATTTCTTGCATATTTGTATCTACAATATACTCTTTTTATTTAGATACTTCAGAGGAAGATATTTAGGTATATAAATACTATGCGCGCGTTTTTCCGCCACTGCTGTCGCAACATTGCGTGCACTTTACCAAAATTGTAGCATAAATGCATGCTTATATGATGCACTGGCAGGGAAGCATACAAACGCGCGTTTTACGCATTTTTGCGAATCTGGTTGAAACGTTCGAATGGACAACACAGTAACGTAATAAACGTAACAATATAAATGCGAAGCCATGTTTGCTGGAAAGTGCAGAACGATACAGTCCGTCCAAAAGTAAGTTTTCGTCAGATTTTTTCTTTCCGCGGCAGTAACGTCGAAAATATCTGATATAGGCGATCACTCGTACAAATTTTGTCAACCTGCATATTTCGCATTTTCGAAACAGGATCGCGCCACTTTTTATCAACGGACCCGCTCGTTCCCGAGTCTCGATGATAGGCGATAATTAATCGTTAGTAAATAACTTTGGTTGAAACAGCCTCCCCAAACGTGCTATCGTAATCACTTTAAAGCCTCTTTGAAGGCCCTTTCACGATCGCATAGCGGCGACCGATAACGCTATATTAAAATTGACGCGGTGATACGATTAATGCAAACGCAGTTGGAGCACCAGCAGATCGATCGAAGCGGCTCGTTCGTTTACGTGATCGGCCGGGCCGACATACTCGGTATCCCTATATCACGATCCACTTGCAACATGCTTGTTGCAACACACGCTGCGGTTACGCGCATCATCGCCACCACCACCACCACTACCGCTGCCGCCGCCGTTGCCTCCGCCGCCGCCGCCGCCGCCGTGGCCGCCATCGTCATCCTCTTCACCCGATCATCGCGATCATCATCGTCATTGTCGTCATCGGCGGTAGCATTATCGTTATTATCGGTCGGTCACCGTCGCGTTTCAACGGCGCCCGCGGGCACCCGCCGCGTTTATCGATTGAATTTAGCATAATCCCGTATTCTACGGGCGGTACATAACTGGCCGCAATTCACCGCTCAATTCCATACACCGCGATGCGTCACGCCGCGTTGCAACGCGTGGACAAGACTTCTGCCCACGCTGCGTTTCACGCGCAGCTGTGGCCACGTTGCAGTTTACGAGGGCGAACCCAGTTGGTCGCGCGAATTATCAAACGGTCGCCCGGACGGATATGCGACTACCGGAGTGAGATATCGAGGGCTCAAAGACGTTTCGAAGTACGAAAAGGGCGGGGGATGGTGGGGTGGCAACAAATTGCCGAACGTCATTCCCTTCTGTTCAATTTGTAAGAAGTCTTGCCGCGCGAGAGAACGCGGCGCGCGAGAGATTCAATATACGTGTCAGAGGTGTGAAGTTGAAAACAATTCCGACGCCGTTTCCGACGAAAAGAAAAGTTGCTGAGTTTTCTCGAAAACTGCTAAGCGCTATTTCATTTTAATATGATTTAATGGAGGGATTGCGTTGAACGAGTTTCCAACGTTTCACGTTCTCGCGATTTTCTTATTGCTAACCCAGTTTCGCGAGAGAGACCATTGGGGATATATCCCGGGAGATCAAATGTCTTCACCTGAAAAGTTATTAGCGGGCACTTTTTAATCTTCTTTTAGTATCTCACGCGACAATGCGCGGTGGGGAGAGGGAGGAGGGTAATATCTTAAACGCGAGCGCGTTTAACTTGCAGTTGGAAATTTGCAAATCGCATAAACTAGTATTTTCCGCAAAAAAAAGAAACGAGAAAGGAAAGTCGATGCTCGGCGCGGCTTGGGTTTTGGGATGGTATATAGCGCGCGCGCGTTCTCTCTGCTCGCAACATAACTCCCACAAAATTTACTGGCTGCAGAACCGTGCGGCCCGCCACCACGATTTACCTGCACTTTTATCGCGCCGTATATATATATAAATACACATGTACGTGTACATACGTGTATATATATATATACGATGGGGAGACCCAGCTGTCGGTTGCACGAGCTCGTAAGTATTTCCGTACACACACAGTTCGCGAGTGGTATTTGCACCCTCCGTGTATATCGCGCGTACGTGTACATAAATACATCAAAATAAAGGAACGAGAGAAGAATCAACGAAGACACGAATACGAATTTCGTGCAGTAGGTCGAAAGCCACTTTAAGTGACCATTAAACGTACATATCGTATGCAGGTAAAACAATTTCGAAGTTATCATTAATCACGTATACAAATAATTGCAAGATTTAATCTGCACATTTTTGGAGCGTCGTTAAAGTTTCCCAGGTACCGTGAAGTTTATTTACCGTTTAGCGCGGGGGACCCCACAAAGCTGCGCGATCCGTGGATTTTTACGAGTTGTAGCGGATCGGCGGTAATCGCAAAATTTCACGAGTATTTTTACATCGCTCGCCTCTGTGTAAAATGCATGCGAAACTATACGAGTTATCGACAGGGAAATTTACGGTCTATTTATGGCGCAGTACGACATCGCGATATCTGATAAATTACGGTACAATGTTGCTTCTTGAATGAAATTAATCCGCCGAATCGCGCTCAAATTAACTCGCGTTTCGTTTATAGTGATAAGAAATAAAATAATAAGTGGATTATTGGTACAAATTATAAATTATTGGAGAACGTTACAAACTGGAGAATTATTATGTTGTAAAAATTAATTGTGATGTAATCCAATAACAAATTCATGTTATATTCATAGAATAACGACAGCAATATAGTAGATTTGAACGAGTCGCTTTAATTTTGAATTTCAATAATCGGAATCAAAAGTTCAAAAAAAAAATGGTAACATGCAATTAACGAAAGAGTGCGAACGCGGCGGGAGTGACGAATATTCGTGTTTCACGTTAGCTAAACGATAACGCGCATTCGCGTCAAACGTGATTTTTTCCCCCGCCGTGCGGTTTAATTACTTCACTTGCCTGGCTTTCACTCGCGTGGCTAATATTCTGTCAAAGAGCATCACCGTATCCATAATGTCCGCGAATTCCTGCCTCCGGGGCTACCTCCGCGGTAACGAGGATTGAAGGTGGATCGCTGGAGAAAGAGAAGAGAAAATAAAGAGCGGGAGAGAAAGAGCAAAAGAGGGAAGGGAAGGGAAGGGGGAAAAAAGCATCGGAACGACGCGGACAAAAAATCGCTCTTGTGCGATTGAAATACGATGAACGGTTTGATCGGGTTTCCGATGGACGAGCGAAACTCCACATAAAGTTAATACCCACAGCGGCTACGACACGCTAAAATACACACGTGCGCGGCTATGTATATATCACGCGGATTTTCTCATGGGATTTCCAGTCCGGTGACGGAAGTCGGTCGAATTTTTTTTTTGTTTTCCTTTCTGTCGTCCGTTTCCTTTTTTCTTTTTTTCTCTCTCCCTCTGTCTCCCTTTTTTTTGTTATTTCCTATCAGTCGGAGAACCGAACGAATGATTATTGGGTTTCCAAACCTAGTACGCGACGCGAATTTATTTTTAGATTTCCAAGGCACGGCCGAGTTATCTGTAACCGTAGCCAGCGTCCAATTACATCGAGAATCTTTATATTAATCGACGCGCGCGTTAAGCGTCGGGCCGATATTTATCGGCGGCTCGATATTTCTACTTGATTTTTTTTTTCTCTAATATTTACGAACACGTGCAAGCTCCGCTAATTTCACAGAGCGAAATGGTACCGTGGATTTCAGCTTCTGCGCGGCAAGTGGTTTGCACGTTTCTACCGGCGATTGCGTTACAGTTAACGAATCATTCCTGATTCTGAAACGAATAGTCAGCTCGTCGTTGCAACGTTTCAGAGAAAAACGGAAATGTAAACTGAATCGACAAAAAGATTCAAAAACAGCTTGGTATATACATGTGTAACACGAGAGAAAAAAAAACCGTGAACGCGATGACCGTGGAGAATGTAGAATAATATTGAAACATTACAAAGACATCGATAGATGTCGTATCATTTTTACATATCTTTTTTCTATTTATCACGCAGAAAATTTCGAAAGCTCTTTTCGCCCTCCACTTCTTTACTTTCTCTGGCCGTTTTTTAATTTCCCCAAGTTTCCAAATTTACTCGTAAGACCGCCGGTGGTATCGGCGATAGAAGGCAACGGAAACTAATCCGGTCGATGTGGATCGTACTCCCCCGAAGTTTTCGATCTCGCCTTAACTGACGAGTTCGGGCGCGAAACGGGCGCGGGAGAGTTCGCGAGATGCATTAAAGCCGCGCCGAACTCTCGCGCGTCGAAACTTGCCAAGCGGCAGAGAGCGGTACCATCGCCGCGCCGCGGTCTCGTTTCATCGTTTTCGCCGATCCATCCACCCTCCCCATCTCCGCCCCTCCTCCCCCCTGGCGGCTGGCTTTAGGTGCCGCGACGGCGTGTGTACATAAACGCGAAATCCATTAACGACATCGCCCACACGTTCGCGCACATACCTGAGATCTGTCGGTGTGTACCACACGCACAGCCGCGCTCGCGCGAAAGACGTATTACGGTCGTCCTTGCGACGTGAAAGCGTCGTCAACGGATCGGGACGCGTGGTGTGAGCGAATTATTTCCCCGGTATATGGTACAAATGTGTCCCTCCTGCGCGGATCGCGAAGAGAAATTTTCGGTAAGCTGTCTCGGAAAATTTTAGGATTAATTACCAACTGACGCAAGCTGTTCTTCCTTTAAGCGCGATTAGATCGAGAAGTAAACTTCCAAATGAATTGTTTCACAAATGAAATATCTCTGAAAGTCTGAGTGACCCAGAAAAATATTGATTTTGAATGATTTTAATATCACTTCGAAGATTGCCATTAACGATTTTCAAATACAAAATGTTGCATTAAACTGATTGCACTGCAGTAATAATTCTCAACTGCAGCTGGCAGCCGCGTCTGACCAATATCAGCCGCTACTACTTGCGCTGCATTAAACTGACGAGCCACAGGTACGTTGGCCGCAAAAAAAAATACTAAAAGAGAGAAATTAAATTTTTTTCTTTTTAATTTTTTATTTAATGTTTTTTTTCTCGCCCACACCGAACACGGCGAAACGAGAAATTAAAAAAAAAGGGAAATAAATATTGTGTAAAGTCACGGGAATTGCCGGCGGGTTCTTATCATTCACAATGTTTGGATTGTTGCAATTGCAAATGGCGCGACGAAACTTCAAAACACAAGCGAATTTTACCAAAAGCATCGCCGAGGGAATGCCAGCTTTTCATTCGGTCAGCTTCAGGCGAAATATCATTTCGCGGCGATAAGCTGGCGCGGTGCAGCCGAGACCGTGTGCGCGTAAAACGCGTATGTAACGCACACACCCACACAACACACACACACACACACACACACACACGCACTAATATCTATCCGACTGACCGCGGTATATATTATACCGTCGCGGTTTCGTATTTGCATCGCCATGTTGCGATGATGTTATCTCGCGAAATTGCACGCTGCACCGTGTAACGAATGCAGCTCGATTCGCTTCGTGGGTACGGGATAAATATTTTTAATACGGGATCATTACAAGCACTGTATGCAGAAATATATATGGTAATTACGCGCCCTGCATGTAATACAAATCAAATGCAGCGCCCGTTACCCGAGGAAGAGGGTTAATCACCGCTTACGTCATCGATACCGGCCACCATGCCAAGCCGGAGATATCTCGAATTCCGAACGTGGGATTAAATCGCGCGCGATCGCTTCGGTCGAAGGAGAAACTAAACACCATTCCCGTCCGAATCCGCGGAGATTCCTCCGGGGACACGTCCCGATCGTGCACGTTTTAGCATGTGCGTTCTATCTATTGTGCGCTCGAATCTATCTTTTTCGGTACAATTTGTTCCCCGGTAATCGGACACATGTCGAACGGGAAGAGCATTCGGGCGACACGCGTAGAGCGTCGCGACATCGACATAAGATCTGCAGGTTCCGTCAAAGGTGCGGCATCTGATGAACGATAGATGACGACAAAGAGGAGAGGATCGAGGTGTGAGATGCGGATCCTTCGCTTTTCGATATCGCGTTTAGTTTGCCTTCCATAAACAGGAAAAACCATCGCATCCCAATCATCCTCGTCCTCACCATTTCTCTTCGAAAAGCTCTTTTTTATCCTCTCTCTTTCTCTCTCTCTCTCTCTCTTTCTCTTTTTCTCCGATAGCAACGAAAATCTCGCGTGTGTACTACCTGCCAGTCTACCGCATTTATCTTGGTCATCCCTATCGCATGGGAGAGAAAAAGAGGGGGAACAGACGGCAAGAGTGAGAGAGATGAGAATCACCACGGAATGTAAATCACCGGCATTTCGAAAGCCTCGCGGGGTACTCCGGATTTGCGGTCGATCCGATCGCATTTATCGGCGCGCCGTCATTTTTCTCGCTCTCCCAAGTTGGATCGCACCAGAGACGGCACCGTTCATTAATTTCTCGCAAATTAAACGCGCTTGCGTTAAATCGCGGTCCGCGCGAACTGCGTGGCAAGTAATTCCTCCAACGACGCGTGAGAGTCGACACCTGGTCGTGTATAACGCGTTCTATCTTCAAAGCGTGAGATTTAACAACGGATTCCCCGTGGAATTAATTTTGATTGAACGAGTCTTTCTCGGATATGTCAGCAATCCATGTTAAATATCCTCGTGACGAGGAGAAGTAGGTATCTATACACTCTCTCGAAACATTTGTAATCAAAAAATCGATCGGAGATCAATCGAAAGATTTGTGATTAAAATTTAATGTAACTAAGATGGAGTACCTAGTATGAAATTCTCTCTCTCTCTCTCTCTCTCTCTCTCTCTCTCTCTCGAATACATACGCGCGTATCATTACGCAATTCGTAGTAAGATATTGACACAGCACTAGAATACATAATTTATCCCCGCGGACTTGGTTCGTGCGCTCGCTGGATCTCTCCCGGGCGAGTCAATATTTGCCGACGTCATGGAATTTCTGCTGGTGCAGCACCGCGCGACCAGGTATCTGATAGATACGCGAGCGAGCGAACGTTAGCTTTGCCAGATACGTCTCGTCGCTCTAGCTTGTAAACCGCGACTCGCCAATGAAGCACATAAGACGATCCCGATCGATCGACCCCGGAGTCGAACTGTATTGCGCGCGATCGCAAAAGCTCGTCGACCGTCGTCGCCGCGTACGTAACGATTAATTCCGAAAATTAGTTTGGGAGACTCCAGACGGGACGTATATATACGAGCGCCAAAAATATCGGGTGTCGAAGCGCTTATTTGTATGCATCCCGCTTCATGTAGCCGGCCGCATGTAATTATAGCAAATTGCGATTGCCGGTCAACCGAGTCGCGCGAATCTGTGCATATGCGCGCTCGAATCAACATTAATCAATAACGATAAATTGCTGCCGATAAATTATATCCTGTGCAATTACAACGAATTGCAAAAATTAATTAAAAACTCTATCCAGCGCCCCGCTTCCCCGCGCGCGTAATCCCCTCCCCGACGCACTCCGACGCACACTCGGCTTATTTGTAAATCGCATTTCGCGCGTGATCCCAAGTTTATTTCCCGAGCAGATATTTTTCGCGTATATTAAATTAACGTATAATTGCCGTTACACCGACGACGCAGCCGTTCCATTTCATCATTCACTCCGCGCGCTCTATGCAGCAGAAATAAAATAAACACGCGGTGTCCGTCGAAAGCAATCGTCCGACCCGGCGAATAATTCCACTCAGCGTTCGCAGATTTTTTTTTTTTTTTTTTTTTTTTGCGAAATGAAAGAGATACGAGTGCTTACGGAATAACGCTCGTATCGGATTTCCGCGTTCGTTTCATCGTATTTGTTAAAGTGCGTATACGTGCGTGCGCGAATACCGCGCTTTTTTTGACTTACTCAAACCTTACCTTGCGTCCCATGTTGGAGGGGGAGGGGGAGACTACACGATCGTAGGATACCAGTTCATCCATCCATTCATCTGTCCATCTCCTCCTCGTGCGGAATTGGCCCGCGCCAGGAAGCGTCGTCGGATACGAGAGTCGGCGCGGTGTATCGACGGTGAAAAATAATTCCGGGAACCATCACTTTTCGGGCAGAGAAACGGCACGAGGGGAGAGACGCGCGTCACGCGCTTTCGAACGTTCCGCCCTTCGACTGTATTCGCGACTCGTCGAGCGGATCCGCGCCGCACCGCGCCACGCCGTACCGCGCCACGCTCGACCGCGCGCAGTTTAGCTCGTCACGAGCGCGCGCGCGTGTGCGCATGTGTATGTGTGTGTTTGTGTGTGTGTGCATACCCGTGCGCTCGTGTGCGACGGTCGTGAACGCGCGATACTCCCCCGCGATTTACATATCGTCGCGCGCGGCAGAAGCCGCCGCCGCTCGCGGCCATTTCTCGCCGACCTCCTTTTTATCGCGAAAAGGTTCCCGCCCGCCTACTTTACCGACGCGGCAATCGCCCCTCAACCGCTCTCATCGATATGCCGCGCGCGGCAATCGCCTCTCTCGGTTCGATCCTAACCTTCGCTCGACCTGCGTGTGCGTGCTGATTTGCGCGCGCGAGATCG
This sequence comes from Wasmannia auropunctata, assembly GCF_000956235.1. NCBI lineage: Eukaryota > Metazoa > Arthropoda > Insecta > Hymenoptera > Formicidae > Wasmannia > Wasmannia auropunctata. The sequence goes on from NW_012027002.1 coordinate 360,561, forward strand.
GCGGGATATGCGGCCACAGCCTGAAGGAAAACGCGTCCCGATAGTGAGGATATTCACCGTCGTCATCGCCCGCGCGAACGAGAATAATTCCCATCTCGGCGCGGTCGCACACTCTCCAGGCGAGTCTCTCAAATATAATTACTATCCGCCACGGACATGCACGACGTCCTTCCGCGAAAATAGAGAGTAGAACGATGTTATCGCACGCAAAGGTATTATGGCGGAATATTTTGATGACAGATTTTTCTTCGTGAAAATATATGAGCGAGCGTACGATATATATTTTATTTTCTCTGTTTTTATTCTTGATTTTGTGATAAGATGTGTATACCCGATCTATCTTCCTCTTCCCTTTTTTCCCCCTTTTACTCTTTTTCTCTTTCTCCATCTTTTGTTTCCGCGAGAGCAAATAAAATGAAAAAAAGAAAATAATATAATTTATCGTTGTAATGAAGTGCACATTTTAATTAAGAATAAGACGTGGGACGTATAATATGTGCACAACACACATAATTAGAGAGAGTGAATGTTTAAATTTAAAGCTACGAAAGAATAAACTGTCGAGCAGGAAGGGACATTAATCTAAACGAAGAGTTGCTTGTTCAGATATTGCTTGAAGGGTGTCAGCTGTGAATGACGCACTTAGTGCCACTCTTTATTCCCCTATTTCCGCAACCGTTTCCCCCGCTCCCATTACCTTACCCTACAGTATTATTAATGTACAATTTCGAATTGGCTTATATTTTTTCAAACGAAACGTCTCTTTTTCACGAATGTTTTTCCCTTTGAATTTACCTTGTCCTCGGTAGATCCGCGAAATCCTTGTGATAACGAAATTTTCAATTAACATATCTGGCTCATTCTTGCTTTCATTCACAAATTGGTACCTTCAGAGAAACAGAAAATAAAAGTTGGTGAATTAATATTCCGCATTTACGTTAATGCTAAGAACGTTTCTGTAATATCTTAAATTTATGTATTCCGGTATGGTATTTTTAACCCTAGCTATATCTATAGGGTCTCCGACTTTAGTGAAACTTTGAAACTGTTATTGATATAGAATTATTATAGTAAATTGAGGGATCTTTCGGTATGTGTTATGATTTTAAACCTACTTCTGAGTGAATAAACGTATTTCTTAGTTAATTTACGATTGATTAAAAAAAATTAATTACATTAATTTGACCGTAATTTTCTCAAGAACTGATGATGAAGAAACTGACGGGACTTTTCGAGACCTGTGTGATAATTACGTTTACGTTTACGAAAAATATGTGTGTACATCTAGAATTAAATTTATGTATTTTATATTTAGGTGATTTAGGTTTACCAGATGTTCTGCTTTCGAGATGATTATCCCGCTGGACATGTCAAAATATGAATAATTGTATTTCTTTTATATAAATTGATCTTATTGTATTTATCTTTACATCCATACATTCTCCCCTTTCCTCTCAATGTCAAAATATCTTTTAGAATCCGAAAATATATCTGGTCACATTAATTATATCCCATCAAAATTGCCCTTGATCTTTTTAATGTCTTTTTTGTGTCACTTTAAAATAAACACGTATTTTTCTTGTATATTTTCAGGTAAGTGAAGCATCGAACCTCTTGCGAGGATGCATTTTGACATCGCTGACGCGGTGAGTAACCTGATTTATCGAGATACTAACCCGAGAACGCGAAAGACAATTCTATCGCGTTCCATCAACGCGCATTTGCATCAATCTTTTAGCAGGGCGTCTATATGACAGCAACTATTTACCGTCGAAATGACATTAATCGTTTTCGTATCGAAATATAATGCCGGCGCGGTTCGCGTTTTTCGCGAAAAATAAATATTTTAGCGAAACGTTTAACGTTGTGGAGAAATTAATTCATGAAAACTGAAAAAAAAATTGGGCGAGAATGTGCGCGCGTTTATAGAGCGCGTTTATTTCGCGTATATATCCAGAGAGGAGAAATGATTATTTTACTTCTGACAGAAATAAATAGATCGAGTATTTTGTGCGCGGAACTTTAGTGACGTTGCGCATATTACGGTATCGCAAAGTTATTCCGTTCGCGAAACGCTGGAAGCGCGATTTACTGTTTTGTGGAAAGTACTTTTCCCCATTTGCGTCAAAGAGAGGTTGGGGGAGACCGCCAAAGAGAGACAGAGAAAGGGAGAGGGAAAGTGAGAGAAGAGGACAGCGACGTGTTAAAAAGCGAGTAGAACGAGGGAAATGCACTCAGAGCAGAGATGAGAAAAGTTTTGTTGACTTGGCTGAAATTTAATTTCGACTGGAATTTCACGCAGAGTCCACCGACATTTTTATTAGTTCAAGATTCGCTCGCGTATCATTTTGCCGATTCATTGACCGGCCTGACAAATTAACGATTTTATTCAACGATCGAACGTACTTTCGCGCGCCCCCGCTCAATATCCCCCGTTGCCCTCCGGAGAAATATCCGCGTAATATTTAAGAATATTTTTACGCGCGGTTTCGCTCGCTATTTTTAATTCACTTTTAATTGAATACATGCGCCGTTTATTTTTCGAAGGAAGGAACTCCAATCGAAGAATTTTATTTTCATTACATGGAAAATGTCGCGCGTAACTTCATCGCGAAATCACGGTGACGGTTCATTTAACCCCTTCATGCCCAATCGATATCGGTTTCGATGCAAACCAGTTTCCAGGGCCAATTTCCGTTGTTGTGATAACATCAACCTGTATGTTATTTCTTTATGAATCAGTTGTTTTGAGTTTAATAGAGAGAAAGAGAGAAACCATTTATAACGACATTCAGTGCGTTCGTATCTGATTGTGGTTTATTTACACGTTTTCAAATACAAACACGTACCTATGTATATATAAATGATTCTGTCTTTACGTTATTTTATTTACGCGCGCAGAAAAAAAAGATTGATTTATATTAGGGAAGAGAGACAGGGACAAAATAGGAATTCGAAATTATTACGTACAGGTGCAGATACGAAGGAGTCAATTATCTGCGGCGGCGCGATGCTTCTTATCTGTGTGGAAGGCCTTTAATGCCGACTCGATCGCTCTGAGCATTGTCCTCTCCCCGGACACCAACGGCGGCATTTGTGTGCCCCGCGGGGTGCCGGGTATCATGCGGTGCGGAGGCGTATCGTCGTACTCGGCCAGCAACGGCTTATACGGGCCTCAACGTGATGACGATTAATTGATCCGCGCCTCGGGACGAGAAGCGAAGCGAAGTGCGCGTCCCGCCGGACTGCGACGGTACCTGCAGAATCCTTCGTAGCCGTATAGTTTGCCGCTGCCGTCGATGTTAGATCGCCGCCGCTGTGCAAGACTGCGCGTGGCAATAAAGCCACGCTTTACGATCCCAGTTATAACGTGAATTAGAGCACCTTGTCGTAAATATCGTGGTACGCTTCATCCCCTGTTCTCCGACGACGCGCGAGCAACGGCATATATATGTATGTACACACGCACACACGTCGTTTCGTAAACATAAATATTACGCGTTGCGTACTTACTGGAGAGATTTTTATTAAGCCTCGGTGGCGCGCGCACGACATATAAGCTTTTATTTCGTGCCATTGGCCCGGATTGCCGCGCCACGCTATTTGAAAAGCATCAGTCGCAGGCAGAGTCTATAAAAGGATTCTCCGTGGAAACTACTTCGCATTTCCCTGTACGAAGGAGGGAGCGACGGGCAAATATTAGATAATAAAATCTTATTTTCCTTACTTAATTCCACGAGAAAAATTAATTTACAGGATTTTATCTTGAAGGTTGATTGTGTCAAGATATTCAAAATTCATGAAAGAAAATATCGTTGTTACATTTTCCTTAGGGTATAAAAGATTATTTCAAAGTTTTAATTAAAAAAAAAAAACATCATTACTATATGGCATTTTCGGAGCTATTTTATACGGGATACGAGTAGGTCGAAGTTTTCAATCCCGACAGACTCGCGCAAAACGTATCGTCTCGGATTGAATTTCAGCCGCGGTCGGAGAATCTGATTCAGAACAGCTTCGACGCGACGATAGGACGGGCGGCAGGGTGGCAGCCGGGTGGCAATGGTAGGTAGGTGGAGGTTGTAAATGCCGTCGTATTTAGGGAACCGATCCCATGCTCAAGGCTGGGGCTCGGCTGGCAGGCAGGCAAGCAGAGCTCGCGTGTCTAGACCGGAAGTGGTTCTCGTGCTAGGCGTGGCTCCTTGATATACAACCCCTTGTATCTCACGCAGCAGCAGCTACCCCCGCGTTGGTATGCCTCCTCCGCTGCTGTGCACGTACGGGATGTCCAATAACCTTTGCCTAACCCCTTGAAGCGGAACGAAGTCGATCGATCTCGAGTCGGCAGACTCGGAAGTTATCCGGTGACCACTGATTTCTGTTCTCACCCCCGCGCTAGGAGAAGAAGGGTTGCTTTTCGTTTCTGCCTGCCATTCATTCCTCGTCGAGAAATCTCGCGCTCCGCCCTCGCGGCGAAGTTTACCGCTACAGTTCAGCATCGATCCAAAATGAATCGCGGATTTTTGAAACACTCGCATAACAAAGCGACCGGTAATCGTTTGGATGATCAATTCCAGGATGTTGAACATTAAGAATATTTCGACTCGTGGCGTAAATGTCACTGAGCACTGCGAACTCCGAGTGACAAAGCTTTTACTACTCGTAGGAAAATTGATGATCAAAAGTTTAGTAAACAAAAGAAAGAGTTTAGCAACAAATAATATATTTTACTATAATTATTACATTATACCTTACATATGCTATTATATATTATATATTATATATTATACATATGTATATGTATGTGTGTACATCTCATAGCATAATATTACCCAATTACCCGATGGCGCGATCTACTGTAATAATAACGTCCTTGTTCGTATTGACATAGTGATCAGCCGCAGCTGTGAACACCTAGGGCATTTATCGACCAAGCATAAATTGTCTGCATTTGATTTGTCCTATTATCGAGTTATTTCCTAAACTAACAATCGTGCTTTGAATCGACCAAGTGTGTCGACATTAATTTAATGGCGAAATATTTTATTAATCTTATTCAAAATCAAGTTTTTATGAAGTACACAATTTTTATTTAAGTAATTCTTAGTTATAATTAGTTGTAATTTGAGAACAAAATATTGAAGATGAAAATATTTACTAATTATACAGTTATAATATGACTTCTTTATTATAAACTTAAAAGGTTACATAGATGATTCTAAATATATTAAAGCATTGGGATGACGCGTGGCTTTTTGTATGAAAACGATCGACTTATAGTTGACGGGTTCAAATCCCGACTTTCATCCTATATATGTAGATGGAATTCATATTCTATTTAGAATAAAATAAAACAAATAATTTTCTTTATTGCATTATATATATTAAAATTTTAGTTAAAAATATAACTGTTACATCTCTATACAGAATTTCTTTTTCGAAAAATGTGATGTTAAATTTAGTAATATATCTACTATATAAATACGTGCGATTTTATATTTAAAATAACTAAATTTTACACCACGTCTTTCGAGAAAATAATTCTATATGGAGATGCAACAGTTATATTTTTAACTTAAATTTTGAACGCAATAATTTCTGCATTGTTTAGACTCTTAATACCTGATTACATGATTTCTTTTTATTTTTTCAATTGAAGAGTCAGATACATTATAATTTAATATCAAATCATTATTTAAAAGATATACAATTCTCTCTTTAAAATTGTTCTGTTTGCATGTTATTTTACAATTAATAGAAGAAATATATCCGTCATCAAAAGGTGCTAAACGAACTAAGTAATGTCGAAAATCTTGTTCAGTTTATTAGTTCAAATTGATTACAATTGAACAAATTTTACTCAACCTAATTATATCGCGATAACTTGATAAAGTCGATCCTTCCTCATTACATTCCACGTAATGCATTCAATTAGCGAAATTAATTAATGTCTCTTTTTTTCGTATTCTAAATACTAAAGCTTAAAGTTGTATCTTATCTCGATTACGCAATGATTACGCATTTAATGCCGAGGTCACAAGTATACAAAGCTTTATCGTAATATTTTGTTGAAATCCTAAACGATCGAAGAGCCATTCAACATGCATCTCGAAATTCCTAAATTTCCAACCACGTGGTGCCAACCACTCAAAGTTCAACTATCGATCCGTCCGTATATTTCCTGAATGGTTGTGCATCTTGGACATGAAATATAATTTAGGGTTTTCAGAATGAAATGATCAATTATTCCACGATATAATCGAATAATGGCGCGATCGAGCCGCGAGGTCCATCGAACGGCACAGAAATTGTTCTGACCGGGAATGTCACGGTTTTCATTGGTCGGTTGGTTACAATATTGTATATCGTAATTTGATAATTAATAGTAACTAGAACCTCCAGTTACTGTGCCAGTTATACATATCCAATACGCATAATTTTACGCTCGCACTCGTATACCATTTAAACTAAAAGTAACTAATTTGTCGCATAATAGGGCTTGGAAATACACAGTGAATATTATGCATAATACTATAGTGATTGCTCGTTTCAATACATTTATCATTGTGCCATAATGGTTTACGTGACGAATTATGATTCGTTGTTATTAACATTTATCAGAATATTAGTAATTTATTTATAAAAATAAATACAATAATATACATTTATAATAACTTATGCATAGATTAAAATTGAGAGAAAGTCAATAAACGGTCATAGCAGGATCTTGGTGTTCACTAATATTTCTGTGTGAATTTATATACATTTTCTAGTTCCACAAACTGCGCGCCATTACTTTCGGTTTTGACACAGTTCTTAATTGAGCTGAACCAGAATAGTAATATCACATTATTAAATTCATAATTAATTTAATACTATTGATGTTCACAGGCATCTAATAAAGTCCCCCTTCAGCGATGCGACATAACGAAAATTGACCCTCTCTCAATGTCAATTGTGCATAGATTGCTTTATTAAAATAGATGTGAATGGTTACGCAAAAATCAATGATCAAAAATCAAAAATCACTTTTGTTGCAAACTATACGTTTACATTTCCTTCTTACTCAAGTACAATGAAACAGATCATGACGTTACATGACAAGAGAGCCAGGATTGTTAAGTATTTTTTACGAGAACTACTCGAAATAACGAGACGTCGTATCAATATCGAATATATACTTCGTACTTCAACTGAGAACGCTGGGATTGACGTTAGTCAAGTTGGAATCGGTTTCGATGGAAGTACGTGTCTCAGAACAGAAAGACATGTCTCAATGATTCCAGAATAACAATTGTAGAAATATCCGAATGATAGGTACTTTCTAATCCTTCGACATATTTTGAAGCGAAGGGATTTGTTAAAACAACTTTATTACAATTCTTAAATCCGGAAGAAATTAACGCTCGCGACCCCAGACAGGGATCCGTCGAAGCTCGAGGGAAAAAAACCCGTTCTGCTGCGGGATCGGGAGGTGTGTCCCGTGTAACTTATAATGCGTGTACGACAAGGGCTCTTCTAATTCCGGTAGCCGCAAGAAAACTGGGACAACGCCGACGGCGGCACCTATATCATCCCCATCTACCGCCGCACCGGCACCATGAAGCACCGCCGGCTTCGCCTTCGCCACCGACACGGCGGGCGACATCACCGCGGACGAGATTACATTACTTAGAGGCCCCTACTTTGCGGTCTCGTGAAATGCACTCAAACTAATTTGCGCCCGAGAGCTTGGCGCCTTCCCCTCCCCCCCTCCGTTTTCCCCTCTTTTTTCTTCGCCACTGCCTCGCGCGGTGGCTGCGGACGCAGATGAATCCTTTTGACACGTTAATCCAACTTTGCTCTCGCGGCTTTGGACTCGTTTTGAACGCATGCGCGAGAGAGAAAGAGAGAGAGAGATCATGTTTGTGAGTGGTTAACGAGGAAGAATTTAAGTTTATCATTGGGAATGTGTGTGAGCCGAATAACAGGCAAACTGAGAGACCTTATAGAGTCTTTCACATCTTTAGCGTCTTCTGTCTTTGCGTATCTTCCTCGTTTTTGAATATGAAAAGATAATAATTTTCTCTTATGCTTCCAAGTTTCTTAAAATTTGTTGATCACGTTGTACTTAGTTTTCTTCAAGGATCTCTCTTGAAATTAAATTGTTGTTTAAATTATTCGTTCTTATAACCTTATTACGTAACTTATTTTACATGTAATTAAATTTATTTATATTCTGGAATAACTTCTGCGATATTGATAATGAATTAATTAAAGAACGAAACGTGTCGGATAATTCTGTCTGCTGTCCGCATTTATCTGACCGTTCTACACGCCATTTGACACATATTATAGCCTCGTTTCTCGATTTGCGAATTGAGCTTCTCTGTATTTTTAATATTGAAAAATAATCTTCGGATCTATATTCGAATTTAAAATGTCTGCCAACTTTATCTGAATAAAAGCCATTAAGCGCGATTATACCGCATTAGCAAATATTCCGCGAGAAGGAAAATGGAAAGAGAGATTAATCGTTTCGCTATCACTCACCATTTCATCGACGATATCTCTTTGGCGCGTTAGGATTATCGAACTACAGTAAATGCGTTATCGCTTTCGTTGATGAGTATCAGATCGGAGTAGCGGACGATCGTCCGCGATTTTTTTCCCCGGGAACTCTGAATCTCGGCTGTCCGAGATTTTTTTCGGTAAAAGTACGTACATGCGCATCAATAATTAACCTTTATTAGCCCGTCGCGCTAATGAAACGTATATCAGAGTGAAATCTAATTAAAACAGATATTTAGGTCGAGTCTGCAACTAACCGGCTGCCACTGACACCGTCGTTATCATCGTTATCATCGCCGTACACGGATTAGAATATTGGCACTCCACTTGGCCTCTTTTTGCTCCTCTCTGTGACTCGGAAGAAACCACTTAAATCCTTCAATTACTACATCTTGGCGGTGAGACATCGCGAAGGAGAAGAAATTTTTAAAATAGTGGAGCCGTTCAATCCGTGTTACATTATTGAACTTTCAATACCGAACTTTCAATTGTTATTCAACATTGAGCATAACTAATTCATAACTTTCATTCGCGTAAGATGAATATATCGCAAATTGTAAAATTAGTTCTGTTCTCTCTTGTTATTAAAACGCTGCAAGGTTTATGTCGCTTATAAAGCAATGGATACACGGGAATCATTATACATGAGGAGGATCGTTAATGTCCTTCCCTGTTTGCAGCATAACAGAATTACTAAAAAAAAAAAAAGTATTCGACAACCCCGTACGAAGCTAGCGACAATAACACAACGAAAGGTCCGTATTCGACGCCTGAAGTGCCGCAAATTTATACAATTAAGTCTAATAAACGTCGGAATAATTAGAAGCGTAATTGTTGTTGCGAGGAATAATTAAAAAATAATTGCGCTTGTCTCCTACCGACGACGACGCGCCTTGTTTCTTCCTTTTTTTGTTGCATTCGTTACGCCATTCCGCGTTTTACCCCTTTTAGTATCTCCACGCGTTCGTTTTTATTCCCTTTTACTGTAATTTTATTTAAATTTCGAAATTATTTTTTGTTATTTTATTCATTATTTGCATTGATGTAAGATGCTTATAAGAGCATTAATAACGATAAGACTATTTTGTATAAAGAATTCTTTTTATTTAAAATATTTTTTATGTATGGAATTTTTTATCTATTTTTTATCTATCGAATATATCGAGTCCAAGTCTTTAAAAATGTATCTTGTACAGATATCTTTTAAAAATGTGTGTACGTTTGACTTTTTATTTTTTGCAAATTCTATAAATTAGAAATCGCAGAGGGACAAAATAATACACATACATATTTTAACAACAATACATATACTATCTATTACTTTGTTTCTATAATTCTGTGCTATTATTATTTGCATATCTCAATTCGAGATGCATGCAACGACTTATTTAGCGCACTCGGCCTGTTTAATTTCTTATTCCGTCACGACTGATATTATTTTTCTTTGAAAACGTTTTATATTAACATTATTCCAACTCGCGTTTCAAACAATTTCTTTCTGGAACGTAACGAACTTTTTTTTATTATTTCTTCCCTCTCTTTCTCTCATTAACTTTTGCACTCTCAGCTTACTTTCGGATTTGTTGATTTATTATGTTTACGCGGCATATATCACATGTCGCAGCAGCAATTTGCTGCAACGAGTGCGCACTACCAAGACCGTTCGTCGGAGCAGCGGCTACCCGCGCTGTAGTCTCCAGTACCGAGAAAATCGGCCACAAAAGGGGATTTAATGACGAAATCCGGATTTAGTGAGGCGATTCTGTTGGATATAAGTGCCCGGAGAGTCGTAAGATCGTTTATATACTAGCCGTTATTCGTAGACTTAACTTTTATATAGGCGGCAGTTATCGCGCGGAACTACGCCGCTGCAGTAAATTTTGAACAAACGCCGTGACTCAGGGAGCTTTTAAAGCTCACGGGAAAGTATCGTTCCGACGAATCCTGTCGATGGCCGTAAAGCGCACGCAGACACGAACGCGCTGTCGCTGCTACAGCAAGTGCAAATGAAATGTCAGATAATGCGATTCATTTATCAACTTCCGTCAAATTGATTCTGTGCACGGAGTCTCTAAAGGGAGGTTAAATACAAATCTTAATTTACCACATTAACGCTCCTTATAATTACTTTGTTACTTCACTGATACATCGCAGACATCTTATATGTATAACTTTTTCCTTCTTTCATTCTCTCACTCACTCATGACAAAAGATTCGGACAAAGCGAAATACTTGCTCGTCTTAGAGAACGTTAAAAGCGAGCACGGACAAAGTCTCAAAGTGGAACTCAATGGACCAATATTTTAGAATTCCACTGATATTCCTTGCGTCCCGCATCGAAAATGCTCTTTTGTCAAAACGTCGCCGATTTGATATTCTTCCCTGTCCACAAGTGCTCGACGTCTGCCAATAATCTCAATCTCGCCGTGTACAAGAGCACGCTAACACAGCCATTTTTATTGCCTGCCTACGTACCAATGACGAGCGTTTACGATCAACTTACGGATCTCGCCATGCCACGTGTGAACCAGTACGCTTCCACGTGCTACCAGAATATACGTAAAAATCGCACACAGTTCAGGCTTACATAACGCCGCTTTAAAAAAAGAGTCAGTTTCAAGTGTGTATGCACTGTTACTATAAGTGTCTCGTGATACTGTCCAAGCTGGCCGGACGGTTGGAAAACTGTCACTTTGTTTCTCACTGTCACGAACTCACTAACTAGATGAACCGCGCGGCGGCGATCGTATGTCGTGTCGGCGATCTCTCGGGAGTTGATGTCTAATGTCAACTACAGCTGGTTGAAGGGGACCAAATGCGTCAATTGGCGATATATTTGACCCGTGTTCAACCAGCTAAGCTTAACATTACATGGGGCTCGCTTGCGTCCATCTTCTCTCTTGCTGATTCGCGTGTCGGCTCGCATAGCTCCCTCGGGCGAGTCGCGGGGGGAGTCCGCGCGACTTCGCGTTTACCACGCTCTCTGCGCTACTCTATGCGCCCGTCCATCCGTGAATGTCGAACGTAGAATCGTCGGCGCCTCGTGATTCTGCCCGTGACATTTTGTGCCTCCCGATCCGTAATAGCCGATAGCAGCGCGCGCGCCGCGTTACATTGTGGCTAATTGCTGACCTTTACTTCCGGACTTTATCCGACATTACGACGGACCGTCGACGTTTGGGATCGACAGGCGGGCCGGTGGTTCGACCGAAGGGAAGAGAAACTACACAACTGAACGCGCAACGGCCACTTGAAGAAGTATCGTTTCGTTATTTTTTTTTCTTTTCGTTCTTTGCATTTTTTTGGGAAATCGCACGTCGAGGTCAACGAAGCAAAGAACGAAGTTCGAGCAGCGTGACACCTTCGAAAGTTACACAAATATCAATGTCGACGAATCAGAAAATAGCGATCGATCGCGAGCACACATTTAAAACGGACTGACAGAAACAATAGCGGCATCGTACACGTTCGTTGCGAAAAGGAGAAGTCCGGGATCGTGTATTTAAGCCGCGCCGGTGCCTTCCGGGCGGCCATTAAGGGTGTCATTGTGCGCGGCGACAGACCGAGGGGAGGTTATTGGCAGGAAGAGGGACATTAAGACGGCAACAATGGACCCCGACTCGAGCCACCGAGCCATCCTCGCCGTCGTTCTACGCCTTCCGTCCTGCCGCCCTCGAGTACAGCCATTTCTGGAATCTGCCGATACCAGGTCAAGCGAGCTTGACGGAATATCTCGTGTGAAGAATCAGTATGAAATGTTGAGAAGACGAGAAAATCTTTCCCGACGCGTCGAACATCCCAAGATGATAACTCGATTTGCGAAGCATGTTCTGGAAAAGGGAATCATCTCGTACGCGACGGAATGGATTCCATCGAGAGAGAGAGAGAGAGAGAGAGAGAGAGACGATCGCGCCGTTATTGCGTCGGGAAGGAATCGAGGGAATGACGCGTGCGCGCGCGTGCGAATAACTATTCTAGGCCCGGCATGATGCGCGAGTAACACGAGACGCGTGCGTTTAAATATATCTCGCGACCATGCACGAAGTCTTGTCGCTGGCCCGCTCCTCGTCCGTGGCCGTCGCGCGGCTTCGTCGAGAGCGGCGAATTTCGGCAGCCGATTACGGCAGTATCGTGGGGTAAAAAACGAAACCGCGAATGGAGCGAAGCAGAACAGGGGGTGAGAGGCATGTGTGGAGGAGAGGATTCTGCGCGAAATCCTAGCGAAAACGAAAGGAGAGTCGAGGGTCTCGATAAAACGTCTCCGCTCGACCAACGTCAAATATGGCAATGCGATACGGCCTCGCGAGCGAGGCGTCCATTGATCATCGCGCTCATACCTTGATACCGATCCCTCCCTGGACCTCCGGCTGAATCGGTTTCCGATGCAAAAAAGAAACAATGCAACCGGGGGGAGTTTCTCACTCGAAATAGGCACAACACATTCATGTATTACGATGCTCCGCGCGTTCTTCTTCTTTCGCAAGGCACTATTTACAACAAGGCAATATTCACCATTCACAATCGACCATCGTGTCGTATTGTCGAATTATTCGAACGTAGCACTGCACCATTCGTGATTACGGCGAGCCGGCGCCGAGTGTCGTCGTCGCGACGCGAGTATTTCAGACGCTCGCGCGATCCTCTCGCGAACGTCCCGTTTTCGCGTATTTTTAGAAAAATTATGCAACGACGCGCGACGTTTTATGCCAGGGCGCACCTGACTCTTCGTGTATATTATACTTCACTCCACGGAATCGGATAAAACAGGCTCTCCTTGGATTCATAGATCGATGAAGGTGCGAAGAATGTCGATAGCAGCAAGGTCGTCGTCATCCGTGAACAAACTTTGCATCGCTAGTACGACGGCAACGACATTTCTTTGCATCTACTTGATGTTTGTCGTTGTTCTCCAAGAGATTTGTGGATGGGATCGAGGCGGCAAACGGAAAAATCGCCTCGACGAATTGCGGGAGATATTAGATGATCGCCAAAGTTCCCAGTTTCGTTGGACGGTTCTGCAGCACTCTGCTCTGTTCCTCGCTTGGTCGACGATATTTTCGTCGACGACGGCGAATCGCGACTACTACGCGTGTATTATGTGTGCGCGGATGTATGTGAGCAGAAAGGAGAGAGAGAGAGAGAGAGAGAGAGAGAGAGAGAGAGAAAGAGAAAGGATAGACCGAAGGAGGGGCGGCGACGGAATATCTACCGGCCTATATCCGGAGCGCTTCTTCTCATAAGATCACTGTTTCCTTTGCGGTGAATTTTGCGGTGTTTAATGTCAAATTCCGCCCACGTGCTTATGACAGTGATCGATCCGCGTGATTTTGGCTATAATTACAGGCCAATACAGGTTTTGAAAACAGTGCCGTTCGAGAAAGATTGACAGCGAGGTGCAAGAAAGCTAATTACGATTAACGATTGATGTGGGCTCGAGCTCGCGAATTAAGAGAACTCGGCTGCCGCAACGTTAATATTCTAGATACCCGATACGCGAAACTGACAAACTTTCAAGCGAAAAGACTCATATCCAGCGATATTCTCATGCAATATTCCGCAGCGCAATATGCATACGTGGGGTAAATGTCGATAGGTAACGGGCTCGATATCGAATACCGTATTTTAAGTTCCATTCAACTTTTAGCCCCGTCGTCAGTCCGCTTTTACCGTTTCACTTTTATCCATTTTCGATTTTCTTGCCTCGTGCCTGACGATAATCGAACCTGGATATCGTTTCGTAGTCAAGGTTCCGCTCGGTGACACTCTCGGCATGGTGAGAGAAAGAGAGAGAGAGAGGCGACAAGAAACAGCTCGTTCTCGGCTCGTCAAGGCCCGACTTGCCGCGGTGAGATCGGTCGCGGGATCTCTATTTGGATGGCACCGACATTATACCGCGGACGATAGGAGCGCGCAAAAATAAGCGATCTAAAATTAGTAGACGCGGTCTTAGGACGTTGCGCTAATTCCAACGCTCGCGTCCATCACCTTCGATCCTTGTGATACGCATCGGGTCATCTCTCTCGCGAGAGTTAAGACCTGTCTTTTGAAAATGATTTCTAGCGGTATCCAGGTGAAAAGGTGTTAAGAGCGAAAAATTATTTTACCTGCAATGAGAACCGCTTATGTAAAAATAAAATCAGAGCTATCTCTCGATGGATTTCTCAATAAATAACGAGAGAACGATCGAAAACAACGAATGAATTTTTAACGCCTCTCAACCGGGAACAGCCTTGGCCAGCGTTCGCGTCGAGTATCGAAGAAAACGACGGTCAAAGTTGAATTGAAGGATTTATCTCGACATTCTTAATTTTTGTTCTAACAAGAAAAGTTTAGGCCGCTAATGAAGTTGAGTTTCAAATTAGACTTACAGTAAAGCAAGCCGTTTCAGATTAATAATTCAGAGGCGCTTGCTCGGCCGGACGTGAAAGCGGACGGTGACGAAGAGAGCACAACCGAATGAGTAATTTCGTTTACGCTCGGAATACTTTGCACAGTCGCGATTTATCGAGCCAGTCAGGCGGATGATTTCATCGAAGAAATTTAAATGAAAGATGTCACTTTTGCCTCTACTCTCTTCCCAATTGACTTACGATTTCGAAAATTTAGTCCTGTCTGTTCACGTGATAAAAAAGCGTATATTCCCCTTGATTGTGAACAAAGTAGAGAAGGTATATTTTGAGGACGTATCTGACTGCAAACGATCGAGTTCCAATAGATTCTAACGCACAGTTACAAAGCCGCGAGAGAGAGAGGGAGAGAGAGTTTGAACGAGAACTTCCGTCGTTGTTAACTTCGGCACGATTTCAAACTTCCGATCGTAAGGCCAATATCCAATGAGCACGAGAGCTCAAGCTCTTTGAACGTCAGAAATAGTTTCCGACGCTTTTTAACCTTGACTTCAAGCTGCTGCAACGTAACGCGTAGACGTCATGCTTGAGAAAACAGATGCGCTCACACAGTTCGGATTATTACTCGTGATTTCAGATTTTATTGCGAGGAAAGGAAAGAGGCGCACGTCCGTCGGACATGGCATGGTCGTCCGCGTGCTTTAAAGTCGACGCGCCCTCGAAGGCCGGGCCGATACCTCTTCAACGCGCGGCTATTATTAGACCGACAATGGACATTTTGGTCTCCGTGCTTGTGACGTGTCTTCACGCCGCGGATCGTGCTATTCCTGTCAATCCGCCACTGACTGTGTACCCACAGAAAGAACGTACCTCTCGCCGCTACAGTCTGAGACTCATTTCCGAGATCACATTCATTATCGAACGATCGAAACGAACGCGGCTTGTAACGAACGTGCCCCTTTAAGAGACGCCTCAAAACCCACCGGGATACAGCAATCTTCGATGTCTGACGTTTTCCGTTTACGTCAACTCTATACGTCTCTCTGGAGAGCCGTAACATTTTATTATCAGCTGCGCGTAAACAAACAAATGTGTGTGGTTGGTTGAGACGCGTCGAAAAAATATAATTACGAATTTTTTCGTCGAATATCGACGCGATCTTTGTTTTTGAAACACACGCGTTGTCTCGTAATGCACAATCTGCGGATAGTAAACTGATTGGTTTTCGCGATGGCGTATCTATTGGAGGATACGCGTCCGACAACACGCTGGTGTGTCTCCCTTGCGGTAAAGTCTGACTTGACGTTATCGTCTCTCCTTGCACTCGGGCAGTATCCAGCGGCGTTTCTACTGTCGCGTGACGTTTCTACTGCGGCGCGCGGTGACCCGTCGCGTCTGACCACGCGCCGAGTGGTGGCCGTGACTACTGACCGTAGCGGTCTACCGGGGAAGCGCAACCCTCTAGCTTCGTCCCTGTCGAGGATCCGTCGCGGATGTTGGCTTCCATGCTGGGCTACGTCTCTCTCTGCAGCCGCACTCTGCCGCAGCTGCGGCACCGCTCGAAGAATTGTAGGATGCGTATGCGTGACTGAGTATGTAACGTGTGTGTATGTGTGTGCACGGAGACAAATGTATACATGGGAGAAGAAAATGGGAGGACGTGGAAAAAGACGTAGGAAGAGAATGCATCGAAGTAAGGCAGAAAGAGAAAGAAAAGATGGGAGATGGACGAAGAAGGAAGAAGAGAGAAAATGAGAGAGAGAGAGAGAAACAAAGAGAGGACGAGAAAGAGGAAAAGAAAGAGAGAGAAAGAGAGAATGACGACAGTAAGATCCGACGGTTCGATCAGAACGTGAACGTACTACTTGGTGGGCGTCCGGGCCCGCACTGTGCAGCCGACGGCAGGCGTCGCGACGCTTCCCCGCCCGAACATGCGAGCTCCGTGCTACACGGGGGTAGGGGGTGAGAGGGTAAAAAGGAGGGAGGGGGGGAGACGCCGGCGCCCCGCACGCCTGCGTACCAGCGTACCACGACCCTTCGTGGCAGGAACGCACCAACCCTGTCCTATCCACCCGAATACCCACCCATTCCACGCGCGCGCACACTTGTGCACACGTACACACGGACGCGCGCCACCGCTTTCCGCCCGCTCACCGCCGGCCCAACCCCGCCGCACCGCGCCAACCACCCACCCCCCGGCGTGCTCAAGCAAACCGACCACCCACACACATACAGACACACACCCGACTCTCACCCAACCGCTCCCCTCCATCGTCCCACGCCCGTCACTATGGAAAATATGAATTTGGGTCAGATACCAGCCGCCGTGCCCTAATGAACCTTTAATGTGACCCATTTCTTCCTTTCCTCCGCTCGCCGACGTGAAACAAACCTCTTCCTCCCTCCCACGCTCCCTCGCGTCGTTTCCCCGCCCTCTTCTTCTTTTGTACTTCATACCTGCGTGCGTCTCGTCTGCCATGGCGCACGCACATTTTGAATTTTCTTCCCAGATCCTCCCCTCCCTCTCTTTCTCTCTCCCGTGTGGCGCTCCTACCCTCTCTTTTCCGCAGCCGAGCGAAGGACGGTCCTAAGGGTCGTCGTCACGGCCGAGTTTGTTGGCACGATTGCACCGCGTCTGGCTATTACGATGTTAGGCGACACCTACCCGCCCTGCGCGCGGATATTAGCCCTTGGCGCAATTGTTCTTCTTACTCCGGTTATATGCACATCTTGCACCACCGTTCGTATTTCGTTACGCATTCTTGCGTAACTGCATCCCACTTCGAGAGGATACGGACTTTAATCCTTTCGTGCAAATGCACGTTGCATATGTTCCGTTGACTAAAATAGAACTACCGTGATGTTATATATTTACAGTATTGCGTAATGCTTCTCTCTATCTTACGAAGGAATAAAAAGCGCGCTGTGCGATGATGTGATAAAGGTTAAAATTTATTCCACATTATTAATTACGGGACATGAGCGGAGATAACGACGATTACTTTCAACGATATTTCTTGTCTATAATTAAATATCGTGCCATCGGCATCGATATTAATATTGGTGCATTATTCTCGGCTATAATATTTCTGAACTTATTCGCTCGTGCTTCGCATTCCAGCATATCGATCGTCTCTTCATACGATTTAGCCTGATAATCGAAAGCGAAAAATTTTATCTCTGTGTCAAATTTCTTGTTTCATTAATGTGCGATTGAATAATTTTTGTTTTATATATAAAATATATATTTTCTTAAAATAATATATTAAAATTTGATATATCTGAAGATAATTGATATAATTGAAGATATATTGAGTTTCAAAAATTATATATGAATTTATAAAAGCGTCATTCTCCCCTTGACACACTATAGTTAATAAAATTAATTTTGAAATTTAAATCAGTTGTTCTCTTTAATTTGGCAATATTTTGCTATCACAAGAAATTTTGATGTAACATCATATGTAAGTGAAGGTCAAAATATGACATTCTACAACAATGGCATTTTACGAATGGCAAAACGTTGAAATATTCATAGCGTGTGCAACGACGGTTGTGTAAAAGAAAGCAAGGACGACGGGAGATCTTCGTTTTAATGTCGGTCGATGATTCGCGGACGGGCTTTTAAGATTAGCTTTATTTTTTTGGAAGTAATCTGGATTGAAAACATGCGATCGCCGCGTTAAAAGATTTAAAGCCGTGGACCGTGCATGCGCGCGCGATCGTCGTAAAGGGGCACCTAAAACGTTCGAGGATCGTATTTCTCGAACATTAAATCCTTCTTTTGTCGGACAAAATGAGTCGCATGTGAAAGTCATCTCTTGCGCTAGATTTTGCGAGATTTTTCTGTCTGCTCGTAATTTTTTTTTATTTCTACATTTTTAATCGCGTATCACAAATAGCAGGATATTTCAGAGACGTAATATTCTATTCTATATTTAAGAACGAATTGGAAATTATTATTGCACTTTATGCTTTAAATAGATTTCAATTTCGTTAAAATTAAGCTACAGTAATCTCTTTGAACGTTTCCCGTGCACATTTGTGACCGACTAAAAGCCGTTTTACCTGTACAGAGTAAACTTTCGATTCCGCAAATTATGTTATTTGTATTTTTCTTGCCACTCTCTCACATTGCTAACAAAATGATTACTAACGCATATTTATCAAATACCTTTTGCTTCTCTTTAAACGTATAGCATAACTGTTAAAGCACTACTATTCTAATTATAGCAAGTAATTAAGGATCAGCGTATACATCGACAACATCCCGATAATGTCGACCGATTAGAATCGCATTTTCAACGCGTCCGCCGCGGCCTGTTGTATCGAATTAAAATCTGATGTAAATCATCTATAATTACGGTGCGTCGCGTGTATATTACACGACGCGAGAGTTACACGGCACGCTAGGTCCGTTAAATATGGCTGATGTAAGGACGAAAGAAACTAGACGTCACGGTTGTATGTCGCGATAAGAGCTTCGCGGCGTGGAATTATCAAAACGATCGATTAATTCATCGGATAGCTCTTTTCGGTCAATCAAGTCAAACGAATTCGTCGCGACGTTATTCGCTCCCTTTCGTTTGACATTTTCCAACATTCGATGAATGAAAGCGCATCAGTGAATGGAACATGGGGTGAGCATCGCGTGACTGTCAAGCCACACATACACACGTATATATATACACGCATATCCATGTAGTTTCTTCTCGAGGAAAATGAATGCAGAAGATGACTCACGAAGATTTGACGTGACTGCAAAATTTGATTTTCGAATAGAATCTTACGTAACGAAATGTAAATTCGACTATATTTAATTATATGAACGTTTAAAAGATTATCTATGTTTGTTAAAATTTCAAAAGAAATCAAAGCTATTATATGTATGCAAAGCAATATATACTTGCAAACAACGTGATGAAATAATAAAAATAATGATATCTACTCCCTTTAAGAAATAAAGACGTATTTAACTTAAACTTTATAAACTGCCGACTTATTTTATTCATTTATTTGAAACGTGCACAAGAGTTACGCGGATATTGCATTTTCACTTGCTCAACTAGAATTATTCGAGAAAAATAAGGAAGACAGAGACAGCCTAGACAGTGGTGCAATGAAAAACAATGGTCCTTAACGAGTCCGTAAATAATTGATTTGGAAAAGTTACAGAAACAATACCAGCATCCCGGAGAGCTAATGCAGCGTACAATATACCAGGATACTTTCCATCCGAATCTATTTTCCTATCTGTCTCTCTCTCTCTCTCTCTCTTTCGTCCTTTCCCCTCTCCCTCCCGCGACCTCTTTTTCCTCTCTTCAAAGCGGGTTATAAAATCCATTATCGCTGCGATAAATATTAAACTTCTCTTTTCGCTTTCGTTTCTCCGCGTGAAATTGCTCCGCGCCGTTAATGGCCTTGTTATCGATTCGCGCCGTCAAAGAAAACACCTTTTGCGAGGGTGAGCCATGAGGCGCGATAGCGCGCCCCGCAAATAATCCGTCTTCCGTCGAATTTGTGCCACGCGCGTTCTCATTAATTTCTCACGTCCCGAGCGACGGAAAACCCTTCGGATTCGCGTTAAGACGCTACGAGCCGAGTCGAATTTCCGAGGAGCGCAGGAAACAAAAAAAATTAACGTTTGAGATAAAACGTAGAGCAATCGCGATTCCCGTAATAGCAACGTGATATCACCAGACACGATATATTTTTCTAGCTTGGCAAAAAATCTCACGCGTGGTAAGAAAAGATAGAAACAGATTTGAAAATTGGAATTCTACGAAAAACGTCAGTGCATATATATGCCATAAAAAAGAATATGTTATTCCGATCCTGCAAAATAAAGAATATTATTATCCACCGCGGTGATGAATAGCGCGCGACATTGCTTCATTTACGCTCCATGCAGAACGATAATGTCGCTACCAACAAAATTAAATTGAACGTCTCAAAGGTGGCTCATCGAATATCTGCTTTCGCGAGAAACGTAATATCGCGCTCTCGTATCCTCGAGTACCTGTAATCCCACATCGGATCGCGAGAAATTGCGTTCTTTTCGGCGACGATTTCCTCGTCGTTGCGCCCGACTCCGCGAACTCTCGATTCCACGCGAGGAGGAGAGGAGAAATGGTGGGTCGAGGGGAGGGGGAGGAGAAGAGGAAGGACTGAATTCGTCGTTACTGCAGGGTTAATCGTCGTTCCGTCCTTTAATCACTGCGCTCGATGGCACGGATATTGTTTGACAATTTGTCATCCGCGCTCGACGTTTATTGCGCTCTCGCGCACATTTATTACATCGGCGCAGTCCGATCTTGCGGCGTGGTAATTATGAGTGCCGGCACTATCACTGCCCGTGCAGTACACGTCCATTCATTCCGTTCGCGGCGCAATGTAAAAGCTCGCGCGCGGCGCGGCATGAAATATGCATCGGTCTCCATTGATAATTATGCAACCTGATAACGCGCGCGTCCGGACTCGCGTGCGAGCGCGCGCGCGCGCACATTTCCATTTCTCTCTTATTAAAAATAAAACCAACACAGGCCGCGCACTCCGGCCGTTCCCTCTCTCACATCGGTATTTATCGCTCTCCACCGTATTTATACCGCCTTTATCTCCTCGCGCGTTTCGCGCGAAAGGTGCGCCTGATCGTTGCTTTAATTCGATTCTCATCTCGCGCATTACGGTCACGTATGATCCGGTTATTGTTAAACCGCTATCTCTTTTTATCCGTTTTGCGCGCTAACTTATCTATTTAAATTGCTTTTACAAAAGCACAACGTAGCACGCACCTAAAACAACCTGCCCCATTCCGCGCGCCCTTTTTATTCCTATTCTTTACATTATTATAATATATTCCGCCTTTCTTCTTTTCTACATGCAGCTTCCTTTTCTCTTTGTTTTTTCTCAACGTGCACGCTCTGCATATCTCTTGTATGAACTGACTCTCCTTTGCTGCCCTCGCTCGCCGTTACGTTTCTCTCGTACTCTATCATCTTTATCGGCTCTTTTACGTGTGTTCTTTCCCCACTGTCGGCCTCCTCTATTTTTTTAATGTTCAGTGACACACAGTCGTGAACCGTTTTATCGTCGGCGAAGGACGTTCTCTCGCAGTCGTAACTTCAATTCAATCGCATCGTATGTCCACGAAATGATATACGCGATGCATTCCCCATTTCGCATGTGCATACACGTAGCGCGCGACGTAGGCACGAAAAGGAGAAGGACAATGTTTCGCCTCGGCTTTATCTTGGCTTTGTCGCCGGCACGTTCGTTACTTTAACGGGGTCGTTCCTTTTTTTTTATCTTTCCGCTTTCGCGAGTACGACGTCGGACAAGACGATTTACTGACTGGAAATTGAAAAGCGAATTCAATTTCATAGAGTCGATTCTCCGTACCCGCTCTGACATTCTTAAAAAAAAAAACCCGATTGCACCTGCTTTACATTCCTCTATTCTTGGACTAAAATATCCGTCAGTAAACGCACCCACTATTAACTTCTTATCAAAGTTAAATCCACAGAGAGAAAGTTCAGGTAGACCTCGGCGGCGAGGTCGGCAGGGGAGGGCGTAATCTGTGACCTCGTTACGTTTCAACGATGAGTGGTGACTTTTCATCGACCTTTCACGCGGATACAAAAGGGGCGCGCGCGAGCGGGCCATTAAGTCGAGTTAGCGACGTCGGTACATACTCTTAGAAAATCAGGTGGGGAGACGTGTCCGATAAACCGGAGGCGAGCAGCACACGAAGCCGAGACCCTGTCGAGCGGGCTATACGAGTGGCAGTCGGCCACCACCGGCGTGATTAGCTAAGTGATTGGAACCCCACCCTGCTGGTTGAAGGCCGATAACCCATTACGCCCCGGCGTGATTCCCTTTCTTCCGCGCAACCGAAGGATCGCCTTCTTCATGACTGCGAATATCTTATCGGTTGCTTTCGACAAGCGCGCGCGGGCATCGTCGATCGATCGGTTTTGCTGCACGGGATGTGAACGAAAGTTAACCGAGAAAGTTCCGGGCTTTGTCGAGCCGCCGCCGTATTCTCTTCGAGATTAACTTAATCGACAAACTATATTGTACAGCTTGCTCGTTGTTAATATTTAAAATGCGAACTTTTCGCAAAAGTTTCCATAATGATTTGTTATCGTTCTGACGAGGCTCTTAAAAAAATATTGGATGTAAACGCTAAACTTTTTACGATAGAACGAACAAGGACTGTCTTCTTGAAAATTTAACGCCGACAGCAAATCTGTTGATCTCTCAATATTGTTTTCTAACACTTAATACATCATCGTTGATCTCGTCTCAGATTCCCCATTATTTTTTCTTTATTTTTTTCTTATCTTTCCTGTACTTCTTCATGCTTTCAATTGCGATCTACGTAACTCGGGAGGATACATTATACGGTTTGTAAAGACGACTTGATTCTACCGCGACTGTTTACCGAATCACGCGATCGATCCCGTGCATGCGGTGCGCCCTTTTCGAACTGTCCGTTCATCGTCGTACATCCCCTTTAGAAGATCACGTTACAAGCCGGTCGACCCGCAACCCGATAGTTACCAATGTGTCGGCTGACACTTTTCCGCCGGACGATAATGTTACGAATAAACTCGGTCTCCGGTCGTCCGCGCGGAATTGGATCGTGCGCGTCGGATCATCGCTTTAAGTGTCATTCAAATCCCGTCTCGTGGCGCATGGGTGCGGTCGTTTCGATAAAAGCTATCGATAAAATCGTGGGGGCCGTCGATATAAACGGGGCGCGCGCGACACCCTTGAAGCGATCGGCAGACACGGTGTGCCACTCACGTCGTATCCTACCTCATCCTCAGACTACACGTCTGATCCATTCGCCATCCAATTAGTACGTGCCTCGCAATACGACTTCCAATTATCAGATTTATTACATTGTCAGCCATCGGCCGGCGCGGCAGCGGGCGTCATCGTCTTCCGTCGGCCAATTCTCGTCGGCGCAAAACGCGATTTGCAATTACGACGCAGCCGAGGTTTGCGAGACCCGCCGCGCAGGAGGACTCGTCGCCCCACTTTGTCTCCGTCGTTCGCCTTCGGAAAATTATGGATTCCGCCGATTTAATTTGATTCAGAAGTTTCGCATCGGCGGCACAATTAGTTTACCTCGTTATCCCCATAATATAATGAGCTAAGTTTGCGAGCAGTCGATCACGCTCGAGCTGCGAAAGTCACTCGGACAAGAATTTCAAAGCCGTCATTCTCGTCGGCGGGCGGGACGGTCGCTAATTTTACACGTACGTCACACTCAGAACTATACCGGGAAACGTCGACTTGCCGTTAACTTTGCATTTGGCAAAACTAAGGAAATAACTTTAGTGTATTGAGAGAAGTGCTCTCGCTCATTAAATTCCTACGAATCTCTGAGATTCAGAATACATCTATAAAGTTCTACAAATCTGATGGAGGAAAAATGAGGATCCATTTTGTGCGCGTTGGCTAAATGTAGAATTGAAACCGAATTAACCCTCTCACTTTGAGAAATTTCTTTGCATAATGCTTCCTGTATCACGTTGTGGCGGAGCACGGCGTTGGAAATAACTTGACGACGACGGTTTCGCGTAACGATGCAATTGCCGGGCGCATCTCATTTGCGACGGGTAAATTCGTAATCGTAAGAAAAGGATTTGGGACACGGGCGAATGCGCGATGGTCGTTCGATCGGCCGGCCGGCCAGGTGGTTTTGAGAGATATGCTTAATAAAGCGTCGAGCGCGCGGGGCGAGCTCGACGGCGCCTCTCCGGCCGTGGGTCTAATATCAACGTAAATGCGACTGTTTTGTATGCTAATTGTCTCATATACATACATATGCTACTCAACCCGCATCGCTACCCGCTAAATAGATAGACCCGATGCGCCGAGGGTGCATAACGGGCGCTACGTTCGGGTGTACTCTCACGCGGAGGACACGACAGCCGCGCCGGCGGAGCCCATTTGTGTCCGGCAGCTTGTAACTCCGTGTCAACCTTGCGTCCACATACTCCCGCCAGGATGTCAAGTCGGATATACAATTTGTTAGTGCCGCGATATTAGAGGGAGCGAGAGGGAGACAGAGGCCGAAGAAATGTACACGCGTACGCGTGTTACTCCGCGTTACTTGCGTTGTATGTCGAACATGCTGTATCCGAGTGGATTACTCGGCCGAATAATAAAAAAAAAGTATTATTTAATTTTTACATTATCGATATTACATTTTTACATTATTTTGATATATAAATTATCACGATTATATCATGACACAAAGGATTCTTGGAAATTCTGTTTCTCTAATTTTTATTTACTATCTCTTAGATTTACTTTTTAGTTTATCATGAGTATGCGATATTGTCCAATATAAATCCAATTTTATTTACATATGCAACATATATTTATATGTATAAAAAGAATATATAAATAATATATAGAGCACATATATATAATGTATAATATATCTTACATATATATAGAAAGAGAGAAGACGAATTTTACATAGTTCGCGTCGTGCGAGGAATTTCAAAGGGCATAGACATTTACAGAGTTCCATAGCAGTTCGATGCTATTACACAACGAATATATATATATATATATATATATATAGAGAGAGAGAGAGAGAGAGAGATATAGCAAATTATATCGCGTAAAATAAATAATGTTTATAGACTCGTCAGAGATATTATATTTGTAAACAATGGTCATAATTATACACAAGTAAGCAAG
>NW_012027002.1:386202-406561 GCF_000956235.1 Wasmannia auropunctata
GAGAGAGAGAGAGAGAGAGAGAGAGTTCGAAAACGCCACGAATGCTTTCCAACGGATGTACTCGCAAACGCGTCGCGAACAAGCCGCGTGTGCCGAATGCAGCTCGCTTTTACCGAGCTCGCTGGCAACTCGATGTCGATGTTGTTGCATTCCTGTTTTCATAAATGCATCCGAAACGTCAAACATACCGTATGCGCCGTTTACAGCCGTCGTAAGTTGGGAGAGCGAGAGTGTTGACTAAATAAACCATACTTCTCCGACGTTTCCACGGCCGCGTTTCCTGGATTGTACGACCACCGTAAATTTACAATTTTCTTAATGACTTGGCTAACGTTTGATTTTATCCTTGAAATTCTATCCAATTAAGAATCTATTTTAGCCAATTAGTAAAAAAAAGTTATTTTGTTATAGTAAAATCTAGAAATGAAATGTAATAAAACTCGTAAAGGCAAACAATGCAAGACTTTTTTTTACGAGCATGTTTTTTCTTCTTTTGTCTACTTATAGCGTAGTAATGAATGACTTAGTGATTAGTTGATGAATCCAATTTCGACAAACGATATGAAAACACATTGGTCAGTTTCCCACTATTATGTTTGTCGTTCAAGATTTATTTAATAGACCATTTTAACCAATTGTATAATATGCTCGTTTACATATTCAGCAATATGGAGAAACTATTTGGCCGAAAACTGAATCAGTGCGTTGCAATGCGTTATACAATCACTGGCAATAGTGTTACGAAAGCGATTCGTAGTTTATTTATCATTAAAAACAACCGCATCGTCGGTAATTTCAAGATTATTTGCTTATGGGATTCACCAAAACGAAAATTACGCCGTAAAAATGCATCGTGAAACGCATCTATCTTGAATAATATCGAGATTTTATTTTTTGCAGAATGCATTTCATTTAAATGTAATAATTTGAAAGCGGCTATGTCATTTGGTACATTTGTATCAGAGGTATTAATTAGTTAATGTAAAAATTAATGAAATAAATGTGCTTTCTTACGCTTAATAACTCCATACTATTTTAAGTTGGATCTATTTCTTTTTTTTTTTTTTTTTTGTCAAATACAACGCATTACTCTCATTACACTGTGTTACACATTATTTAAATTAAATTTAAATAATGGCATCGTAACTTTATTTTGTATATCATTAAATTAGATAATGACTATAATTAGAGTAACGGTTATCTCACGCAAACTTTTGTCTATCCTGAGAAACGCGGTGGTGTCCTATCGAGCTATTTGACGTCAGTAAACTCAGGCGAAAGCGTAGCGAGCGTGTCAGCACAAAGTCGCCTCATTTTACATCCCAATAAACCGGTATTAGCCGGCGCAATAAATACTCGGCGCGCATTGTTTGCGCCGATAGCAGCTTCATCCGTTTGTTGATTAAAGCCGACGTATAATTCTTGAATAATTCGAAATGAACCCGCGATTATCTGCGATTAGTTACACTGACGCGTATTATAAATGAGAAGCGAATAATTAATGCAAGTCAGTATATTAATTTATCGCGCGGGATACACGCGTATACAAAGAACCATCATATCACCGTAATCCGTAATACGATCGTCCTAAATATCTCCAGGAACTTTGGAGCTGTGTGTACATAACGGCGGGCATAGTCGCGGCTTAAAGTCGAGAAGAGAATTGGCCGTACGAATCGCCCCGCGGATTTACTGGCGCTTTATGAACTTTATAAAGTCCAAAGGCCATGAACTCCTATCCTCTATATCGTCGCTCATCGCCGACGAGCACCTCGCTTTTGATTGCAATTCACCACGATCTGGCTGACCTGTTCGACAGGTTTTATCGCCTGCCCCGGCTACCGGTCGAGTGCATTTAACGATCACCGTAAAGACCAATCGAAATTTATAGAATAGGCTGCTAATGGCCGATGTGCCATTCCCTGACTGCAATCTGACTCCGGACTTACTCCGATCCGCTGCGGAATTTCAAACGGCTATATGCGCGCTACGCGAATGGGATCCATTAAGGTAGAATATTAATCGCTCCTACGCGATCGTATCGTGGCGAGTTGTAATCTCTCGTCGTCATGTTCTTTCTCCTTTACTCAAGGCAAATGTAATCTGCATTTTAATCTAAATTCACACGACGATAGTAATATCCCAGTTATGAGAAATATTTAACACGTTTAGTTCGCGTAGTGCGACGAGATTTTCACGATTTTATCTCGCTACACGTAACACATATAGATACGTATAATAACTTTAATCGATCATTAAGAGTTTTAATTCGCTCCGAAGCGCATGAATGTGTGCGGGACGCGTCGGTGAAAAGTGATTCATAGTGCGCCGAACGCGTTAAAGGAGACAATGTGCGAAAGATTGATCGCAATATGAAAATGCACTGGCGAAATACAGTGATCCTAATTCGGAGAGCGCGGTTAAACGTCGATCAACGTGTAGCCACGCTCCATCAGCGGCCCCGGCGCGTCTGACCACAGCGTGTTCCGTTACTACTGCCGCGTCCCTTCGGTCGTTCGGCTCGCAGCTGGCTGATAAAAGTACTCCATAAAATGCTGTAATGGCCGTAACTGCATCGATGCGGGACGGGGGAAGAAGGGAGGGAGGGCGAAGAGGATGGGACGACGGGTCGAGTGGCGCTGATGCGACACTCTGCCTTTCCCGTGTCATTACGGCAATACGCGACTTTATTCGTCGTGTGCTATCCCCGGCCGTCTGGACGCATCATATTCATGCACGCGCGTTATATTTAGTTCTACTTTAGCTTACGATCGTGTCAGGTGTATCTCGGTGCAGTGCCATCATTCACTGTACTTTTTCTTGGGGAGTAAGATTAACTTTTTAATTAATTACGTCCAACTGCACGGGGATATATTTTATTACACATAATTTTTAATTTATTACACGTACTCTAAAATACATTTAATTAATAGGAAAAAAATTGCAAAAATACGAAGAACTGATTGCGCGATCCGTATTAAAATACGACTGTTGACTTTGTCTGTTTTCTAAGAAAATTCACGTCTGCGGAGATAACGATAATGTAGCGCTCCCTCATCGCGCTTCTTTGTATTTTCCCGGCGATTGTGTTTGCGCGGACTATGTTTGATCAGACCGCGCGATACGCACCGCGGCGTTACTCTCTCACGTGTCAGCTGACAAAAAATAAATCGCGAAGGCAACGAAAACATCGCTTATCCTGTGCGTTCGATTATTAACGCGTACGCAGTCGTTATTAACAGTAACATCCGGCAAAGGTGTTCCCAGGTCTCTATCCTGGGAAAGATCTTGCGGCAGCCGCGCGTCTTAACTGGCGGGGAATCGTTAAACATTTCTAATGAAATTTAAACTTTACCCAAGCCTCCTCCAGACACGCGGGCGCGCCGCGCCGTCTGTACAGAACGCATCGGTGTAAACAACCAACTTTCTAATTACCCACATCTGCTACCGGCGGGACGCCGAGAGTCTCTTCTCCAATACTCAAGTTACCCTACTATAGTTTGACCGAACTAAGGCTGAACTTTCTACTCGAAAGATCGAATCACTCGAGCTCTGAGAGACCGCATGATCGTTAAAACGAGCCCCCCCCCCGAACCTCCGGTTCGGTTCATATCGAATCGTCTTCGCAAACCAAGTATCGTCTCAGCAATCTTAAGCAATTGGGCCGAGGACGCAGTTTGTGCGTTGACAGCGACGAGCGACGTCGCACTGTTAGACCGTTAAGGCTCTGTTCCGACGAACCCCCAGCCGACGCCTATCGGCTGGTGCGCAGGCTCTCTTGGCTTGCCCAGAGAGAGCCTGAAACACGGAGCGCCTCGTGTCCCTGAACACTTTGAGCTCGCCGCAAGCGTAAACCCGTCCTCCACCACCATCGCCGCCGCCGCCGCCGCCGCCGCCGCCGCCGCCGTCGTCGTCGCCACCGCCGCCGCTGCCGCCGGTAACCGTCCTCGATCCTTTTCTCTCTCTTTCTCTTTCTCTCTCTCTCTTTTTCGCCCCCACAACCGGCCACCGCTGCTCTGCACAGCACACCCTGCAAACACGGACGGGCTCGTTCTTTCACCCCGAACAGTCGAGAGCGACGACGAGCTCTCGTAGTTTTATTAAGGCTTGTAGGGTGTTTAGGATGTTGAGTGAAGTGACGCTCGCGACCGTCGACTTCTTCTGCCGCTAATCTAACGCTTATATCATGAGGGCGGAATTGCACGATCCTGGTTGTAACGCTGCCGCATTCAGTAAGCAAACCGTTTTTAAATACTCTCTTACTCGCTCTTTTTGATCCGACGTCGAAATCGTCAAACGCGGAAACGCACTCGGCTCTCGATCGTCGTACGTGTTACGTACAACAAATGTTCAGAAATCGAATTTTCCAGATCTCGTAATGTAAGGTGAGGCGATTAAATCTCGAGGATAAACGAAAATACTTTCGAGAAACGCGCCTCTCTTCGCCTTGCGCGCGGCGATTTTCTGCCATTTGCATTCAATGTCAACGCAGTCGCACAAAGACTGACCCACGTGTACTCGCATTCGCCGAGCATATCTATGGGACGGGCGTGCTTCTGATCCCTTAATGGTTCGCCCTACATCGTTTCGCGACGCGACGGCGAGGATTCGCGCGCTCGGTTAGGTCGTTTGTACGCGTTAAAATCGCTCGACGTCACGTGAATTACCATTCGCCGTCACGTACCATGATTTTAGCCAAACCGAGATAAAACAGGGCCGGTGTCTTACGTGTCCCCCATATCTCCATCTCGTTTCTCCTCGTAAAGCGTCGTAATGGGTACATGCAGTCTCCCGCTCACGCGCCACGATATAAGAAGTTTATCCTTGCATTTTCACCCGCGGGAAAGGATTTGCCGCGTCCTACAGGGCCATGACTATAACCATTATGCCGAGATGCAACGTGCCTGCTCTCCATAAGCTGAGCGCATATATATCTTATGACAATATTAATGCACTGTGCTCAATAGATTCGCGCTCGCATTGATCGATCCCTCTTCGAGACATCTCAAAAGTCCGATGTCGGAAAGTGGAAGAGTCGATCAAAAGACGCATCAATTATTTAAAATGCCTTTCCGAACTCTTGGCAAGTGGAATAAAATTATGTTAATGCGCATCCCGATCGCCACGTATTCGCTCGCAATCGTGCCCGCTTATAAACCGTTTCGGGGAGCGGGGAGAGAAAAAAAAAGGACGAGAAGGGCCAGGGGTAACGACAGGGAACGACGAGTAGGGATGGATGGGAGAAAGGGAGGAATAACATAAAAATGTTGGACCCACTCCAAAGAGCTTGCCAAGTCTCAAACGACTACTAAATCAAAATACCTAGCTACCCCGCAGCCGGCCGGCGCGGCGCGGCGCGCACCAGCCGAGTTAAATTTTATTCCAAATCCTTTTATCGCAAAACCTATTTCCGCGGAAAAATGTAAATCTTGGTTACCGAGCGCCCCGGCGTCGTCGTCGTCGTCCACCTTCGCTCAAATCGTGTACCGTCCGCCATTTCTCCTTCCGTGTCTCTTCCGCTCGCACTCCCGCTCACGACGATACCGTCCGTGTTACGGCCTCCTTCCGCGCGCGCGCTCCTCCTCGTCGGGGGACTTTAACTTTTCTCCGGGCATACTTAGGATATCCCGCGTGATACATGAATACTATTGTTCCGCGTGAAATAAAATCGCGCGAGAAGCGCCGGCATTATTCGTTCACGATCGAAATTCACGCAAACTATACTTCTGTTCCAGATTATATGTATGCTTTATAACGCGGCGTCACAATATCCCTTTGATTTTATAGTCGACATGTTTCCATGTAAGCGTTACCTTGATATGTTTTCTCAGAACATATTCGATTCGCACGATAACACGAAATATATGATTCATTGAATTCTATTTCTTTATATCATGTTCTTATTTTTCTCAGACAGATCTAAATTTTTAGGAGTTGCTTTTGTTATATATAATGAATTTTTTTTTGAGAAATTTTTTTAGTTATACGATTTTATTGATTACAGAAAGACATTAATATAAAGCTCTATTTTTTCTAATATTTATTTAACATTTAAAAAATATATAAATATCCAAACATTTCTCTATTTATTGTTGCGTTCAATAAATATCAGAATGTGTCAAACGATTTGAATTCAAATATTTAGAATTCGAAATTTGTATATTAGAAGAGAGACAAAAAAATTGCATCCATGATTGGGGTCGCTGTCGATAGAAATTCTTGAACTCAATGCGGGCCCCTGGCGCGCGGTATATGTAGGATTAAAATCGAGTGCGAAAGACAGTGGAGCATCGAAAAGCGTGACAATGCCGGAGAATTCGAGGGTGCTCACAAAGCACGACTTGGAAAATCCCCAAGATCCCCCGCATCTAACGTTCTCGGACATAATCGAGCCCACGGTCGTCGGTATTCACGTCATACGCCGTGAAAACATGTAACCCCCGCGGAGGCGAGGGAAAGTCGTCGTCGGTCCTCGGGCCGGGATTAAACGAGCTCTCGAGTAAAGTCGAGTTGTACCGATTTCGAGGTTTTTCACGACCGCGGAGGTGACAATTCGAGACTCGAGGATCGAGTCGAGAAGAGTCCGTAAAGTACGAGCGTTCTCGAGGAACTTGCGGACACTCGAAGCGTTTGAGTCGGATCGAGTGTTTTAGCTCAGCGGAGCTACGGAGTCCGGTCGAGCGTCTTTCTGGTTACGAAAACTGCTGCTTTTAAAAGGGATTTCTGTAAAAACGTATTAACTCCGAGGGTCGAGTGGAATCACGTTAGGTCGTTCCTTTTCTCCTCCGTCTCTTCTTTCGTCCAGGTTTACTTCAGATTTCGCCCGTTGAAACGATAGATTCTTATCTTTAGGTGGCTACGCTTTCGTACACGGCGCTCCAGCGAGGCGAGCCAGCGCCAGAAACAATTTCCCGTAGATTCGCGTTGTTTTGTCGGCCACAATTTGGTCCCTGCACGATAGAACATCCCGTGTTGCAACGCGTCGAGCGCATCACGAATGTAAATTCCCGGAAAGTTTCGACCGGCGGAAGGAACGTCCTCGCGTACAATAGCGAGACACCGGGAGTGCTTGGAATAACAAAACTAATATTGATTCGAATCTATTTTCATTCGAGAATTAACGAGACACTTCCAATTGTGAATTTCCGCGTGAATTTTGATTTTGCGATACATCAAATCATGAATCGAGAATCCCCGAATACGCTATATCCAATTATTTAATAACCTTATCCAATTTTTCGAGATACATTTACTTGCTAATTTTATT
The DNA here is from genome assembly GCF_000956235.1 of Wasmannia auropunctata. Lineage (NCBI taxonomy): Eukaryota > Metazoa > Arthropoda > Insecta > Hymenoptera > Formicidae > Wasmannia > Wasmannia auropunctata. The sequence goes on from NW_012027002.1 coordinate 393,470, forward strand.
CATGTAACGTGTGTTTGCAACAACGATACATAATTACATTTTGCAGTACAACATTATTATTTTCGTATTTTAACATTTTTCAATTATGCAATTCTTTAATGCGTTACGTCACGCATTGTAAATATCTCAAAGTCTAATTTTAAGGGACTAGAATTTAAGAACTTATGCGAGATTCGTGAATATATAACCACTACCATTTTATCTGCAACATACCGCGCGCAACTTTTAATAGGATGTAACATTCGAGGTCTTTGCTGCGTCGCTCTCCGAGAGAGTTCGGTTACGTCCGTCGCAGGAAGAAACAATTTCGACGAAGTAGCGATGTTTTGCTACCTTCGCCGTCTCATCGTGAATGCAAATTCCCGCGAGAAGTTCCGATAGAAGGAGCTTCCGAGTACAACGCGAGGCAACGGCTAGGCGCTTTTGGCGTAGGGAGGTGGCGAGAGGGGGGCGGGGGTGATGAATTTTTAATAAATTATTCATTAGGGGCGGGGAAACGCGCAGCCGAATTGTCGGCTGCGAGGAAACCGATCGAACCGGGCGCGTCCATTAATCGGATATAAAGATGCGAGTAGCTCGGCGGCACCTTATCGGGATGGGACGGGATAGCGGGAGAGACGTGGTAGCGAGAGACGAAAAATATCCGGAGCGGCGCGGCGGCGCGGGATAAGGGTGAAGAATACGTCTCGGCCATCAATTCTTGCTCCCCCTTTCTCGAGGCCGGGGCTAGATGGATCCCATTCATATACGAGGGTGATTAATTGATCGGCGGTGGGCCCGCGGAGAAATCGTTCCGATGATCTCGATGATCCCGACAATCGTGCGCACCCCGAAAGATCTGGTGCGCATCCCGCGGCGAAAGCGGGAGGGGGGGAGGGTTGTCAACGCGAAAAATGTTAATTCTTGATTTAATGTTACGCGGCTCCGCCGTTTCCCGCTTCACGAGCTGGGAACTGCTGTCGACGAACAGTTAACCGGATCGTTGGCGAGATTTTCTTTTTCGGAAAAACGGGAAATCTCACTGAGAACGCGCAAACGCACGAAACTACATACTCGTCGATTCACTATGACAAATTAATCGTGTACTACAGTGATTGATCGCCCCGTTGCCCATGGCGGACTAATGCTCGGTAAAAAGTAACGTTTATGGAAAGTGGATGATCGATCAATCGCTGTCCGCGCTCGCTCACCGGCGAATTTTAATTTCGCGTATTTGTTTACGTGAGATTTCCGCGAGCGGAAGTGCATTTGCATCGTTACAGAGGCGCGCGCGCACGCTCTCTCTCTCTCTCTCTCCCCCTCCCTCCCTCCCTCTCGCTTCTCATTCGCGCGCAACGAAACAATTTACTATACCCTTAGACGTCGCGCCAATGACGGATAGGTGGTGTAACGGAACTGCCACGATCGAAGTAACGGAGGCGAAGAAAAATAGCGTTCGTCTCCGGCAGCGCTCGCTCAAAAATGCGATTATGATCGAAATTTCATTATCGGGGCCCTCTTCGCCGTCTTCGAAAGCTCGTCAACGCGCGCCGGCGTGCCATGTTACATAACCAGGAGGTTATATCGGAAATCCCCAAAGTGTACTTTAACCATCCTCGAAAAATTCTCGTATTTTCTTCCACAAGTTCGCTTCTCTCATAGATCGCCACGAGTAAAGGCGCCACGCGGTCCTTTTGCAAAATGCCATGAATATTTAAAAAAAAAAAAACTAAGCGCGCTAGCCATCCGCCTTTTCTTCATAAAATATGTTTGTTCGACATTGTTGTTGAGCAACATACGCGTTTCTATTTGGCGAAGTAACATCAACATAGCGACTGTCAGGATCAATTGGAGCGCGATTCGCGCGAGCAAAAATCCAACAGTTTCGCGAAGTAATGCTTAGACAGGAGAAGTCTTCGCTAAATGGATACTGTAGTAAACACATTTTCGTAATGTTTTGTTACACGTGGGCATGAAACTTTTAACGTCGAGGAGTGTCCTACAATCGACGTGTTTGGCAAACAGCACGGTATTTTTTGTCAGTGAAATATATTTTATTTAAAATAAAAATATTGTTATTTTTTATCGAGAACTGGGATTTACCGCAGCGATTACTCAATTAATCGTTGCTAATTTTTATGGTGACCTTAATTTCACGGTTTGCGTGATGCGAGAGGGCAAAATCTGTCAGCCTGCGTTTTTCGCGCCGGTATTCCCGTGAGTTTCGGCGCGGGGCTGTAGGGACACTCTTGGCGCGGCCATTCATCAGCGTGAAATATTTTATTAAACAACCCGTCGCTTTTCGCTCCCGGCGGCCGGCATACAAATTCGAAGAGCGTCAAGCAGCGGCCTCGATTCATCACAGCCATACATCCGCTGCCGCCGCGCCGCCGTCGCCGCGGCCTGTGTTCTCGGACCAACTGGAGAACTTTGTATCCCTCGCATCTCGCATGATCCGTCTTCCGCCTTGTACTCTTAATTACGCGTTTTAAATCCCCGTCATTAATTTCCCGCCACGGCTCCCCCTCGATTTCCCTCGAAGAAATCAATCGCTATTGGATTAATCCAGTTTGCTGCGAAACGGTGCGATGATTATTAACCGAACTTGCGAAAGAACAGATGGGTAGCGTTGATAAAGAAATCTGAAACTTTCTTTTTCGTAAAAAATCTTTTTTATATTTTTGAACTTGAAATATTTTTAACATTTTTGGCGATATTACACTTTAAAAGAGAAACCTTGATATCTAAATTATTGAAATTATTTTTAATGTACTATTTTTTTTTAATTAAGTGAAAAGTTTCCCGAATAGAAAATGATTGATTTGCCTAAACGCGTTTCTTCCTTTCATCGCTCGTGTGACTTGATTCATATAGTGGATTTTGCTGTATCACGAGAAGTGGCACGACGTGAAAATAAAGAGAAACCCGCGTGCTAGGACAATCAAGAAAGGAGGCATTGACACGATTACATGATACTGTCTAATAGATGGAGGACCGAGAAAGCTCGGGAAGAAAGGAGCAGGACGGTGCCCTGGCTGGAGCCATAATGGTGCAGAGGAGGACGGGGGATAGATGAGGGGAGCGAGGTAGAAAGAAATGGCTAAGGCCGCCGAGATTAGGGGCGAAGGGATCGGGTCTCCGGGGCGAATAGAGTAGAATAAGATTGATGCCGGCGAGTAAATTGAACGTTACGAGTGACGACAGTGCGACAAAGCCCGCAAATAATTCTCCTCGGCGGCCGTAATTTATTTTTCGCGCGGAATGGAGGCGGCGACGGTCTCGCGCAAGATGCCGCGCCACGGCCGACGGGAAGTGCCTTCGTCGCGGTGCGATTTGTTCGTTCGGCATAGCGGAGAGCACTTCGGCTGCTGGGATTGAAGGGTCTGTGAGCGCGATAAAGGAAGTGGGTCCCGGGATCGGGCGCGGCAGTGAGAACGGATTTCTTTCGTGCTTACGAAAGGAGAAAGAATTATGCGCATCCGCGATACGAATCCCCGGGCGCATCCGGTGGAAATTCGGACGCGTCGCACAAGCGATTTGCATCCCGCACCGCCCCCCTGACGTTTAAAGCGGAGATGGAGAGATTTTCAGAATAGTTTTCTATATATATTCGAGGAAATTCGGTAAAATGGACCCGACCCCCTTCTCCGCTGTCCTCTCCCCGCTTTTAATGCCGAAGGCGTCAATGCTAGGGAGGCATTTTACGGAAACGCGTGTTTTTTATCGGCACTTCGCGCCAGTGGAAAATGGAGGAGCGCTCTCGGACAGTAGACTTCGGTATTATAAAATGAAGGCTGGACCGTAAAAAGTGGAGCGGAAGACTTTTGGACGAAGTCCAAGTTTTCCGTGGGTTGCGCTACGAAGTACCGTAAGGGAATAAATTCGGCGTGGCGGCGGCGGCGGCGGCGGCGGTGGCGGCGGCGGCGGCGGCAACGGTGGCGGCAACGGCGGCGGTCGGAGGACGTTGCGAGGACGCCAAGTCGACTCCTTCGAGGTTTTCTCGAACTTGGAAAATAATTGATGACGCGTTGCGAGGTAGAATTCAGAATCAAGCCGGATTAAAAGATCAGAGATAGTGCCCCCGTGGTTTTCTATTTTGGCGAATTTGCGAAGACGCAAAAGAGAGAGATAGGGAGGAGAATAATTTAACGAGAGGAGTATCATCGGGTCTCGGAGCTTACTAATGTAAGCGATAAGAACAGTTTAAACGAATTCAATGAAGTCGCTCGTCTACCGTGAATTTAATGCCGGCAAAGTACCGAAAATAGAGGAGAAAAAAGACGATTCGAAGAAAGGACGAATTAAGCGAACTCAAAGCGAAGAAGAAGATCAAAAGAGGACTCGGCGACAGGATCTCGGTATTCCGTGCGCCTTCTGTAACTTTTAGCAGCGTGTGAAAGAAAGCGTGTCCCGAAAGGATCAGAAAAAATAGCACGCGGGGGGAATGAGTTAATTTTTCTGAGACTCCGTTTTTCAAAAGGAGAGAATTTTTTTTAGTTAACGCTTACTAAATGCTTCTCCGCGCTACCGCTCAAGTTTCTCGCTCAAGAAATTCCGCAAGAATCCCCATAAGTATTCAAGAATTCATGAAAAATTCAGAAAAATTCTGTCTCTTCATAAATAAACGAGCCGGATCCGAAAGAGTTAAAAACCTGAAAAATCGTATGCATCCGTCTTGCCGTTTGCAAAGCCATTTCTAGGAGAATGTCGCGGAGGACGCGATATGGTGGCGTAGGAATTAAGAATACTTCTCAGGGAAGATTTCGCTCGGGGTCCAAGAAAGAGAGACGTTTCCGCAACGGCAGAAATTCCAAATTCTAAGCCGACGAAATTTCACGCTCGCGAAATTTTCAACAGAATTGAGACCACCACCGTCTCACCCTCGTGAGACGTTCTCGGGGATTCGATCGAGGAAACGTTTGAGCGAATGAGAAAAACTTACGTGTCTCTAATGTGTCTCTTGAATGTGCAGTCAAATAGACACGATAGGTGGTCCGAATCACTCAACTGTGAATAAAACGTAAGTGGTTTCGATTTCAAAATCATAAGTAAGAAACATTTTCAATTTTTTTTTCGTACGTTGTTTCAAATATGATTTCTTAAAAGAAAAATTTCGAAAAGAAAGAATTAAAAAAAGGATGTCATATTTTTAAGAACAGCTAAACTTGAAAATGGAAAGTTAGATCAGATCCCATTAAAAGTCTGTTCAGCGGGAAAGTAGTTCAAAATTCTTGGGAGAGAGATTCGGAATATATCTGGATCTGTCTTTTACGTCATCTCCGACGTGAATCCGATGAAACGAAGAAGGTGAAGTTAAAGAGATTTCCGGAAATTATGTGAGGCGAATTTCGAAAAACCGGGTAAAAACTAAATTGCGCTTTACGCTAAGGATATCTCGAAAGGTGCGGAGGAGGACTCAGGACAGAGTCGAACTATTTCGAGCAGAATCCTCGCGACGTGTCGTTCCCGCGGCTACTCGGAGGATCGACGGGGGAGAAAGAGTGTACTCTGAAAATGTACGGAGGCAAGTCCTTTTTAAGACGAGAAATCAGAGCGAGTCGTCGTCTTATCTAGATAGGCCGCCATTCCGCCTCGAAGGAGAGGAACGAAGGAAAGCGCCCTCCGCGCGACAAAAACTCATGGCACGGCAAAAAGGAGGAAAGTAACGGGACGCCGGGAAAAGAAAAAGGAGGGGAGATAACTGCTGTATTAAGATTGCAAATCTAAATGAACGCTCGTTCCGGTCCACCGGCGGTTTATCCCCGGCACAACGGCCGTCCTTTTTAAACGTCTTAACGGCGTCCTCAATGATCGTTAAGTCCAAGTTTTCAACTGCCACCGACGCGCGGTGATCAATTTCGTCGACCTAACCCCGGGGCTAGGAAATCCGCTTCCGTAAAACGTGATATAAACAATCATTCGATTGTCACCAATTAACGCAATTCGCGTTTAATTTTTCAGTAGACGACACAACTTCTGCCACAGCCGACGCGAACGTAATCCACCAGATCCAAAAGGCAACGGTAATTACTGCGGATTATTGCCTTGTAGCTAAATCCGGGTAACAAGCTACATCCAAATGCACACAATGTTGAATGTGTTTGTCGTCGTAACAATTACATACATCCGTAAAGCGGAAAGGAAAGTCGGAAAGCATTGCACTCGATGCCAATATTAATAAAATGTTTTTGAGCTCATTTATGTATAGAGAAAAAGTTCAAATTCTTTCTCTTTTCACAAATTATTTAAGATTAATTATAAAAACTTTGAAAATTTTTCGAAGAAACCAGTTTCGAGTGTCTTGCCTTCCCATTCAGTAGACGATATATATGATGCGCAATGCCGATATTGGCGTCGATGCTGGCAATCTCGGTGAAAAACTAACTTCCCGGGACGGGAAGGTTTGAAAGCGGAGTAGCCCACAATGCGTACGAGTGCGCGCGAACGAGTTATTTAAAATTGAAATATCGAGAGTGCTTCGAAGAAGCAGTTTAATTGAATTTAGATGTATTCCACGATCAAATACCGCGCCGTCCGTGCCGCGACCCGCGACAATCGGCCGGCTATTAAATCCGACCGGGGGGCTCCGACTTTAATTTCGCCGCGTGCGGAACGGGAGCGGACGCTTTTACCGCGACCGCATCGAATAATTTGGCGGACGCACGTTGACGGATATGCGGGATTGGAAGCGACGCCGAGCAAATAGAATCGGGCGTGACGAAATTAATTACTTTTTTCCCCTCTCTTTCTCGCTCGCTCTCCTCCCTCGGTCGTCCCCGTTTCGTCCCCATTTCGTACACCTACTTCGTCCGCCCCCGATCCTCTTTTCGAATCTCTAGTTTCACCGGACTACGTTATCTTCGCAACGTCGTTTCCCACTTTCATGTTCATTCCCATTAGAAACGATTCGCTCGTTTACTCGGCGGCTTCTGCAAGTCAAACGTTGTAATCGAACCGTGTTCAGCCAACGTTTCCATTGCTAGTCTAACTCGTAACGAAATTAAAGGAAACCCTTTATCTTGCTTGGTTGACACTCGTTTGTTACTTGTTGAAAAATCGATGAGCCGCATTCGATAAAAGAGCTAAACTATTTAAAAACCGATAAAAGCTGGTAATTCAATTTATATTTTTATAATTATATTCCACATGATTTTTTTCGGGATTGTCATCTGCAAAAACGAAAATCCTGTTTTAGTCAATTCAATTTTTTTGAATTATCCTATTTATATGGATTATCATATATTCCTCGCGGGAATAATATCAATATCATAGTATGCATTCGGGGTGCAATCAATAAACCACTGTTAAAATTTTTAACCGGACCGTGTTGCTTATTCGTCTCTCTTAAAACTTCCTCGCGCCTTCTCGTCGTGTTGCAGTCTCGACGCGCTTTCTTACGCTTCCGCTTCGCAACGCACGATCGTCGAGTAAAGACGCCAAACGCGCGGAGGAGGAGGGGAGGGGGGGGGTGGCAGCGCGTCGAGGGTAGGAGGGTAAATTCGCGTGGCGAAGCCGACGGCGAGGGGTTGGCCGGGGAGAAGTGGTTGGCGTTTCTCGCAGAAAGGACCGAGCGAGCTATGAAATACGACTCAGCTATCCTCCAACGCCAACCGCCGCCGCTCGACGTTCCTCGGAGGCGTCGGCAGCCACCTAATGCGGATACAATGGTCGACAGTTGTTGCCGGCTACGGCTGCTTCTTGCGCGTCGCTTTTTTACGCCGCGCCGCGTTGGGCGCGTCGGGCCAGATGCGTTCCTTCTTCGTCGCGCGACGACGAGAAAAATCTATCCGCGACGGGGATAGGCGCTCGCGCGCGCGCCTTTTGCACGATAGGTACTTTGTACAGTGACGCAGCAGCTCGTCCTTGGCAAAACAATGGGAAATCTCTAATTAGGCGGTGTTATCTCCCACGACTTTAATTGTTCTATAATTGTTGCTCTAACCCTCTCGTTTCTATCAAAATACGATATGGATGTCAACTGGGGTAATATATGTAGCACAACTTGGAGATTCATTTAATAATAATGAATTTAAAAAAGTGGTCATTACTTATTTAATAAATATTATACAATCATTAGGAACTGGCGAGCATCAATTAAATATTATATTTATAAAATACGCTGCTATGCAGAGTTTACTGTGTGAACGCGTTAAACTCACAATTATTATAAGATTAAACAGTTTTAGTAGGAGGAAATTAATGCAAGTGCGAAAGAATAAATCTTTTCATCGCAAAAAGACTATACGTTTTGCGATAGGAATAACAATAACGAATGCTCTTTATTGTCTAGATATAGAACGAAGTATACAGTGGGCTGGAAGCCCAGAAGGCGTTTAAATCACGAGGGGGTATAAGTGAAATGTATAAAACCATTACGGTTATCCCAGGCTAAAGCCGGCAACGTCATTAGGATCCGCCCGATGTGGTCGCGGCCGTATTGTTACCGCGCGTTTGCAAGCCACCGTTCCATTTTCACGTAACGCACACATACACACACACACACATTTCCCTGGGTAGGCTATCCCTCGCGGTCGTTTTATCGATACGAACGACGCCCGCGTGCCTGCAGATCGCCTGATTACGCTCTCCGGAAAATCATCAGCGAACTTCCTCAACATCCTCTTCGTTTGTGCTGCCCGTTTCGCTCCCCCCCTCTCTCTTTCTCTCTCTGTCTCCTTCTCTTTCTCTCTCCATTTATCTCGTTTCGCCCTTGGAAACTTTGCAATTCGCGAGCGTGGCCCGCAAAGTAATTATGTAGCCGACGAAACATCTAACAGTGGAATGCAACGCGACTATAGAAATACGTGACGAGATGTGGGAATTAGTTGCTCGTATTTCTGTCGCGCGAAATCCTCAAGAACGACCAGACAATCTAATAAATCTAATAAATGGTACATTAATTTTCCGATAATCGGCTATAAATCTTCTTGTGATTCTTATCCCCTCCTCCCCAGTACAACGACAACTGTGAAATAATTTGTCACGGGGAGAAGGATTAACTGACAAAATAAATATTTATCGGATTAGAATTATTCCGTGAGAATTGTCACTCTTCGTCAAATTTAGATTTAATCTTTGGAAAAATAATTTCATCGAGGATTACGTTAAAGATTCAAGTCATAAATTTCAGTTTCCATCCGCCCTTTTAGAACGTCAACCGGTGATCGCGATCCCAATGTTTGCTTGAAGGGCAAAAAGGAACGCGACGGATAAAGGGGTAATCCATGATCGCTCGGAAAGAAAATCGACGGGAATGCGGCTTCTTGCGCGATTCTTTCCTCAGGAGGGAAACAGTTACCGCGAGACAAACGCACGCAGCATCCACCGTAAACGACACTCGTCGTCGCTGGCACGACGTCACACGTGATCGCGAGTAGTTAAGATAATCACCATGGAGAGAGATAAGAACATCGACTCGCATCGTATCTGCGATGGACGGTAACGTTTCCATATCGACGAAAAGAATCTTTCCTCCTGCGGAAAATGTCATCCGATCTGAATCCGATACTTCCGGCTGTTTGAATTTCGCGTTATCGAGAACGAAGTTTCTATCTACCATCTGATTTTTCGACGAAATTTAAACTCGTTGGCCGCGCAAACACTCGCATACGTTTCTTTTAATATCCCTGTTTGCGTATTTTGCGTGATTCGCCGCAGATCGGTGTTGTTGTACCGAAGCAAGAATACGGCACGGCGTATTGAATAATTATCATTAAAAAATAATATCGCGCACTTCCCGATGCTACTGCAATTATCTTATAGTAATTATCGTTTTATTATTTTATTTTAATATTTCTATTAACAAAAACCGCATCCAGGCTTCAGGAGCCGGCAACATCTTCAACGGACTTTCAACACATCCATCCTCGCTCCACGAGCTTAGCAAAAGCCGCTAAATTAAAATTACGCTAGAGTGAGAATCGGTTACGGGCTCGTCACGGTCGCGCTCCCCTCGGCGACGCGCGAGCCGTGGAGCGCGCGGCCAAGTGATGAAAATCATCTCCGTCTCTCGAAACGGGGCCGCGCGCGTCGCCGTTCTTTAATATCGCAAGACTCCGAGGCCTGTGTGCTATCTATATCCCCGATATCTGCTATCGTCGCGCGACAAAAACGGTGCGTTGACGAATAGGCAAGAAAAGTATCGGCGCGATTCCTCGAAACCGCAACTCTTTCTCCTCCTCCTCGTTCTTTCTGTTCTTTCTCGTGCCAATAAACAAACGGCGTTGGTGGCAGTCCCGCCGGTGGCATCCCATCGTACACACAGTGTTTTATAACCAACGCTCCTCCCGGCGTAAAAACACACACGATCGCCAACGGTTAACGCCAGAACGTCGCTGCTGAACGTTCCTGCACTTTATTCCTTTGCTCTTCCTCCCTCGCTTCTGTCTCTCTCTCTCTCTCTCTTTCCTCCTTTCTCTTTCTTTCTCTTCCGATGTCGTCGTTTCTCCTGGATTTTATACGACCGCCATCCACACCGACGGCCCCCGCGCCTCTTCCGCTTTTTACTGCTGAACAATACACAATTCTGTCCTTCCGTAGAGATATATCCCGGGTGAACACGCGCTCCTGCTTGTTCGCGAAATGCGCCGCGTCGCGCCGCATCGAGGGTGGCTTCGTTTACATTCGAGTCCACTGTTCATCCCGAGTACGAGCGTACTCGAGGGTTGTTTCGAGTGATCGAGAGCGGGTATATATTGCACGTGCAATGGAGGGCGCATTAATACGGAAACTTTATGAATATCGGATCACTTGTTATCCCTTTCACGATGAATTTCTTGTCGGAGAACGCCTGTAACATCACCTTCCCAAAATTGGTTCAACAATACTCGATTCGGAAAATCTTTAGAAATAAACTGATTATAAATTGTTTAAAACTTAATTATGTAATATAAAATGTATATAGGATTATATATTTTTTAAATTATATTAATTGAGTGTTCTTAATATTTATATTTACAGAGAAAATCTTAATAAAAAAATGTCAATATTATAATAATTTTCAAGTTATGAATTATAGATTATGTATATGTAAATGATCACAGAGTTAGCTAATATCGCGCATAATTCATGCGATACACAATTATATTTCCATGCATTATCGTTTGTTCTTTAAATAAAGAACATTTAGATTTAAATAATATGCATGATTAGTCTCACTTATCAATATTAATGTTGTAACTCAGGAAACAAAACTTTTAGCAAGAGTACATTTATTTCAAAAATATAATTATTCGTACGTTAAATATTTTAAGGCAGCAACGGGCTGGTGCGTGGCCTTGGTGCGGTGCGCGGCCTTGGTGCGTTGCATACTACAAAGTCGCCTTACTATTCATACACTGGTAGTTGGTACTCGTGCCAACAGGGGGTTTGTCGCTCCGTGTGTCATCGCATTACTCCTCGAAAGGGGAGAATGCGATTGTTTTTAATGAGCGTTTTAACGAACTATTGTTTGCGCAAGGTCGCCGCGCTAACATTCGCACGGTGAAAGCCGAGCCGATAAGCCACGTCGTGAGTCACTTCGCGTGTCTTGTGTTACCTCTCGAAACGCGAGGCATTATCTAACGTTAAGCGCTAAACGAAAATGCAGTTGTTTCCAACAAATATTTAATGAATATCGGCCTGCGTGATTAGTTATCTCCGGCGATTAATAACTTGTAATCATATCGAGTCGGCGCTTTAATAAAGCAAATATTTCGCGTGATTTATTCATCGGAAGTAGAAGCCGCGTTGTTTCATCGCGATATTTGTGGTAATAATAGGGCAGAATAATACATGGATTATCCGTCTCGAGCAATTGAAGTAATAGAAAGCCGTGGTAATTACGCACGATAGAATTTCGATAATTTTGGACAGTCTATAATATTGGCGAATGCGGAGTAGATCGAGCACCGTCAGGATTCGCATTTAATTAGTAACTGCAGTAGCAATTAACCTCGTGCTTTGATATTTGTCAAGCATGTAATACAAATTCGTCGAGTTTTACATTGATGACTCGTTAAAGTTCTCTACTGCTTTAAATGCGTTCATGCCGTTAACTATCCCCGCGTTACTCTTCCGTTGTAAAGTAATAAAATATATTGCGTCGCGTATCATTAGGCGTCGGGAGTGCCATGCAAAGTGTCGCGTGATCGTAAGATTATAACCGTATTTTCGCGAGTGAGTGTTTTGTGAGTGCTATATGAACAGGGACAAAAAGAACTTGAGATGAGAAGCAGGTCTGGGAATTATCGGGTGCTGGCGCAGCATGAGATAAATACTTTATTACTTGTTATTTGCGAAATTGCTTATGGATTTTGCATACGAGTAACAATAAGTTCTAGAAATATTAATTATTTTTGGCTTTGCAGCAATATGAATATATTTTCAATTCAATATAGTGAACGTAATCTATAACTTCGCTGCTATGCAGCGGTGAGTCAAAAATTATATTTTAATTTAAGGGAAATGGATCTGCAAAAATTGTGCCATACTTGCATATAAAGATAATAAGTAAATACAATGTTTCAGAATACGATGGTTCATTTTTTTGTTAAAATGGCTAGTCTAATCTTTGAAAAGAAAAGATTAGTTTAATATTTAATTCTATTTAGTTTATCCATCGATTTGCACAAAAATATACTACTTGTGTAAATTGTAAACCACAATAAGAAGGAATATTTCATGAGTGGAATAAGCTTAAATATGATAATGGATGACAGGAGGAATAAAGGAGAATAAATTTTTTAACTCTAGTAAGGATATTATATCATCTCTTTTTGCTAAACATTCTATGTTGCACGTCAAATTTTTAAGAAACATAATAGAGATCTTTATGAGACTACAAGGTATAATAATTTTTTTTAGCAGTTTTTTAATATCGAATATACAATCGATTAAATTTTTGAATTTAATGTTTAGTTATTGTTCAACTAAACATTAAATTCAAAAATACTTAACCAATATTATTAGAGTTTATCATCAAATGAATTAATTGGTGTATTGTTTACAAAATATTTTCCCGTTCTTTCATTTCTGCTTGTAACATTTAAAAAAATGAGGTCATTACTTTTTTGCACCGATTTATATAATATTTAACTCTGGTAAGGAGATCAAATGTAGATTTTAAATTAAAGA
>NW_012027002.1:406935-447505 GCF_000956235.1 Wasmannia auropunctata
AAATTAAAACAAAATAGAGTACTAACAATTTTACAATATAAAATTTTTATACTAATTTTTACATAGTGTTTATATTTAAGTGATGAAAAAACATGATATTTATCTATTTTGTGTTCATTTATGAAATAAAAATTTATTAATATTTGCAGATTAAGAGAGAAAAATTTGTTAATATTTAAATGTGTTATTTTATTTTATTTTATTTTTTTCTTAAATATCTCTTTAATTTAAAATCTACATTTGATCTTCTTACCAGAGTTAAATATTATATAAATCGGTGCAAAAAAGTAATGACCTCATTTTTTTAAATGTTACAAGCAGAAATGAAAGAATGGAAAAATATTTTGTAAACAATACACCAATTAATTCATTTAATGATAAACTTTAATAATATTGGTTAAGTAAGGTTTCAATAACATTGGCAAAACCTACATGTTTGTGCTTTCCTGTTGATTTTGTTTTTCATTTTCTGATATTCAAAAAATTATGACGTCATTTTTGTACAACAAGAGGATTTTTTGAAAATCTAAATATGGCGAGTTTTTCCCGTAGATTCTGTACATGCAATAAATAAATTTTGTTATGTGTGTAACTGATTATGAAATCAGTTAAAACGGACAAAGTGATCGCTTATAAAAACTTTGAAGAAAGCTTATAGCCTATATTTAGGTTGTCAAGTTAGAAATCAGGATAAAAGTTTGGATCTTCATATGTGCTGTATATGTTGTTATGTATCTCTTCTCATGGTTGAAAGGAAAGAAAAACTTGAAAGGAAAACTTTAAATCCATTTCGTGATGTAAAAGTGATTGAAGAAAAATAGAGCAGATATTTCTATTAAAAATGATATGACGTTCTGATTCCAGTTCTGATTTTGAAATATTTCAGTAACAAAAAATTGTACGTGCTACAGAGTTTTTATTGATATTTTTATATTTAATAAACAAAAACAATTAAGAACCTTTGATTTGTGTTACCAAAATAATGTTTATTTGATAAGAGAATAATTATTGTTATTACGAGTATATTTGTTCTTACGCTCCAATTTATTACCTTAATCTTTTATAATTTATCCGTCCATTGATTTTATATTACTTGAAAATAAAATAACGAGAGAAATCTAGTAAATATATCTCGGAACGGAAGAATTATTTATTTAAATTATTGTGTGCATCAGTTATTTTTAAATATTTTTGATAGTTTGAATTTTCAATATATTGTATCAAAATAATTCTGTATTTTCTATATTGTATCAAAATAAATAACAATAACATTAAAGCGTTCGGGATCATTTGTCGGATCTCGTGTCATTTCTCAATGAAAAACATGATATACTGAATTTTACATATTGCGACGAGTAATTCCCTGCAAAGTTTCTCTTATCTTATAAATCCGCACCTGTTAATAATTAATATTTATAATTCGATATTATCACGTTGTCATTATTATTTAATGCGCTTTTTAGACTACATGATATCAATCTGCTATGAATCAGTATTGACTACTAATAATACGTTCAATATCGATTTTATTCATAGCCAGAATTAGAAATTTTTAAATATATTTTTATGACATAGAAACATCAATTGGATAATATTCTTCGATCCATATAGAATATATTCTGCAATTTATAAAAGTTAATAAAACAAGTTAATATATGTATAAATATAATTATTGGCCGAATTTTACGCGACATCGTTATCTTTTGATTACTTACAACCCAAAAATGTGTGGCTCTTAACGCTGTTATATTAGGATTTTCAATTTTAAATTTATTGCCAGAGTACATTTAAAAAAATCGCTGAGTTGTATAGGACATTATCTATAAAAAAAGGATTATCTTTTATCTTAAATTACTTTCTCTTTTATAAGATAATCAAAAATATTTTTTTTTCAGTCAAGTACTCATAGAGTCGAGAAAGAATCAAAACAATGTTTACAAATGCAATTTTTAATATACGTGCAAGTATAATTATTGGCCGAATTTTACGCAACATCATTATTTTTTTATTACTTATCCAAACCCAAAAATATGTGACTCTCAACGCTCTTATATTACAAGAATTTGATAATAAGTCGTAGATTATGTTTGGCTCGAGGATAACCTGTGTCCACACACACACAGGGTGTACATGTTACGGATTAATTTTTATTTATATTCCAACTGTCCGACGACGTTATTCTACTCCGTGTTTTAGCAGGCGAACCGCAACCTTCCTCCCTCCCCCCCGTAAATATCAGCACGAGCACACGCATTTACGTACATTCGCAAACTGCAGTTTGGCAAACGTCCACTTCTAAATTCGAATTTACGTGAGTTCGCGGTAAAGCTGCGCCCCCGACATTATTTTAAATCACCGTCTATCGCCCATATATCGATCGGTGCGCGCTCCACTTCGAGCACACACGCGAACAATGTAACAAATTAAATTCACGTTACACGTGTGTAAGCTTTACATTTATCGCTTTTCCGCGCCGCGCGTAAAATTAACCCTTTTGTTTCTGACGTTTCTAACAGTAGACTTAATTTGTGTTAATTTCATAGTAATTATCTTAAATAGCCACGTTTAATTCGCACACGCTCTTTAACCATCATAACTTGGCACTATATTTACTTGTTCTTCAAGGACCTGCATTAGAGCAAATTGTATTGCTGAACCGTTACTTTTTCTGTGTGTGAACTGCTACACTATTATTGGATTTGTCATATTACTACCGCTCAAAAAAGTTTAGAGCATTTCTCAATTTTGAAAACAATGTTTAATCAACTTTATTTACTGTCATTGTAAATGTACGAAAGTTTATGTTGTGTTAATCATGAATTTTTTATTCCGATGGTATACGTTTAAAAAGAAAAATTTATATTTTCAAGATTATAATAATTACATCTGCAAATAATTGTCTTTTTTAAATCGTGTTATCTAAAAATTGTAGAATGCTCCAAACTTTTGTGCGATATTGTACACAGATGCAATTTAGAATTCGGAACTAGGAAACGAGTGTCAGAAGGGATAAAACGGTCTTTATCTAATGGCACGCAGGTGTCCGATTGGAAATTTTAATCGACCGTCAGACACAGCGCAAATGGTCTATACGCTAACGATTGTATTTGAAATATTTTATACACGAGCGCAAATACGATTCTCTAACAAATACAAATATTCTACGTTTCCGCAAATACATCAGCAAGCGCTCCATATAGGTATGCTTACGATCTGCCGCTTTGTAAATGGCCCACCTATTTACATGTTGTTGTGATTTGTGCATCGGAATTCGTTTACGATCTATTCTCGCGACTTGCATACCGTACATATGCCACGCGCGCGAAAAGATATAACGCGGTAAATCCGCGTTTTCTGCGAAACGAAAAAGCGAGAGAGGGAGAGAGAGAGAGAGAGACGAGAGAAAAAGTGCCTCGGCGCGTACCGCGACCTCGTCTCGGCTTATCACCGTGGCTTATCGGTCCACCTTTCACCGGCAGTGTTCGAGAAAGTCGTTATCTGAGAACAACGTTTATCTACGGTTAACCCTTTTACTCGCATGGCAATAGCCGTGACACTAAATCTGCTCCGCGATTTGCCGCGCCCCCATTCTCCTCGCGTAAACATTTTCGCTATAATAATGCTGCTTGATTTCTTTTCTCGTGCGAAAAGCGAATTCCGGACGAGAAAAACAATACGCTCCATCTTGCGTCGTTGTTGCAAATATAAAGCGACCAACGCGCACTTGATGTAATCTCACCTAATATGACCGCGAATTGCATTATCTCGCGGTAAGTAGCGTGTAAGTAGCATGTCGTGTTCGAAGGATGCTCGAAGTAGCAAAGAACGATAGCAGATTGTTCTCTCCTTTTCCCGCACTCTTTTTTCCTCGAGGCCTTGTCCGATCAGCAATCAATTCCGATTTAAAGACAGATTAGATCGATTGCACGGAAGCAATTTTCAAGATGTAATAGATACACATAAATTATGCGTGTGTCTAGAAGAATATTTTAATAACTGCAATATATCTATGCCACTGGAGTGCATGTATACTCTCGAAAGATTGAATACTCTCTTGGATACTTCGTATTCATGAATAAGGAGCATCTCAGCTTTCAATCGCGAGACTTTCTTACTGCAATGACGCACGCTCTTATAAATAAGAAAATAATCGTAGTGAAACTTAGGATCAGATAGGATAGGACAGGATAGAACAATCTTTTAAATACAATCTACTGCAACAATAATGTTACAATTTATAAACATTTTTGTTCTCTCTTTCTCTTGCTTCTGCAAAATTTTGGTTTTAAATGTCACAATTTCCAACTCTTTAATTTGATCAATGTCATCCTTCGTACACGGAGCAGCAAATATTTCTCGAGGCAAGACTTCCCGCGGACCCATTCCATCGATGGTGGCTATGAGTTATGGCTGATAATTATTTGAAGCCTCGGAACAAAGGAGGGTCGGTATCGCGACGGAGGAATTAGAACGGGAGAAGCATGTAAGCCGCGTAAATGATAACGGCGAACATCACGCGCAGCAGTACGATAAGACTTAATTGCGGCCTTGTGTTGTTCCACCACTCCGGGCCTCTTTTCTCGTTTGTTCTTCCTCATCCTGACGAATATCCTCGGTCTTTCGATTTTCCGCCGCGCAACAATCTTGTACGTCTTCGAAGGATATTCGTTTTCCCCGACGTTACGTTCGGACTTTTCTTTGCTCTCGCCCGCGAAATTCAATAAAATACGAGAGAGCGTTACTCGCCAGTAGTTTCCAGATAAAGTTAGGTCCCGCGCCGAACGCGATGTGCTCTCTCTCTCTCTCTCTCTCTCTCTCTCTCTCTCTCTCTCTCTCTCTCCCTCTCTCTTTTTCTCTTTCTCTCTCCGTAAACGATCGGGATTTCGCACAAAATCGGAAAACACAAAAATGCCAATACGATCCAACACGAAATTGTTTTAACGTCCGTCGCGCAATCAACTGCGACTGGAGAGCAATGCGAATTACCTGCGGCAGGAATCACGCGTTCGTTCGCGTTTTCAGATGGTCGTTTCTTTGTTCGCGCGAAATATACTGGTTCTCAAAAATTTATAGCTGTCCGTTAAGAATGTACGTGTCTCATATATCAAAGAATTATCAAAAATTTAATAGATTGTTCTATCATTACGTTTGAGTATCTGTGTAAAATTTGAGTATAATTTTCTTGTTGGTTAAAAGTTATTCTTTGCATTTCGATTTTTATGGAAAATCGTGTTTTGTAATACTTAATTGCAAATTTGATGAGAAAATGGCATTACGAATTAAATAAAAAATTTTTAAATATAATTTTACTAGTAAAATTCTAATAAATATTTGTGTAAAAGTTTATTTGGATTACATTTACTTACTCATTTAAAAGCTCTTTACCTAAAACTGCAGTAAAATACGGTCATTGCGTATAACCCATTATAAACCAAATTATTTGTTTTGTTTTCAGTTTCAGAGCATATTTACAACCACAATTTTTTATTTGAGTTGTTTTTGTTGTTTTTTTGTCGTTTTAAATTTCAATAATTTTTAGCTGGTATTCTACAGCCCAAATATCCTTGAGTTTGACATATTTTGCATGAATCTTGACTTTTCTCATCTCGCTCTAACATATAGTTTTTTATTTGACACCACTCGAGAACTCGCGCGTCGGAAGTTATGTGCTTTATCATACGTTACGTCGTAGCGCATTCCAATTAAATTAAATTGCAATGCGCACCCTAGACTTTCTGCACGCGCGCGCTCGCGAATTGCTCTAACCGCTTTAAAACGGTCGTTCTCCTCTTTGCCCGCGTCCGCTTTATTCCATTTTGTACAACGTCCGCGCTATGTCCGCAGGACAATAGCATGGAAGAACCGGATCCCATTGTAACCCCCCTCCCTCTTCATCCTCTTCCCTTTCCGACTCCCGCAGCTCTACCAATTTAAAATTAATTGCAAAACTCGCGAAGAGCGCGAAGAGCTTCCTGTTCCCTCTGATTTATACTTGCGTTTCCTCGCGTCAAAAATTTCGCTCGCCCCGACCGAAGACCCGTTCTGTCATGGTTGATAGAAGTTTCAAATTTATTAACGTCAAAGCTAACAAAAATAAATCCATAAAATCAAAATTAATAAATGTTTATTCAACAGTTTATTTTTAATTGAAACTATACGTTGATTCTACCCTTATCAAATATTATCAAAATTAAATAAAAAAATTATCAAAATTTATCTAAAATTGTTCGAAATAACCGATCACCGTGGCAGGATCTTCAATCTCGTCTCCCGAGACCTTGATGGGAATCCTTTTCTTTTAACGTTAAAATTGAATTGCATGCAGATGCAGTCATCGGGCGTAAATGCCGACGCGATACCGTACCGATTTTGCCAAGTGCAACACCGCAATTCGATCGACTCCCTTTCCGCGCGCGGGCTGTCCGGAAAATGGCTGGAAAAAGGCGTATGCAAACGCGAGCCACCCGGCGATACGCAGATGTTACCAGTGATTCCGGCGCGCTTGAATTGGGATTTTTGCGAACGTCCGCGCGATTTGGGAAATTATGCTTTTGCATTGAAATTAAGCGCGTTAGAAGTCGCTCGCTTCGAAATCGCAATCGATTCGTCCGCACCTTCCCGTTCCAATCGAAAAGAGCTTGCTGTAGGAGAGAACAAAGAGATTAGTCCGGACGGAAACGCGCGCATGACGAAGCTGTAACGATAAATAAATGACGTCGATACATCCCGCTCGGACGAGGCCCCGGTACAGGCGGATATTTGGTTTTATAAAAACGCGAATAAAATCCGATTATTTACGAGTGGAATCGGAGTCCCGCGATGCGCGATGTAACTGTACGTGACATTTTTCCGACGCGATATAACTCTTTGTAAATGCCGCTTTGACATCGAATTAAGTTACGGTCTTCACGTCCCGATTCGTATTTCGTTTTTCGAGTTGTCTTCTCTTTTGAGCCCCGAGTTATTTGCGTCCAAGCCCGCACATGTGCGATGTTAAAATTCTCATTACTTCTCGATGCACGACTGATGCGAACTTAAATTTTTAGATAAAAATTCTTTAGATATTTTTTTTATTGGTATATTTTATTCAATAATAAATGGAAATGGATCGACAAGAGAGAAACATAAACCAAAAGCGCTTTTTTCGATAAAAGCTTGGTGTTTGATAATATTTTTATGTGAAATATTTTATTCAATTTTATATTATAGAAACTATAGAAATTACTTTCTTTCTAAATTCAGGAAAAGTGACAGACAAAAACTTGTGATTTATGCTGAGACACGAATATTTTTTAACATAATTTTTCATTGCAGAAGAATATGAATTTTTCCGAGAGTCAAGTCCTACGATGAAAATATATATTTAAATGGAAATACGTATTTTTAGAAATTCTTTAATTATAATTTTAACCAGAAGTAAAAAAGAATTAAAGGATTTAATATAATAACGAAAAATTAGAGACAATAGTTTGAACGAGTGATTTTTTTTAACAAGCATGACACAATCATATTATCTGTATTACGAAAAATGCTTGATATGGAACTGTAAATCAAGTGAAACGCGATGATTAGAGAAGATACGTAATGAAATACGGATTAACGAACGAAGATTATTTGATCGTTCTGATGAGAGAGAATCGCGCGCGCATTTATTTCCATCTCTTCAGCAATGCGAAAGAAAATGTCAAATTCACTCTGGAGAATGTCAAACAGCGCGCGGTGCAAAATACGAGAAGAATACTTTATGTGCCATTTGGATGTCGAAAGAGTAGTGTCCTCATTCACCTCTTCGAAGGACTTCAAAACGGTGTGTTGGTAATAAAAAGTAAATCGCACTAGATATCGGCGACAGTAATAAAAATTGAATTTCACGTATGATAATGAAATTTATTTTTGCAAAAGACTTTTGCAGCTGAAGCTAATTTCCTTTTTATCCAGCATCACACTTGATTACTTCCTTTAAAGAAATTGTATAATTTACTTTTGATAAGTGATGATTTTAATGAAGTCTTTTATTCACTTCAGAAATTCTATAGAGATTCGAAATTACCTAAAATATAAATTCCATTATTTTTATATTCTGTTTATTAAAAATCCGGGGACTTTTGACACAGTATATCACGCGGGATTACGTGCAACCAACACGCTGTATCGATTTTGAAGGGATTTTCGCAAATTGGATATTACGTTGTCTATGAGTGCGCGATTGAGGATTACGGAACGATAAGCTGATCGATACGTAATTGGAAATATCTGGTCGCGCGTTCAGTTTCGGTTTCGGGCCGATTTCATAATCTCAACGCAACAATGAACTTGTCGGCGTCGTTACACGCTCGACTTGCCTACTTTGTTCGTGCGGTAATGTCTATTAGCGAATCAACGATCCATGCTACGTGATAATTAGCCCGTGCACCCGGCATGCGATGCAATTGCGACTTACATTTCGCGAGAACGATTGTATAATCCGAGATAAAACTTAATGCAAGTGCAAACTTACTCCACTCGAGCGAGTTAATATTATAGTTAATTTACAGTTGATTTTAACAGTGAAAGAGAGAGAGAGAGAGAGAGAAACATTTAAGAAGATACTTGATAACTATTTATTATCTTGATCGACTTTTCAGTTTATAAATAATTCTTTTAGAACATCTTTAGACATCAAATTTCTAGTATCTCTATTTTTGCGATGAATGAGATTAATTATTATTTAAAAATCATTATATTGTAATGACTTCTCGTAAAAATCAAACCGTGAATAATTTCGGTGAACACTCGCATCTCCCGAATGTCTACTCATGGCGAAATCGAAATTCCGGATGCCAGACTAAACGCTTTGAATTGCAGTTTGAAGCGAAAGTTAAATCGATATGAGTTGCATACTGTCGCCCGATGACGTATGTAGCTCGTTTCATCCTACCGAGCGGCCTCTCATCCTCGCCGAAGTTCTTTCGATCTTCCTCGCTAAGATCAACTGACAACGATGCTAGCCGATCAATTCGCCGTGCTCGTCTATCTCTAAACTTACTCGGAAAAGGGGTCACCCCGAACACTTTCTAACGTCTCCTCCTCATCCTGCTGTAGCCTCACCTATCTTGTAGCTCCTTAACTGCTTGGAAACGCTGATGCCACGACTGTCTCCTTAGACTCCTCTAGTTTGCTTTGCAGAAATCTGCTGATCCCGCCTTCTCTCTCTCTCTCTCTCTCTCTCTCTCTCTCTCTCTCTCTCTCTCTTTCTCAAGATATTTAAGCAGATCAATTATACGACGAGACATCCTAAACTTGCCAGTCGCTCGCGCGGAAATGGCAGATATACAACGTGGCCGTTTCTACACGGATTATCACGAAGCTGACGTTCGCTGCGACGTTGATGAGAAGAGAGGCGAAATTGGGGCTTCACAATCATTCAAATGGCCGTCTCGTCGTTAACATCGTAATTGACGAGTTTTTCGGGAGGGAAGAAATCTGTGTTTTGCATCGCATAAAATTTTATTTATCGTTTTTGGCGTGGAAATGGAAACGTTTTATTTCCGCCGTACATGACTCCGTACACGGTCGCCCTCTCGTAATTTTAATGGATACTTCATAAATTTTATCGCTGCCGAAATATTATTCAGCGCGGCGCGCGCCCCGCCCTTACATTTCAACGAGCGAAAAAAATCTCGCGAAATCATAAATCCGAAGTTGGGGCGCGTGAAAAAGTTCCATCGGCTATTCCGGATCCGCGGGCCCGCCGTGCGTAATCCCTCGCGAACGAGCTGACATTTTACAACGTATCGCAGACAGGTCATTATTATTCCGTATATCGAG
The DNA here is from genome assembly GCF_000956235.1 of Wasmannia auropunctata. Classification (NCBI taxonomy): domain Eukaryota; kingdom Metazoa; phylum Arthropoda; class Insecta; order Hymenoptera; family Formicidae; genus Wasmannia; species Wasmannia auropunctata. The sequence continues at coordinate 416,743 of NW_012027002.1, forward strand.
TACGCGACAGTAGACATTGTCTATTCTCCGTCCGATCCGACCAGCCGCGCGCGATGTGCTCATCTGGCTGACTCGGCGGAATCGCAGTAAAAGGAAAATAGGAGAAAGAGCCGTGGCCGAAGAGAGAGAGAGAGAAAGAGAAAGAGAATGAAGTGCCTAACTCCAATACGCATCCATAAACGCGTTTATCGTCAGGCAGCGCCCGGTACCGGGACCGCGGGTGCGCACAGTGCTCGCAGTCAACGTATACCCGCGGGTCATTAATATTCAAGAGACACTAGATCAGATTTTATTCACACCAGCCATCATAAACCCCGGAATTGATGTCCTCGCGGATACGTTTGCCTTCCCTCCCCCCCCCCCCCCTCTCCCTCTTCCTTCCCGTGTCCCGAACGGGCGCGACGAGACGGGACGGAACGTGGGACGGTGCTCTCTTTACTTACGATACTGTAATGGTGAGCTTAAAAATTTTAGTATTCCCCTCTCTTGTACTTACATTCTTGAAAGACAGAATTGACGTATCGCGAAGCGTATTGATTTTTTTATGTGTCACGGAGATAAAGTTAAATGTACGTTGCATATGACCCGAATTTCGAGTAACGTGTTTTAACTTTTCTCAAAGCCCAAATCGGATCGAATAAATCGCGATCATAGATTGGAATTCGAATCGGAAAATTCTGCACAATCCAGGGCACAACTGATCGTAACGTAAAATTTCGAATTTTGTGATTTGAATTTAAACTTCAATCCGCGATTACAATCTCACTTATTATTAGAATTAATATTGCTTGCTTTATTCTATCTTACAAATCGATAGCAGAAATTATTATTTATATTCAATTACTTTCCTTAATTTTTTAAATTTATATTTATTTGATCAATTAAGTAATGGTTTTTTAAAATATGTTACTTTTGTACCTCCGTATCTTCTCTCTTTAAATGAGTGGTAAGAAAGAAATAAAAAGATTGAAGATTGAAATAATAAAATTTTGAATTTAAACTTAAATTTCAATTTGCGATTGAAATTTTAAGATTAATATTGTCTGCTTTATTCTGTTTTTTACAAATTAATGATAGAAATTATTATTTATATTTATATTCAATTGTTTTCCTTAGTTTTTTGAAATTGATATTTATTTAAGAAATTAATTAAAATTTTTTTAAGTAACGAATTTAAGTAAATATGTAACTTTTACTTTTGTACCTGCGTCTTTTTTCTTTACATGGACGGCAGCAAAGAAATGAAAAGGCTGACAACGCGATCGATTGAAATAAAAATCGCCAGTTTTCCTTCTCGAAATGGGATAATAGCACGAGGGGAGAAAATGACGACACGAGGCACGAAATAAGCAGCACCAGACCCCAAGAGTCCCCGACACGAGCCCGCAATAGCATCGGCGGCAGATTCAATTTAAGATAGCCGCGAACTCTGGACTCTCTGAATGCACTCTACTATATTAGAGTTCATAGAAGTTTAGTGTATAGCGCAGCACAGTGCCGGTGCGGTGCGGCGCGTTGGGAGACGGGCTGAATTATGCCGCCGCAACGTTAACCGCCTCTACGATATCCACTCTACGAATTTATAATTTCGCATAAATGGACGGATGGCGTTAAACGGCGATTAAAGCTGCCGCGATGTAATCCCTCGAACAGTGAGCTCCTGTGGGAAATTCTCACGGAAGCTTCTTCGTGGAAAATCCGCACGATACTATATCTCGACGGTTGGCTCATAAATGCTCAAAATGATTTCGCTATGTCTTTACTATTATATTTTTCTTAATTATAAGTAAAATTTTACGCACAGCATGAAGAAGTGAGAACGAGTGTTCTTAAAAATATAATTTTATTTGAAGATTCAGAGATTTATGCGCGACTTATGTATGTACTATAAAAATTAAGACATTTGAAATCGAAATCTACGCGATCTCCAGAATCGTTTTCTTAATCATCCGTTCTTGTACATCGTATGGGATGGGGGGAGGGGGGCTGGCTGACAAGATTAATAGTAACTGCTTCTTGTAACGTAAATCCTCGTCTCGGCGCAATTTCCAGGGGAGATCCCTATTTCGACTCTGCATTCCCGAATTGATCAGAATTTTAAGCTCCGCGTGGTTTCTACGCGATCTCTCTTCTATACCTATCTACTTTAGAACGTTGAGTCTTAAGGCGGTATCTTTTAGGAGAGATACCCTGCGCGTTGACCCCCCGTCTTCATCGCGGAGAGATTGGATCTCGCTTATTTAATCGAAATTGCAATCGTGGTTTAGATCCACCGCGTGCAATCTTTGTTGCCGGGCCAAATGCGCCAAGAAAAAGGTTGCTGTAATAAGGGAGCTAGAGCAAAAAGTAACCAAGAACTTACATTACCTAATATTGTTAAAGACGTTTGGCAATAGCGCCTCACGAGTGTTAAATATTTATTTAATTTAAATTAACTGAAAAATTTGCGTGTGTGAATTGCATTTGCAAAATTGCATTTTTTGCATTGCGTCTATTAATTCTATAAAAAAAAAGCACAGATCATTGATTTTTTCCATAAAACACTATTTTTTCGGAAATGTTAAATGATGACGAAAGGGTGACGGAGAGATGCGAGAAAAAATGCGAATTGTAGGGAGAAAGACGCGTGCGGAATGCAAAAGCGGAAGACATCGGTGCGCGCGTAAGCGACGCGCGACACGACAAGATTCTTCGGTGGAGGTTCCGCGGCTCCTTCCTCGGGACGCTCTCGCACGCTCGAGCGACCGAGCGGAAAATCGGAAGTAGCAATATAGGCCAGCCGAGACAGACCAACGGCGTCCTCGGGGGTGTACGGTGCCGGTTTCAATTCGGGTGCCTCCGTGCTATTCGGAAGCAGCCATTAAAGACAAACCTGTCTCCGATCGAGTCGATCGAGCTCATCGAGCCTTTCGGAATCCTAGCGTCTCGCTCTCCCTCCCCTTCTCTCCCTCCCTCCTTCCCTCGAGCCAAATACGCGGTAAGGATAGAGATGGGAGTTTGCATAGGATTCCCGCTGATCTAAAATTCGAAAAGGGCCGCGGAGCGGACGATGACGGATCAATACACGCGCGCACTGGCTCTCTTCCTTGGCTCTCCTCGCCTTTTCCTCCTCCTCCTCTCCCTCACCCAATCACCACGAGGAACTCGCCGCGATTCCTTTCGTGCACTCCGCCCCGTATAATGGGGCCACTATATAAGCCTTCTTCCCCGTCGGCGGTTGATCCTTTTATATGATAATTGTAACGTATTTGCCACAGGCTGTGTATAAACCGACCGGGGTTTTATTGGGAAACGAAGCGCCGTATTGTGCTCGGGCGCTAACGCGGGCGGACTCCACGGATTCGATACGACTTTCTTGCCGCCGGCTTTCAACCCTTAGCTCGCTACGGACCCACCGCTCTCACGCGCTCTCCTGCGAATCTCCCCCGTCGGATGAATTCAAAGGGGGAGGAACACCTTTGCGCCGCTCTATGTATCATGCGCGCTTATGTATTATAGCCCTGGAGCTTATCAAGGCAATCGCATATTGTGTTTGAAACTCAATTACAATTCTCAGCAGACGTAAACCAGTATGGCTGAAATCTTAACCCTTTAACAATTAACTCTTAACAATTCTTAACCCTTCAACTGTCATGCGCGGCGAATCGCTTATCTAAAACGCTTATTTAAATTTGTTTATCCGTCTTTTATTTAGGCCCGGTTCCACAAATATAAGATTAATTTTAATCTTGGTTTAACTTACTCTTTACTTCTTTCTAATTTTTAGATTAGAAAAAGATGATGCGAACTTCGGTTGAATTGAGTTAACTGTGAATTGTGAACCCGGGCCTTAAGTGATAGAATCTTTGTTTGCATAACTGTCAGAGAGAGAGAGAGAGAAAGAGAGAGATTAGATGACTAAAGGTTTAATAAAATAGCTCAATATTGTCGCTGTATTTAGCTTTTCTGATAAGCTTTCTTTTTGTTCGTCCAACGTCACGGATCATTCCGGCTGGACCAAAACGAATAACGCGTCTAATTTATCCGCAGTGTCGCTTAGAAGCGCGCCTTGCCGGCGCGGCGCACTAAATATTCATGCAATGTCATCTTAGGCGCTGGTAGCGGTAGTTTAATGCCCGGAGGGTTCTAAGCAATTTCGAAGAGAAGATTATGTTTCCGCGGACAGAGAGCGGTCGCTGAATGAAGGCGCTCTCCGTAGCGGGGAGGTTTTCGCGGGGAATAAGAGCGCGAGGACGGGAGGGATGCGCGCTGCCGGGGCGGGATGGCGAAGCGAGGGAGAAATGCGGGAAAAAGTGAAACTAATTTTCGTTCAAGCCTGAGCTTTCGCCCGGTCTCTCTTCTTTTCCTTTCCGTCCGCGTCGGCAGCCGCGTCGCGCTGCCTCCTCTCTAACTATCTCTCCCTCCCCTATACCTGCCTATATCCACCCTCCCCTTCGTCTTTGGAAAGTTTCCTCTGCTTACCTAGCAGGAAGTTGGTATCCGTGGTACGTTAATCTCGCAAATAGATGACTTTACGAAATGGTACGGGAGGGAAGGGAGGGGTGGGTTGTCTGGGAGATCCGGGCGTATTCCACGGTAAAAAGGATAAGCTCTGTCTCGCGACTCTCTTCTCTCCCCCTGAAGAAGAGATACCTCGTCGTTTCCCTTTCGCCCGCGGTATACTTCGGGCATGGCGGTAGGCTGATACCGTTCGTTCCTTCGGATACCAGGCGCGCGTCATTATCTTCCGCCTCCGCCTGCGCCTCCGCTCTTTCATACACCTATCCGCGTATCGTCGGGGGTTACCGCGGTATCTTCGGGACTCAGTTGAAAATTTCGCGCGCTCACGCAAACCGCTCGATCGTAACATAAACAGCCCGGGTAATCGAATGCGATGAGATGCGGAAAGGTTGGCGAATCGAGTTATCTGCGTATGCGAAAGTACGAAAACTCGCTGTGAAGTCTCAAATTTTTTTATTAAAATAATTAATTTTTTTATTGAAATAATTTTGAACTTAAGAATTTAAGCCATTCGCAAGTGACAGTCCTGTAGTATAGGGTTGTTTTCGTTTGGTAATTATATATAACTTGTATCAAGCATAACGATTTAAGTTTGGTAATATTCTTTTTGCTATATAAATAATATACATCATATAGACGTAACATATATCACTTCAACGATTATTATTATTACGGCCTTCATAAATTCCGTAATAATATTCCGCATTTGTCAGTATGTGATTTTTTTTTGTTATTCGATGATTTCGGTAGTTAAAATCTCAAAGCGTGATACGAAAACTGTACCGAGATGCGTCCCGTTTCAGACTCTGTATAGTACTATTGTAACCAACAAGGGCAACAAGCAAGGAAACCGACAACAAAAGGGACACTCCTCGCGCCGCAGGCTCCAGTCTCTCGCGGAGAGTTGAGCAGAAGCGTGCGAGGTGGATAACGGTGAAAAGGGCGAGTTAAGCGAGCACTTAAGCAGTCTGACAGTTAAATTTAGACTATCCCCCGTCGTACTATCATATCCAATGCCTCTGATCTGCAACAATCTCGAGATTCGAAGCCGGTATAACCGGTATTCATGGCGGCTCTCTCCCTCTTCCTCCCTCCCACCCTCCTTCTCTCTCTCTCTCTCTCTCTCTCTCTCTCTCCCTCCCTCCCTCTCTGTCTCTCCCTCTCGTGTATTCCCGGACGTCCAATTTGCATACAATTGCACCTGTGTTTCATTAACCCGTACATATTTACACGCACGGTACACGATGGTACAAGCGTCCAGTCGCGTTTACGAGATATCGGCACGTTTACGCGCCCAAAGCAAAATCCGATGGGATCGACCATCTCGCTTCGAAAGAACCGACAGTCGCGGACTTTCTCGTATTTCAAAGCCTGTCTGTTAATTGGACGATTTCACGTATACGCACGATGTGACATGCAGCTCGTGAGAAAATATTTGTACATTTCAACTGCTAACGAGAACCGCTATACATCTTTGCATTTTGTTCTCTGTTCTGCGACTGAATCGAAATTGACAGAAAGATTTTCCCATTTTAGTAACATAACTTCTCCGAGATAATTATAAATATTAAAAATATTTACAATTTCGATGCACTGTGCATTATTTTTAGTTTGCATCATTTGGAAAAAAAAATCTGTTTGCAACTCGACAGCAGAGCGAAGGCTGCAAATGCAAGATAATATTGTCTGAGAGAAACACGTTGGTGGTAAAGTCTTAATTGAAAGTCAGATGACAAGGTTTGTCGACGCGTTTGATTACTCGTCGTCGGGTGTTTCATCCGGCATGATTTTGCGGCTGAGGTTCAATGTAGATACATCGCATGGCGGACGAGTTAAAGGCGCGCGCGCCGCGCCGCGCGAAATTACACTATAAATTATATATCATTTCCGCGTATACGTTCGTGCATTTGTAACCACTATAAATCAAGAGAGCTCCTGGCAACGGCGGCGGGGGCGCACACACGTACGTTACGCTTTCAGCTTGCATCCTGTAGAACACGAGCAGTCATTCCCGCGCCCTTCTCCTCCCGCTCCCGCGGATAAATGTCTTTTTGGTCTAACCGTCTTTCCGCGCGCGGCGATGTATTTCTAGCAAATTATTTGGAAATTGTGTGACGCATGATACTTGCGCGGAAAGCGGTTGAAGTGTGTGTGTCGAGAGAGAAAGATAATTCAACGCGCGCGAAAATTAATTGAAGAACAACTACTCAGGATTGCACACGTAACTCGCCATCTGTTTAATTTATATTAAATTACATATCGCCAAGAGTAACATATACAACTTTATATAATTTTATATAACTTAATATAATTATATAATTTCTACGGCATTATTGGTACTAAATGCGTCGAGATGCTGACAACATTTCCGTAGTCGTATTCCAAGATGTTTTACGTCTACTTCCGCTTTATATATCCGGCAGCGTAAGTACCGCCCTATCTATTTGCTTCGCGCGGCGAGTATCTACTCAATCTGTCAGACTCTCTCCTCCGATATCTCTCCTCTCGAACACATTTGCGTTAGCGGGACTGTAAAGCAGATGCAAATACGTCGGTATTACTGCGCTTCCGTCTCTCCCGTCGAAGAGCGAAGCATATAAAATATTTAATACCCGACTGAAATACAGGCAGACAACACGACGACCGCGTGCCTCATAAATACTTCTTCAGTATGCATGTGCCTTCCGCAGGAGTCCGGAGAGTTCTTCTCCCGAAAGAAACAAAAAAAAAGTAATGAGATTTCGAGAAATTACAATTGATTATCGATTATTTAAGGGACTCCGTAATGTCTCGCGCAATTTGTACGCAATTGGAAGGACTCGATATTCTCGGAAGTTATATATATACGAATTGGAATGGTAGACACACGAGATATCTCGAGTCCGAAGCCGAGCGTTTCCTCGAGCGATTTTCTCAATGTTTGCAATATTTCAAGGAACCCGTCATCTCGCCCGCCGCAACAATCTCACGGACTGTCGCGGCGACGATCGCCGGCGATATTAAGCGATAAATTTCGAAACGGGCGGCGTGCGCGCGCGTGCTACTAGCGTCGGCGGCAAAAACAATAAGGTCGAAACTACATTAATCCTTTGTCCCGATGTTGCGATGATACGAGCAATTGCTTCGGGGCGCGCTGTCCTTTTGTCTCGGGTTTCGGTCCCTCTCGACGCGCGTTTCACGGCGCGGCGGCGGAAAAGATTTTTCCGAAAAATAATTCTCCTCTCGTCTCGGTATCGGTATTTAATACGAGAGGTATATTGGAGTCCTCTCGCTTCGCATTCTCGAACCGCACGTTTCTACGTCTTGTTTACAATAGCCTTGCCGATGTTTTTTTTTTATCGCGCCACGAATCAAGCGATATCTCTAGCGTCTACTCTTCGAGCCACTCCAATTCGAGCGTGTCGAAAATGAATGACCGAAACTTCTAACACAATCCCTAACACAACCCTTCTAACACAACCACGATGCTTTTCAGATGATTGATTTATTGCAACTTTGCATTACAATCGATATTATCAGTTTAATTAATTCAACTATACTTTTTAGGAGCATATTATAAATTTAATGAGTTAAGTTTGTATCTACGGAAAAACTGAATAAGGCGAATATTAGCGATTTTTAATTACAGATATTTATTCCTCATATTCCAAAAATGTATAAAATAAATCAATGCCTTTTCCTACATGTACCTATATTTTTTATTGAAATTTATACGTTGATTATCATGAATATAGTGATTATTCAGTAAATAAGTACGACATATTTTATTTAATCTTCATATAAAGCTGCGTGCATAGTGTTGGACACGAAATCCGTCTTCGAAGGTAAAACGAAAGTCGCACTAAAATGGGCCAAATCTAGTATGCGTCCACTCAATCACCTCGGATTACATCCGGGAACGAATGCACTTCTTACGACCCTATGAAGTCGCAGTGCTAAGACGTTAGAGGCCGGATTTTCACTCGCGCTTACATTCACGATCGTATATGCGCGTGGAGAACTTGCGGAGAGATGACAAGGGTCAAGAGGTACATTGTCGAGTCGTAAAAGAAGGCCCTAAAGGCTTCGTGAGACGACCGTCGTCCGAATGGAAAAAAAGTCTTTGACTGGTGTAAAAGCTTCCTCAGCATGTCGCTAAGAACGTAACATTGTAGTAACATTCTTAATAGAATGTTAGATCTGCCTTACTTACTTGTAGAATGTTAGAAACAGACGCGAAGCGAAAAGCGTTCTGAAAGAACGCGCGGCACACTTTATTCGCGTTCACCGAAATTTGCGTTTACACGAAAAGCAGAAGTTTGAAGAAAAAAAAAGTGCGCGTGCGTAAAGAATAAAATGGATTATGCGTTCTATTTGCGGCGAAAAGCTCGGCATAATTTAGCAAACTTTCTGCTAAGTAGGACAAACTCGTGGAGGGTGTGTAAGAGCTCCCGGTAAAAGTTCGTAAAACCTCAGAATCATATTCTTTAAATTTTTTAAATGCGCATCTCGCAAAATACACTCCGTATAAACGCCGAAATTCATAGTGGCATTTTTATAAGCAGCCGCGCGCGCGAAGTGTGTATATGCGCTGTCTTCGCATATAATGTACAACGCTATTCCGGCTTTAGCACCGCGCTCTCGCGCGCGCGCGCGCCCGCGCGGTTCTCGCGTGATTCTCTCAGATATCCTACAAGGACACGTTAGTGTCCGAAATAGGAAAAGTGTTGGCGTGCAGCCCGTAATTTGGGCGGTTTAAAAAGAGATTTATTAGAAGCGGGGAGAACGACGTAATAAACTCCGCGCCGGCTATCGACTTTTTTGCATAACGCCGTAAAGAAATTCAGAGAATCGATAAAACGTAATTTTCTCGCGCGGAAGTGAAAATATAAAGAAATGAAAATTTTCGCGCAAACTCGCCGAATTCTTCTCCGTCACGAAGCCTTCTGGATTAGGCCACGAGAGAAATGTTTATTTTTACTGGAACTTTACTCGAATTGTAATAACTATTATTTGGAGAGCGTTAAATTCTATAACGCGAAGCGTTCGAGGTGAACGCGATACGACGACGGTGAACAAATATCGACGTGGCAAAGTGAAATGTGGCGCCTGCCAGACGTTAGTTGCCGAAGAGTGGGGTGTAGCTCGTATTTTGCGAAAGTTGAGAAAAATGCTCTCGTGCACGTGCACGGCTTGTATGTATATTTTACGCTTTTCTCGCGACTTGCTGAGGTCGGTCGGGCAGTTTTCCCGCCGTACGTGAAGGGGAGGGGGGTTGAAACTCGTTTGCGTGAAAAATTCTACGTGCGACCTCGAGAATAGTAGCTGCATTCTACTTAATCGTAAATTATTTCGATAGCCAGAACAGCTCTCTAAAGACTGAAACGACTCGTGACGACAAAATTGGAGTTCCGTGTAGGAAGCAATAAATACTCGCATTTTTGTAAAATTTAGCTACACCCATTTCTAAAAATATTATATTACACGGAAAAAGCAGATTTTGCTGAAATGTCTAAAAATTTTGTTAGATTTGAAAATAATTGTGTTAGAAACTCAGAAATGGCAAGCATGAAATGTTTTTATATTCTAGCAATCAGTTTAAATTTTCAACAAAATTATTTTCAGTATTCATCAAAAATTTTTGCTTCCAGCAAAAATAATTCTTTCCGTGTTTATTATATTATCTTATATCAAATAAAATTGCAATTTAATGTAACACTAGAATTAAATCATGTTAATTTTTCTATTGTCACATTAAAAAAAAATTTTTTAATATTTGTAACATTGTAGAAATGTGTACACAAGAAACATGGTTTTTTTCGAAAAGTTCTACACTAGAAGGGTTAATCCACACATACGCACACATACACTCGCACGAATAAGCTTACTTGCAACTAAGGCCCGTACTTCCGACGTCGCGTGATTCGAATGTTCGCGTAACAATGTTTCGAGGACGAGTAAAGCAATTGATTTCTACGTGGCAAAGTTCCAGCCGGGCGAGAAACGGAATCGAGGGTTGAAAACTCTGTTTCCATCCCTTTCCCCCGGCCCCCTCCTGTCCTTTCTCGCCGCGTAACTTCCCGTCGACCCCTTCGAAAGGCGAAAGCAAATTTGTCATCGGTTCGGACAAGCAGCGACGCCGGACCGTGCGTCTCGCATCATAATTCTTCGACATCCTCTCCAATTCCCCGGGCCGATTCGCCGATTTGCCAGCCGATGGCGGCAGCACAGATCAACGACTGCGAGAACTTTTCAACTCGGAAACTTCCGATCGATTCGGTGAACATCCCTCACTCGAGAATTTCAGTTAAATAACCGGGATTAAAATCAAATCAATTATTTTATTTAATACTACGTGAGATGTAAATTGAAATATTTTGTATAAAAAAATTACATTTCTATTCTGCTAGGGTGCTAGGGAATTAAGTAAAAACTTTGTAACGTATTTATTGTGATTGTTTATTTATAAAATTTTTCAATGTTTTAACGATTTTTTTTATACAGCTGTACATAATGTATGTATCTGATTTGTTAATGCGAATCAGATACCTTTCATTGCGCTGATCTAAATTGTATATCTTCGTAACGATCGATGTAGAGTTAATAATTAGAGAAAGCACTACAACTTGGAGTGGCACTCCGTGCTTACGCAGCTTTTCCTAAACAAGTCAATCAATCACGCAGATTAAATCCTTGTCAGCAAAACTCTCGAGGTGGGCTGTAAATTTTAAACACGCGAGATGCAGCGTCCTCGACGGCGTCGATCGATACCTCGGCATCAAGACCTCGTCCCGCAAGACGCCTCCTCACGTTAATAGCGTTATGCGCGATAACCGTTTACGTATTAAAGATATTATTAGATTTGCGAAAGTACAGGCATTTAACTTCTTAAAGGCGCCCCGTCGTCGACGTTGCTCTGCGATCCCGTAGCCTCTCCTGCCTTTTCTGCCTAAGTAATAATACTAGCAAGCGGGACGTTGTTATTTTGTGCATTACTCTCTCAATTTATTCGATTCTGACGGTAAATTTTTTGGGGCTGGAAGATATCGAGGAACAGACGAAGTTTTTGGTAATCGTTTAATCGCCGCGAGACGAGTACGTTAATATCGCGGCCGGTTCCTATCGAAACCCGTCCGACTGGAGCGAGCCCGACTCAGGGACTTGGAATCCCGGAATAGCTGGCGGACCATGGATAGTTTGTTATAATTAGCGGTCCAGACGGTGACCGCGCGATACCGTATCGTCGTTTCGAGCCGTTGTGGCGCGCGATGGGGCTAATGCCCGCATTCAAACACTAATTCCGACCGAAGTACCGGACGAACTTTAGAATCGCGCTTTCTACTTGAGTTCGCTACGGCTCTACTGGGACAATAGCGGATGAGATCCGGACTTAACGATCGGCTTCGAGTTCGTCGCAGTGCTGTCCGCGGGCGTGATTCGAAAGCACATTTGAAATTCGGGTTAATATCGTGGTATTAAGCGTAAGTATCGTAGCATAAAAAACGGAGGCTTTGTGAATAGCATTCTTAAAGCCATAAACGGAATAAATTAGTATTATGATATAAAAAAGACTTAAAGTACAACAAATAAAGTAGTCAAATACAAAATGAGATTTATATCTTTGTTAAATGATTTTGTTAAGTAATTTTATTCGATAGAAAGAATATTTTATACAAGTTTTTATAATATTCATCTTATTACAAATATCTTATTTATTTACACATAAATTTATCTCGTATACAGTTATTGCGCTATTTATCAATTGCCGCGAACAAGTATTACTTATGAAAATGATTTGTATAGAATATATCTTTTGTGTACGATAAATCATTCCGCATAATGCACCGGATTGCTCTAGAATGCATAACGTTCTACGCAATATCCGGAGGAAAGAAATTGCAACTTGTCAAAACTCAGCTGTGGCTTGAATTAAATTCCGCACTCCGGACAAAGGCCAAGGATCGATTTAGCATGATCGTCGGGACGAAATTTGAACTGTCGAATAAAATAGAAGCATAACGATCGCATCTCGAAAAGAATTCTCTTATTCGGCATGTGGTCGCAGGCAAGAAAGGATTCGCAATCGTAGAATTCTTGCAGTGTCACTTCGGGATTCCATTTCTGTCTCACGATGGCAGCTTATCGCGATTATGAAGAAGAGAAAAAGAGAGAGAGAGAGAGAGAGAGAGAGAGGAAAGAGAGAGGGGACACGTAACAATATTAATCTAAAACTTGGCTGTTGAAACTTTGCCCGCCGTCATTTAATTTTCTTCGAGTCTCACCGCGCTCGAAAAAGAAGAAGGTATGCCCTGCAAGTGGAGGTTTCTACATCTCCCCGGTATCCCTCTCACGTCATCCCACCGCCTCGATGCGGAGGGTGCGAGGTTAGACTCTGACCCTTATTTTAAAGTCCTCCTACCCGGAGCTCTTCGCCGGGACCTCTCGAACCCTTCTCGCCTGCGCGCAAGCTTCTTCGACTCCGGCTCTGCCTCGCTCGATCATTTAAAAGTACAATTTGTCAATTTCTTCGACGGTACGACGTAGCCGCTGGCATGTAGCCGCTGAGAAAGAGAGAGATAGAGAGAGACAGTGAAGACGGGAGAGGGAACGAGGGGAGAGCGCGTAAATTGCCGTATTTTCGAGCCGACCTGTCAATGAGCCAAGACGAACTGCTGGCCAATTTTACTAATTAATGTTTACCGACGCCTTCCGGTTAATGTCGTAAAAAGTTCAACCCACCTCGTATTCGCCCTTTTTCCCCACTTTGTCAGTTTCTTCCATCGGGGTTGCTGCAGCTACTGCTACTGCTACTGCTACTGCTATTGCTGTTGCTGTTGCTACAGCCTTCTCTTCGTGCTCTTCTTTCCACGGCAAAGCCTTCGACGAGGATTTTTTGTTTCACACAGAATCCTGAAGACCACCAAGAAAATTCCTTCCTCGGACGTTGATGATTAATGCTCTGTCAGTGACGTCAAGATTGTCGGTCAGTGACGTAAGATTTTTACCGGACCGAGTGAATTTCGAGGCTGATTTACGAGATTCCGCATTACGTCACATTCAGCTCGTTTCATTGGCACTTAATTACATCTAATTATTAATTCGGGACAAATGGCCATTGATTAAAGGCGACACTTTCCTACTTTACATTCATGTTGCCATAATTACTACGTGTCAAAGCTAAATTATTGGCCGACGTTTTATTTCTACACAAAAAGTTATTTATTTCACAATAACGGTATGTACAGTCCGGTTTTAAATTATCGTATTTCCGTTCTATTTAAGATAGAAACGACAGCTAATTATTCATTCGTATTTTCAAGAAAACAAATTACCTTAATTACAGTGATTTCTTCCACACCGAGCGCGAGGACGAACAGTCATGAATATTCTTAATATTCTTAATTAAAATTAGTTCAACCTTCTTGTTACTTTGATATTTTATTTTATTTATTATGTGACGGTCCAAATCAGATTCAAACTTCGTCGAAAAGAGATCGGAATCTTTATACTTCCAAAAATACGAGATCTGATTAAACGTCGTATAAATTGTATTTAAAAAACGCAAAACTATAGAACTGCTACGAACAATCATATGCAAAACATTTTATTCCCTTCACAATAATGCTGGAGACATTCGGCGCAAATTTAACATCGCCCGTGAGATATTTGTCTCGAAGTCGCGCGAGTATTCCACGAGTAAATTTAACGAAGGCAGGTAGTTCGGGGATTTCAAATTATGGCTTTCGTGCACGGGGTGATCGGCGCTGGGGAAGAGAGGGAGAGAGAGAGAGAGGACGTGGGCGAACTTGCCGACATAAACTTACTAACCGACGTCGGCTGGACGACCATAAATTTCGAATCACGCTGCGCCCCTCTCCCTCCGCTTACCCCTCTGGATTTCCTCTTATTCTTGGCATCCCCCTCCGCGAGAACTTGCGCCCCGCCACACGGGGGGTCGGCAGAAATTCCGCGGGAAATGCCTCCATCCGCGCGCCCGTGGTTCGCGTTTCTCATTGATTGCATTCTTTTGTACTTTGTGGCGGTATGAAGTTACTGACTGTCGGTCGGAAACTTACTCGGTGGCGGTCGGGGTGGTTACGGAATGGGTAGGGTTGGCACAGGATATACGGGAAAGGGGCATTGAGAGAGAGAGAGAGAGAGAGAGAGAGAGAGAGAGAGAGAGAGAGAGAAAGAGCGTCGGAAGTAAACGGCGGTGGAAGTTTTTCCTCGTAAGTTCCGTTCACGCGGGTTTAGGCTTTCTCGTAAGAAGAAGAGGAATGGTCGTGCGGAGTGTAAAAGAGGTATAGGGGGAGGGAGAAGGAAGAGGACTCTCTCTCTCTCTCTCTCTCTTTCGGCTAGGAAAGTTACGCGAAATTAGAGAACCGATAAAAGAGTCCCAGGATAAATGGCGGACGAATTTCATTAGGCAACCATTCGGTTGAATATTCTGTCGAGTCTCAGCTCGTCTCTGTCCCTCCTTCTTTCGGTCCTCTTCCCGATGTCTTTGTTTCCCATCGCAGCCTCGACGGAGCTCTCTCGTGGCGGTTCTAATTGATAACTCACCGCGCCGGCCGAGTAAAACTTTCAGTAAATACAGAACGAAGGCGATGCAGCGCCCAAGTTCCGTTGCAGTCGAGCGATAGCGGAATATCGATCGCGGAAATATGATTATTTAAATTACGATATCGGATTTATTTGTACCGAAATCTTATGCGTCGTAATCTGGATCGCTGGAAACTCTCGTCACGGGGGATACAGTCGTAGAATTTTAGAGAGCCGAGATTGTATTGCTGTGACCAAGAGTTTTCCCTAAAACTATTTCGAATACATAGACGATTTTACGACAACGATAAATTTATCTATTCTTAATGAAGCGTACCCTAAACAAAGAAAGAATCGGTGTTCCGATTTTCATAAAATAAAAAATTACATTAAAATGATTAAATGACATGAGAGGCGCCTGGTCGCAAGTTGATTCAATCACCGCGCTTTCAACACCAATGTCCACGCCGTAAAATTCGCGTTATCCCATGCAACAAATTGCGAATTATAGCACACGCTCATTATGATTCATGGAGTATTCCCTAAGCGCGGCGGCAGTGTATACGACCGCTGCACGTTCATTCGCCTAGTCTCGGCCGTGTATTCCCCGCGCACCCGGTGAAGGGTGGAGAGGGGGAGGGGGAGGGGGGGCGAAAGACGCGGAAGAGCAACAACGAGCAGCGAGCCGTGCGGAGTTTCTACCGTCGTCATCGTTGCGGATGTACGGAAACATTGAAACCCTTTTACATTCCGCGCCCGCGGTAATCCAGCGCCTCGCGGGGCGCACAAACCGGGTAACGCGCCGCTGTAAATTTTCCAAGGAATTCTTGCGAGTTATTCGCTTTCGTGCACGCGCCCACGTTGCTTTCAAGCGGGATGATGTCGGGCGCAGCCCCCGAAGGCTTCTCATTAAAATTCGCTGCGCGCAAACCGATGCAGCGCGTAACGCCAGATAGCAACATCCTTTTCCATTTCGGTGCTCCCCGCAAACAAACATCATAACGCTGTACGAAAATTCGAGAATTACACTTATACTATTACGTTTTTTTATTCGTAACGAGACAATCTCGTCCGCCGTTGATGCGACATAAAACGTTCGTAAACTCGTAAATTCGTAAGATATTAGTATTATTGGTAAAAAAGGAAATTAATTTTTCCACTTGAGAAGAATATCAATTTTGAAATTGAACGTTTGCTCTTTAAGTCCCATGCACGGAGATTGCTGACAGGTTTACGACCGCTGTTGTAACCACTTTATTTTAAACAACCGACGCTCGTCCGAGGTCGTCCTAAGCGTCTTCGCCAGCAGGTGCACCGAAACGCTTGCACGCGCGGCGAGTAAGTGGTGCATCTTTGTAACGACCGGCGCACACAAGTTTCGTCGGTAGAAGCGAGGTCGTCTGAGAGCAAGCGGGTCGATCTTCCGGAATTGTGCAAGAGAAATGAGAGAGAGAGAGAGAGAGAGAGAGAGAGAGAGAGACCACTATGTGATACGTCGATTCTGTCCATGCCACGGATGCTGTTCCTCGCGGTGTGCAAGCGGGATGCGCGCATGTTCGATATCTCGCGACTGCAATTCCCGGAATTAGCAGAATGCGGAACGGCCTCCACGAATGATCGAGCTTTGACGCTATTCCCGTTACGATCGGGCTTCCTATCCTCCTTCACCTCTCCCCCCTCTCTCTCCCTGTCTCTCACTTCGAGGCCAACCGGATACATAATCGCGACTAAAGCGAATCCGACCCGAATCCCCGTGTCCTGTACAACAGGTTGCCATAAATCCCTCGCGGCAGACAGACGTGGTCGTCATAAATGCGATATTAATTCAATTCGAATTAATGTACGTCGCGATATACGTTTATTTCACACGTCGAGTGACTTTCATGAAGATTATAGACAGCTAATTGTGATTTAATCGAAAAAAAATTAATCAGAAAGTGTAAATTCTCTTTAATAAACAAAGCGATGATTTTTTTTATTAGCGAAATGCTGAGCAATATTTGGAGATTGTATGTTTTATTTATTCACGGAAAGAACGATTTTGTTGAAAGATCTAAAAATTTTGCTAAAAACAGATCTGAAAATAATTTTTTGTTGAATTATCAAAATAATTTGTTGGAATGTTAAAACTGATAAGCATTGCTATAAAACGTTTTGATACTCTAGCAATTATTTTGACTTTCGCAAACAATTATTTTGATTATTGAACAAAAATTATTTTTAGATCTGGATTCAGCAAAATTGTTCTTTCCGTGTTGCAATATGAAAATTGTATTTAATCGTAGACATTAATGTCGACACGAGAAAACGATTATATTTAGAGTAAAACTTTTACGGCAAGAATACATATAAAGTAATGAATAAGCTAAATCGATAATCTCCCTTCATAACATTGCGTCTTAAATATAGATGCTTAATTGTGCGCAAAGGAGAAGCCCATTGGACCGATGCGCACCATACAACAGGTTGCCATAAATCATTCATTCGCCAACCTGTCTATTATGATCCCCGTCCATTGAGGTCGCGCTTACGTCAATCATCAAATGTCGACATAATAATTATAGGATGGAAAAATTAGTGAAAAGAAATAGGAATTCAGTTAATTCGGCATTCGACAACGTCGATTATAACATATAATTTTATCACTTAATAAATAATAAATCTATTATTTGTTCTAATACAATTTTCTTATATAAAGAATACACATTGTAATTTTATGTGTACTTTTTTGAATTATTTAAATAGCTTTTAAAGAGATTGATTAGCTCCCTACTCTTTATAATATCGTACGCGTAACTAACATAAACGATACTAACTCATATTCTTTATAGAATCGTATACGTTAACGTAACTATAACATTTATAGCGTGGTGTCGTATAACTAGCCATATAATATCATAACATACTTTTCCCACCTTTAGAACGACCGAATATATCGGCATGGCCGAATGACGCTCGTCGGGGAAATATCTCGTCCCGGTGAACGAACGTACGTAAATCGCCTTTGGTAATTCAGTAGGATAACGTCGAACTCATAAATCCCATAAACTATGATATACTGCCGGCGTTCGCTCGACCAGTCTCTAACGTGCGAAAGTGCATCTGTACCTAACTGGAAAAGCCAATCAATTGTTTAAGTCTTTAAATGGAAGCAGAGTAAGCACTGGAAGTTACGCTTACCACGACATGGATGGAGATATGGATGCAGGTTTTTTTATACCTCGTACCTTTTATACCTTTTACATCTCGTACTGTTTATACGGTTTCAAAAAGTTACAACTTTGGCAAGGAAAAAGGAAAAAAATTTTGAGATATAACGATGCTTACGTTAATGTACAATTGCGAAACTTTCGCGAACTTTTATATATCTCAAACACGCGAGTCAAGTTTAGCAGCAACTTTAGCGAAAAACATAGTCGAAATATCGGCGATGCGGTTGTAGCATAATAATTGGTACGATAACAAGTTATGTTCTCGAAACAAACTACAATTCGTTATCGTGGCCGCAGCTCAGATCGCGGTCTGACTACGTTATCGCGGCTTGCAAAATTGCAAGCATATTCGCCAGTTTGTACGGCAGTTTGTCAAGAGCATTAGTGCTACACTGTCGTACTTTTGATCGCATTAGTATCGGCCCCATCGCCAATGATACGAACGGTACGAGCAAAACAAAATTGCCACGGTTCTGGAAACGAGGAAATTGCATTAACAAAGAACCACTTTTGCGTTTTGCATCAAGTGGAAGTTCATGAATTCAGTAATATTTTCACCAGATGATCTGTAGTCGACTTTTTATCACAACGAGAAGGAGACCTTTGATTATATATACATATAAATATGCCGATGGAAATGAAAGGTTCTTACGAATTAAACTTCAGAAGAATAAACAGCCAGCAGAGAGCTTTGTTTCTCGAATAACTTCAGATCTCGCTTACTTAGCCTTTTATTCTTCGATTATCTCTTATCAAGATATATAATTCTTGGTGATAGAAAAATTGCGATAAGCAATGCTTTCGAGGGAAATACTAAGTGTGAATCGCTTCGAAGAAAGCATCCCGAACAAAGAACGAACCATTAAGAAGAAGCGTTATAGAGAGAATGTTTCTGAATCGAAACTTGTAAACTTGTGTAACATTATAATTCCGTAATCTTGCGAAGAGACGATATTGCAAGTCCGTAGACGTCACGCTTTCGTTCCAAGTGGCAGGCTGACGTGTCGGGATTATATTGAGAGAATACATGGTTGATTCTACTTTAATTAAATCTTGTTGATACGATCGATAATACCACCCCGTTCCTCTAATAAAGGGGGCTCCACCGTGCAGAACACCTACAAGCAGGGACTGCCTGACACAACGCAAAATCTCATTAGACCTTAGATCTATCCTTACCCCAGTCAATCGCACCACCTGGCACAGAAGCTGCGGTTAACATTAACGTGACGCTGTTAACGCGCGGCTGATCAGCTCCTCTTCGCGCTGCGGATTCCTCGCAATTTGCAAATCTCGAGTTACAACGAGACAAGCGTACTCCTACACCGCGAGAAAATGGCGAGACGCAGAAATGAATCCGTGTCAGAGCTATCGTCCCACCTGAGACTTGCCGACATTGAGAGTTCGCGCGAAATTCATCCGAAGAATTAGATTGTATCTACTTATATATTTATGTTATGCAGCTTTATTCCCCGAAACCTCTTTTCCATTTTCAATTTATATTTAAAATTCGCCAATTACAAGAAGTATTTTTTTTCTTCATTAAAATATTAGCACGTAGACTTAAAGGAACACGAATGTTTTAGAAAGTCTGTAGCCGCCAGAGTTTAACCTGGGGTGGTTTAATGAATCAGTGAAATTATAATTAACCACGTCTACGTTTGCAAGTAGTTCGATGCACCCTTAATCCGGCGTCAGACGAAACGAATAGAAATGAAAGGGCAGATATAGCGAAAGCGTGAGAGGAACACGCGGTCGAAGAGGATGCATTCCAGGGATAGAGAACGACGGCAAAGGGAAGCAAAGAGAAACGAAGAGAGAGAGAGAGAGAGAGAGAGAGAGAGAGAGAGACAGAGTTTATGATACTTCCCCAAAGCGAGGCGTATCGATCGTTGAATAGAGCCGCGGTTCAGCGGCAGACCTATTTCCTCTGTCAGGCCTGTTTGCCAGTTGCCTACACGGTGTTTTGTGATGAGGATTCTGGCGGCCAGCCAAATTCATTTCAAATGGACGTATTACATCATGAGTTTAGCGAATCAATGTTTTGTTGGCACATAATGTGGCCGCGTAAACGTACGTCGTCGTGCCGCGTATGCTAGTTCATATATGTATATAATTATTATTAAGAGTATCCAGGACAAAATTTAATATTTTAAAAAGCGGAAATGAAGACAGTTTATTGATTCTATTGTCGATTATCCTGCTGGGACGAAAATGTCAAATTAATCCACTGTTTGTTGTAATTTTCAATCTTTATCATTGACTTGCTTTTTCCAAAATTAAGATACGGGATTTGCAGTAAGGATTAATTTGAAACTTACGCGAAAGTTAACGCTTGCCTTAAACTTCATATTAACCGAGAGGAAAGAAGTTAGAGGAGGAGTAGAAGATACCTAATCTGCTTTAAAGCTTCAGTCTTCAGGCGGAAATCGATTTATCCATTTGAACATGAACTCCGAACTTGATTTCTACGGTCAAGACATCGCGAAGTATGTAACGATCTCTAGGGACGAAAGGTTAAAGGTATTCCAGTTAAAGATTGATGTATCTGAGATATTTTAATTAATTATTGTGAGATTAAAACAAATAAATTTTACCTCTTTTATATCGAAATCAGGTCGAAGTAAAGTTCGTTCGAAAGCGCAAAGATATCTCGAAGACGGATATTTTAAGTTTCGAATTTATTCGAGTTTATTCTTATTTATAGTTACTTAAAGTTATTCTTACGAGATTCTTTTTTATACAAATAACATAAATAATTTCAGTATATAAATCCCGATAATATCGTTTATTTGCTACAACAACATAACTTAGAAATTGTTATTTTTTTACTTGCAGAAAAAGAAAATAACGGAAAAAGAAAAATATATCTTGAATAAAATTATGTACTTTTACAATTAGTTATTACATCAAAATTTTAATAATTGAAAATAAACTTGTTTTCTAGAAAACTTTGTTTTTTTTTTAGTTGTATCGTTGTTGCGACAAATAAGCGATATATCTCTCTGAAATTACGCGGCAAGTTTTGCGTGTCGCTTACGTTCATGTCAAGAAAACTCGATCGAAAAAGCGAGAGAAATCCGGCAACGCCACGTCGAACTGCGCTCTTTCCGCAAAAATGGAATAAAGATGAGACGGAATGTTTTCTTGATCGGATACGGTAAATACCGATACGAAACGCGTATCCGTCGATTGTTTGCTCCCGCATAACTTTCGCCGTCCGACACCGTCCGTTACGTTCCGCGGGAACTACCTTCCTGTTTACTGCTCTACGTCGCGAGCGATTCGTTCGCGACAATTTTCGGGTCCTGTACGCGAACGTGAGAATTCGTAAATTCTACCGATAATGGCTTTCACACGGTACAGCGTGGCTAACAGCAACCTCGCAAGAATGACGTCGAGATGAATTGTTAATCGACGCAACGTACAGCGCGATATGCCGTAGGTTCAAATAAATAATACTCTGAATAATATATATAATGAATAAATTTATACACAGAATCCAAGATCGATCCTCTTGAATCAACATACTTTATTTATCGTTTATTTATCATACATTTTTTATTGTTTTTTAATTATAATAATCTAATTGTCTATTAATTGTTTTAGCAGCGAAATTTAAAATTTTATTAAGTTTATTATTTTTACTTTATATTGAAATAAAGATGATAGTTTTGTCTATTTACATAGGCTTAATGGAACGTGAAAATTTCTCGGATTTTCAGTAGAAAAGATAGAGCAGCAAATTTTTTAGGCGCGAAATGTAAAGTACGTAGGAATCTCGGAGGCATTTTTTTCCCCGCAACGATCACGAGTTTTCATCCGAGACACTCATCTTTGCCCTCATCAATTTTTCAATTTTGCGTCGGCTTCGTCCGACGTGATGCACGTTCAGAAAGTCTATTTGCCCTTGATATAGATGGGAGTTGCAGCGAAGTGAATTTACCGAAGGAAGGCACTTACCTCGCGTTACATCGACGGAGAAAGCCCCTTTTTTTTAAGTCGACAAATGTGAAACGCATCTTACCGTGATACGCTCTCCTTTCATTTCTCGCTATCGTAGCAAGCGTCCTGTTTTTAACATACTTTTATTGATTTTTGGTATAACATAGAAAGCACAAATCGATAACATGTAAATATTACGTGTTTGCAAGATAGATGTAATAAAAATGTTTTTGTATATCTCTAGGAAGTAAGAGTAATCAAAAAGTCTCGATCCAATCTTCTTTTATTTTTAGAAACTTCTGGATTATCTCCTTTACCTGTTTTCTGAAGGGAATTTTATGAAAAAAAATACCAAAGTATTTTTGCATTTGAATTATTCAAATCTAATAGTCAGGCTTTTTAAATAATTTGTTAATACGTTAGATTTTTTATTTTTTGTAAGTTAAATTGCATTAGTTTAAGTTATAACTAACGCTAACTTTTTCATAACGATGAAAATATTTTATGAAAAAGGTGGAAATTAAATATCAATTTTAAACGAAACATGTTATTTTTGGCACTTTCGCTAACAACTAACGAACGGTTTTTGCGATCGGAAGTCGCGTCGCATGCAATTTTTTTTCATACGCACGTTCTTCCCTCGAAAGAAGCATTGCAACGGCGACGGCGACGGCGGCGACGTGGCCGTTATTAAAACGTTCGGCATCGCCAGATTTCGCGAATCTAGTGTTGCCGGCCGATGGAATTAAATTATACATTCACCATCAGAATCGAGTTTTGTCCCTCCCTGTGCCCTCCCCCTTCCGACACGTCGCGTCGCGGCATGGCTTTGCCCGCCGCGATGCTCACCCTGGCGCGGCATTTCTGTTTGTTTCGTTGATTTATGAAGCATGGCGGGGACACAAAACACAACGAGACTCTCACCCCGCACACGCTACGTGGTCTCCCCCTCCTCTCTCTCTCTCTCTCTCTCTCTCTCTCTCTCTGTCCCTGTGTTTCTCTCTCTCCTTCCCTCCCTCCCTCCCTCTCTCTTTCACCCCCGTCGACTGCATCCTCGCTATGCCACAGCAAAATAGAACAACGGTGCGGTGACGTCACGTGTAACCACGCCTATGCTCGGCCAGTTCTCTCTTTCTATCTCTCTATCTCTTTCTCTCTTTCTCTCTAGCGAAACTACCCCCGGGTGCATCGCCGCCACCCGCTACCCTCGCTGGCCCCGGTATAACGCAGCCACCAATTCACTTTGTGCAGTTTTATGCATATTCATTCGGCGTCGTAATAGCCCCCGCCATTAATTCGTTGTCCCGACCCCGGTGCCCCGGCTACATGTAAATCCAATATGTCGGGTCCGTGTAACCGCGACTTGCATCCGCTTTCAGACGCTCTCGCAGAGTTACGAAATGAATGCGTTTATCGAATTATCGAGGAGGAGTTTCGTATAGCTTGTTACGATCGTCAAACATTCGTTCACACTAGCTTAAAAAAGTTTCTTTTGACACAGTAAAAGATGAATAAAGATTGTAAACGTCAGCGTTGTAACGTTAACAGACCATGAGGAATCAAAGGATTAAAGGGCACTTATTCACTCTTCGAGGATGGAAAAGAAACGCGAGAAGTATATAGATGCGGGAAGGATTCACGGTTCAAAGAAGCGAGCTCATTCAAAGATTCCAAACAGCACAGCCGTTATCCGTTGCCGGATTCGTTATCCTGAACTAGCCGTCGTCGCAGAGAGAAAGACGACTACGGCATCTGCGACGGGCAAGGACAGTCTGGAAAATTTAACGAAACAGCGAATCGATTTGGTCACGGAGCAGCTGGCCAGGGACAGAAGCAATCAGAAGTCAGGAGGAAGCTCGTATTGGAGAATGAGGCCGGTCGGGCCACCCGAGGGGGTAGCTGAAGGAAGAGACCAGCGATGAAGGTGGAGAAGAGAACCACACTAGGTATCCACAGTGGAAGGAGTCGGGATTCCGAAGATCGAAGGAGACTGAGAAGAAGAGTGTTAACTAGTGGGACAGAAGCAAGATAGATAGATAGATAGATAGAGAGAGAAAGAGAGAGAGAGAGAGAGACAGGAATGGTTTAGAACGGGATGGGGAAAGGACGATATGGACGGAGGTTAGAGAATGGGTTGGTTTAACTCGCACTATTTGAGATAATTGATAGCCAGCAGCGGGCTCACGTCCCCTGCTTCCGTTGCCCTATATATGCTGAGAAAGATAGAGAGAGAGAGAGAGGGGAGGGGGGGACTGCATCTCGATGCATACTCGGACCGACGCAATTTCCTCCCTCCGACTGGACAGAGAGAGGGACTGCATTAGCGATACCGCGCCACCGTCGTCGACCGTCGGTGAATCCCGTTTCGAGGTACACGATCTTCTTTCGTGATTCCACGTCACTGACCGGAAAAGGAGCCCCGCCTTCTCCTCCCCCTGAAATATTTATTACGGGAATTCAGAGGGAATAGGAGCGCAGAGACCGAGCGACTCGATTCTCACCGCGTGCGATGGGCTAAAAGCAATGTCTTGCTTAATAACGCGTCGTAACATCACAGACGAAAGAGGAGGGCGGGGGAGGATTATCCCAGAAGGAGGAAATGCAACCGAGCGCGAAGGGAATCGTCGTACTAAGTCGGAACCTCAACGAAAGAACGAAATTTTCGAAGGATCTTTATGGGATACCGAGGCAGATTCTATATGAATAACGCATAACATTCTTAAGCGCGGAAGAGGAAACGGAATCTGAAAGGATTATGAAACAAGTTGCGAATATGGAAGGTGTATCGGTTTAATAAGAAAGCGACTGCACAATAGAGAACAACTATATTGAATATTGTTGTGCGTTTTGTTCAAGAAGAAAGAGATCACGATTTAATTTAAAAATCGTTTTTTAATGTTCTGGATTAATAGTTAGTGATTCGTGATTAAATGTGGAGGAATTTTCGATAGAAAAGATCAGTGAAATGTCTTAAAAATTTAATCCATTGAAATAGTCCGTATTTAGCACAGGACTTTTAATTCTCAATTCTTCGATCTTTGAATTATAAATTGCATTATTTATTGGAACTTTGACAATAAGGAATGAAGAATTTCATCCCGCCGTTTTATTAACTCCGACATTATAAAATAAAAGTAATCGATTTTATTTTTTTGTTTATGTAACGAAGCATAGAGTAGGAATTATGTATATATAAAATTTCCTTTCTTTTGCTTGCTGTTATAGAGAACACATCGATTGTTCTCATTTAGAGGTATTGATATATTTCACGATCGCGCGATGTATTAACTATGCAGCCGGGCCATTATACGACTCGGCGATTATTCGCGTTGAAATTAATTGTTAATAAAGTAGCCCGTTAACTGAAGCGCGCGCACAGCACACAGTGAGCGCGGCGAGTTTTCAGCATTTATCGCGAAGGACGACGGGGGGGGGGGGGAGTAGAAGGACGCAACGCGAGCCAGAATGAAGGAGAAGGAGAAAAGATAATGAAAACGGCGGGGCGGAAAAAGGACACGGCACCTACCGATAACGTAACAATATTATCCTCGACGGAGGACGATGATTACCAGCACAAAGAGATATGCGGCCGGTATATTCCGTGTAGCCGGCAGCCCGTAACGAGACAAACTACTCCTAATTCCGGGCCCGCCCGCCATTGTGAAAGTGCCTCTCGCTACAACGGCGGCGGCTTCTCTCTCGCTTGTTGTTACTGTGCTGCGTTGTTGCTGCTGGATACCGGCGGTGAGCAGCAAATTGGATTACACTATCGACACCCTGCTACGAGCGGCTACAAGGTAACAAGGCCGGGCGCGCGCATAGAGAAACCAACGTTCTTACATTCACAATGTCATTTTCGAAATCGCCGGCTGTCATTTTGTTACTTTGCGATCGGACTCATTCCCTTTGGAATCTTTTATATTGCTATTCAAAGGGAGAGATCTCTGAATTTTTCATGCATCGGTTTTTACGTAATCTTCAATCAAAAACTTCAAGGACTTTTGAAGTCCTTGGAGCGTTATTGTGAATGAACCAATTTTATGATTATGATGAGAGTTTATTAGGTACATAATCAATTATATTAACAAGCCGTACACGTGAAATTAAAGATGATTTCAGATTTTTGTAATGCGTGCGCGAAAGAATGAAAGAATTTGATCCGAGTTGATTACCGGTAGGAAAATGAATAATTAGCTGCGAAAGTTAGTGCATAACCGTTGCTAAAATATCTCTCGATAGTTCAAGGGTTAATATCGCACGAAGTATCTCGAAAATGCAAGGCGCGATCCGACTCGAGAACACGAAAGTATTCGGCCGGGATTCTAATTGAATTTATCGCCTAATTAGGGTATCCCTAAGATTAATACGCAGATTTAATTTCGGGACGTAATTGAAAGACCATTCTCGTCTCCGCGTACTTTCCTTCTGTTAATAATTCAGTGACGAAGATATAGATATATATGCGCACAGCCGCGCGCTCGTCGCTCCCTAGGCGATAATTGCTTTTATATCTGCATTTATTAAGATAACTCGATGACAAATTCGCGCTAGTTCCGATGGTAACTTCGTCTTAACACTTAACACGCGAAGACCGAGAGAGATACGAGACACGGTCACGCTTGCGCGAGAACAGGGAGAATTAAATTGGAATCAAAAACCACATTTAAAAGTGATTTCGAAAGTCGCACAATCGTGTTAATCACTATAATCAACATTAGAATCAAGAAAATCAATTCGTGGTTGATTTAATTGACAAGAGAAATTCATTTCTTTGCAATGGCATATTGCTTGCAGAAAAAACGTCTATGTAAATGTTTATTTGAGTTATTTTGCGTTGTTGCCTCAGCTGTATCATTCTTTGTGAAAATAGCTATTCTTTGAATTCTGATTAAATAATTCCTCGTTGCATTCTTGCTTGCGGCGAAGTGTTATTTTCAATTACAGCAAAAGCAGCTATTTATTAAATTCCACACATTCAAGTTCCTCTCTTTGTGAGTATCTGCGTCAACGCGGAAAGTGGGTCGAGCATATTCTCTTTCGATTGAATCGACAAAATAGACGTATACAATATGTAAGCCTTTGAATTAAACTATTTAAGAACATCTGTTCAATTTTCAAGAACTCGGCTTGAATCATTCGTTTGTTACACAAAACAATTCTTAAATCTTATCAGAAAATTTTATCAGGCTGGAAGGTCAAATAGTGAATGCATTTTGTTATTCTTATAACACGCTCTGTTGACAGAAAAGTGATATATCTCGAAATTAACTATTTTTTAGTAGAGCATTTTTTTTTATTTTGAATGAAAACAACGTTTTAGGATAATAAATATGCATAATTCTATTTTCTTTCCATGTTACACTTTCAATTGTAATGTATTCTAAACTATGAATTTTTTTAAATTGAACTCTGCAACCTTTAATATAATTTTTATTCCTTATCAGAGATGACTCTTTTCCATGGGAAGAGTTATAACTATGTCATTTTTTTTCATAAAAATATAATCGATTTCTTTTCATCTTGAAGATGTAATTTTTGACCTGTCTTTTCTATCAACGGAACTTAACTTTAAAACAAATTTATCGCTATGTCGAGCACGTGTTCGCATAATTCCGCAAAAAAAAGTTAACTGCTGCATCATGCTTCTCTATCTGTATAAGCGTACATCAGTATATTATTTCGCGAATCATGTTCTGGTTTAAATTTACTTCGTAACTATCATCCGTGTATGAGATTGAATTATTTCGGTTTGTAGTATGTTGACTATTTAACCGAGGACTATTTAACTATTTCATGCCGTCTAGTTTCTCGGAGATCTCCCCGTACATTCCTTAAGGATATAGTGCCGAAAATTACGATATGCGAAGCGGACATATTCCGATTTAAGGGACACGCGTACCACGATTATTCCCGCAGGGCTCCAAGCGGACGCGTTTCGAGCGGAATATCGACTGTGCCAGAAATTAAACCGCAACACCGTCGTCCCATCCCCAGAAGCGGAATACGTTCTCTTTACGACGGGAAGGACTATGCGCGTGATGATCATTCCAAATTGCACACGAATGTACCAAGTTTCACCCGTGACGTCCGCGAGCTTGACTAAAAATTTACGACGTGTAAAATAGAGACGGCCTAATTAGGGAAACGGGGGCAACCCGCGCGCGACTTTACCGCTCCGAGCTTTCCACCCCGATGGCGGAAAACGGAGGGATACTTGCGTCTCGGATAAGTGGATAGTTCGTTCCGAGTGGCCGGCTGTATTGGCCAACCACTGCCATCTCCGGGATAACGACCGATCCTTGCGCGGAGAACGTAGAAGGTCGGATGTGTATTAAGGGCGGGCTGCATAACCGAAGTTCCATACCCCTTTATCGCGGAGTAGAATAAAGCAATAAACGTTGAAACCGGTGAGACAACCGCGGTGTCATCTGGCCTGACTCGAAACAAATAATAAATGAAATGGAATCGACGTGATAGAGGGCCTCTCTCGTTTTAAATTTAAATCGCGGAATGGATATTGCCAAGATATATTAAAATATTTACCGATACGCGCAAGCGTTTTCCGTTACGTTTCCGCGTCGTCGCCGCTAATCGCGCCTCGTACCGCGGCTGATCGATGATACATAGGAGGCTGTACAAATTATAATTTGATATCATACATGTAAACGACTATATTGGATTTTATAGATAAATAATGCATGATCCGGCTGGGTTCTCTAGGTCGTCCCATATTGCGCCATGTTTACGTTTGTCCCGGCGCAGACGACGATGAATATTCATACGCTAGTTTATACATACCTAATTTACCATTTTCCGTTGAAGCGTTTACCCCTCATCCCTCCTTCCTCGGCCGATCGCGGGCACGTTCATCAGACCGATAAAAGTAATAACCAGTCCCTTTATTTCTTTCTCCTCTCTCTCTCTCTCTCTCTCTCTCTCTCTCTCTCTCTCTCTCGCCGACGAGGATACGTGCATAATTTCTAGATAATATCACTAGAATAACGCGTGGGCCACGTTTCGGGTACAATAAACTGCGAGCGCAGTACGGTAATGGCGATGACACAGAGTATCAGCCGGCTACGTTGACAGCTTCGACCCATTTTCTCGGGCACGAGGGCGTGTGCGCGGCGTGTAAAGTAGAAACATCTCAATTTGGCGCGAACGGTCTGGTCCGGGAGCTCGGCTTTACAGCTGCACTTCCGGCATCATAACCGGAAAGTGGCTGGAGGTCGGTCGCTCGGCGCGGAACGGCTAAGTGGACAGCTTTCGTGCGGAGATGACCAGCTGTATCGGGACAGGCGAGCTGGATATTAAACCGTGCGGGTCCCGCACGGGGCGACTTACGGGATCGACCCCGTGCTAAAACCACACACACTCGACCTCGTTCTCAACGCTAAACCTCAGGGCCGCGTACTAGCCTAAGGTCCTTCCGGCGAGTTATCGCCAATCCGGAGAAGAGCTACTCTCGCGAATCGCCCGTACTTCGACGGTCACTCTGCCGTAAGAATATACCGGACGTCCTGTTTAGTCTAATTCGCGGTCAGATCGAACGATCGGAGCAGATGCCACCGTGATGAGGTGGCATCACTGATATTCTTGTGATCGGTCCCATTTTCGAATACCATAGCCGTAAAATCCCGAAATGTGTGAAACTGTCTCAATTCGATTCAATGTATTTTTTCAAACAAAAATCGAAAGGACTGCGATTGATCATATCCGTAATAGTTTTATTACGAGTTCTGTGCTGCGATTGATAAAAATAAGTAATATAATTTTTTTATTATACGAGTTCTCTGCTGCGAGAGAAAAATATAAAAAGGTAACGTAATTTATAAACTTTTTATGAATATGAATTTCAAGTGTACATATTGATTTTTAATATGCATAATATTACAACGAGAAAAAAAATAAAAATTAATAAATAAAAAGTCTGCAGATATTAGATTTTACGCTTCTCTGAAAATTCATGAAATTTGTAGTTAACACGATTTGGAATTCAGATTCTCAGTTATTATACTTATATTTTAACGAGAATTGATGAATACATTAACACACTTTCTAACTTTATATAAATTGTGCATATCACACATGCGAGTTACTTATGTATACTTTTGTCATGTATGCAATGTGCCCTTTGCACACTATTTTCTGAAAGCGAGGTACGATTTACTGGCCTGCGCTTTTTTTTTATTACGCGCGGGGTTCACTTGTATTCTCGCAGGCGCGCATACGGGAGTCGGAAAAATCGTCGACGTGCATCACGAGAAAGGGAAGCGCGCGGCGCGACGCGGCGCGTCGGGGTGCTTATACGCCCGTTGCATACTAGTCCGCGTGATAACGCTAACAAAAAGGCGTATCGCGTGTTACTTCAGATGCGATCTTCCTCTTCCCCGCCGCCGTCGCACATACGCGGTTAAAAATATTTCACAAATATTTCAGTCTCGCGGATTTACGTTGGCGCGCGGCGGCAGCGGCGGCGGTCGCGGACTGTTTCTCGGAGGCGCCGACGTAAGAAAATGTAACGAGTTCATTCTAGCCGCTTAGAGTAGACTGTTAAGGCGCATACCGTGAATTACTATTCGACC
>NW_012027002.1:447525-455709 GCF_000956235.1 Wasmannia auropunctata
CCCCCCTCCTGCTTGCAATCTCCTTCGCGCTTGCAATTTGAAAATTCTCCGTCTTGTCTCGCGCGACGACGAACAAATTGCGTCGGATAAAAACGGAGTCCGTTTTTCCTCCCCGACTGAAATTAACTATTATATATACTTTCTTTCTCGCGAGAGACGCGCCCGAGACAAATTCCATTGTTCCGCGCGCTCTTCACGAACTGCGCTCGAAATGGGTCAGAAGGAGCCGGCGATAGTCGCTCGTCGAAAAGTTTCTCACGCGCGGCGGAGTGAAGCAGAGAGGTAATAATGTTATCATCGCGATAACTTTAACGAAGTAATTACAGCGGCCATTTAAACACTGTTTGTTAACTGTAGCCATTAAAAGAATGAATCATCGCGTGAGCAGCGCGTCTAACGCGATCGCGTGCTCGCCTCTCGCGAAATCGTCCGCGGTTAAAGTCCCCCTCTTTTTTTTAACGCTGCACCGTCGCGCTTGTCGCTCTAACGAGAACGGAGACTGCATCCCCGCGGGGATGACTGATCCACGTGGTCATTTGAGCTTAGCAAACCCACGGACCCGAGCACGGTACATTGCAAACACTCATATACATTTACACATTGTATACATCTATGTAAACACGTTTTGAGTGATAATGTGATAAATGTTTGAACTAAAAGTAGAAACAAGATGAAATATAATTTAAGAATAATATAAGCTAGGTCAAAACAAAGTCTATATACATATTTAATATAGAGCAGAATAGTGAAACTTAAACTAAAAGCTAGCTTTAAATTTATGTTCCTTAATATGAGAAGACAAGATGCTGACATATAGATTCTAATGTTCTTGTTGATATTCAGACAAACATTATTATTAGATGTTCGGTTATGCCATTTATCTATCAATTGTTAATTTGATTTCTTACTGACATTAAGATGACTATTTGATTAATTATATTAAACTTTCAAGTTACATTTTCTCATTAAAAGACAGCTATTCGATATCTCCATATTATGCTTTTATCTTATCTATCAAGAAGCCAATCTCGATGTTAAAACATTAAAATTGAAAATCATTAAAGATTAATGGAATTTACGCAATCCAATAAAAGGGAAGAAGAGCGAGATTTACCATCACTTTTTTTATGATGGAAATTATGACGCTTGTTACAGAAAGTAGCTGGTTTTGCATAAAGATATAAAGCTGAATAACGTCACGAGTAGCGAGCGAGCGAGCGAGCGTGATAACTTACGTCTTTACTTTATATGCCTTTTGCAAGAAACGATCTTCGCCGTATCATTTCATAAAACCGTAACGCAGAGCTTGCGTTTCATATTTTTTTCGCAGTCACTTGCGGAAATCTCGCGCGATATTCGACGAGATCGTGCGGGTACGTTTTATCTCCTCGGTGAGAAGAAAAAAAAATGCGCCGGCGCGGCGCAACGAAACCGCGCAAAGTCTGTCGATCGGGGAGACGAATTTATGTTCCGGCGGGCAAAGAAATTAATATATCAACGCCGCTGGAGAATCTTCGCGCCCTTTCCACCCCGACGCCGCCGATATGTCTGACATGGAAAAATGGATCGGGTAAGATCGCACTCGGTATTGATACCGTTCCCCCTCTCAGGAGGGCCACGCTATCCCCGGGCCACGAAATTCTGACCCGAATGAAAACTTTGCGCGCGTATGCAGAAGGCAGATAAGTCCGTCGTTTTATCATTGCGGTCATAAAATGCTTTTATCAGACCCTACGGTTTTTCCGAGGGCCGAAAATGAATTCTGCGAGGTTGAATATCAAGGCGCAATAGCAACATATATCGAGATGTCACGAGGATGCGTGGTTTAACGATCAAATAAGCGAAATAGAATATCTTGGAATATTGCACGAAGAATTCTTCTCTTATATGTCGCCGAAAAGGGCAAAAAGATACATTTGTACCCCAGGCACCCACGCATTTTGCGCGGAGAGATAAGGGCGCAAGACACTCTCGAATCGTCAGTATAATCCCTTTCTCGCGTCACTTATATCGGCTTATCTCTGTCCTGTCCTTTAAAGAATCCTGCCACATTTTTCGCGCAGAAGTTTTTATTCATTCACGATATAGGAAGAGGAAGTAAAATGGTTCGTGGGAGAAAAAAAATTTCCTCCAGCCGGACCGTAACTTCTCCATCGAGCGAAAGAATCCCGTAGAATCTCGGAAAAATGCTAACGTTATTGAAGATACGAAGATATCTCGTACAAAGGCTCGTAAACAACCAGAGGTAACGGCGCACGTATTTATTTGCCGACTCGTTAAAATTCTCCGTAAAAAATTTACTTGCTTGTTGTGGATCAATTTCAATTCGTTCATTGCAGTAAATATAAATAACTCGCGAGAAATTAGAGATCTAGAGAAATTAATGATTATTAGAGCGTGGGTTTTATATGAATCGGGAGTCGAGCGGCTTCACGATAAAAATGAAGAACCAGACGCCCCTTCCGCGATCGTGCGAGGGTAACGATCGTCCGTGAGATAAGCGCGTTTGAAGATAACTCGGTCGCCAGCCGAGATCTCTTTAATCTCGCGAAACCGAAGACGATGGAACGCGAAGGATTCCGCCCCGGCGGTTAAGCGTATGCGTAACCATGGGAGTCAACATTGACGCAAGCCGCACGGCATACGTTACAGTGATTATGGCCGGTAACAACAGCCTTATCCGGGGCCACGTTATACCCGGGGATCTCGTTACACGCACTTGGTCCGACGAACTCACGTATTAGAACTGTCTGTCGGGGGGAGAAATCTATATCGGGGCCATGTTTCCACATGTTTCTACATCAGGAAATTAGTCGTAATTTGTAATCAGATTAGCCTCACCCTAGATTTCCACCTTGCCTTCACGATCGCCTTCAGTCTTACGTTGCGCGAGATAAAATATTGCCTTCGCAGCGGGACACCAGAGTGCGAAAACTGAAAAGTTTCGAAGGGGGCCACGGCCGCGTATCACCCACACCCCCTTTAAGATGCGTGTCACGATTGTGGACGATTAGGTCGGATCGATCGAGGACTACCGTTGATCGATGGTCATTTCGTTCGGCGAAATGACCGACGGCTGAATCTTATCGCGCCCCCGCAACTCCGTATATACGGGTCGTAATAACGTTGGCCGCTGCAATGATAACGCGGTGTATGAAAGGTACACCTGGTCGACCGATATATAATAACGGCGAAAGTATGAATATTCAGATCGCTCGCGCGGAGGAGGTTGATATACATATCGGTATGTCGGTACACGCATATATGAATCGGGTATATGCCGCGGCGCGATTCTGTCAGCGACGCAGTAACAAAAGTCAACGTTTCCACGCGTTTCCTTCGCGAGCCGCGTTCGCGCGGAGTCGCCTGATGGCGACATATGGGGGAAGGGTGTAACGTATAGCGTTATTATTCAGCAGACACACACGACGCTTGTGTGAATATCGCGACCCTCCCGCGCGTTTTGCCGCGCGTGGTAATGCTACGTCACAATCGTTACGGAATAAATAAGCCTTGAAACGGCGTCGCGTAATCCGCCGCGGCGTTATCGTATCCGTAACTTCCGAATTGCATCTATCACGGGACAGGCTAAATCGCGTTAGCCACCGCCGTTAATACAATACGGTTGTAAAAGGAAAATGAATACACGACGGGAGGCTTCCGAAGCTTTCCGTAACAATTTTTTTTTTTTTTTTTCAAAAACGGAGTGCGAAAATGTTTCGCGACTGATTCCACTTTATTACGCACTGACCATTATTTTTTTAGTTATGTCAGCTTTCAACTTATAAATTCATTCCTTTTCATAGCGCATAAAAGCTATGTTACGTCTAAAGTTGTATCTTTATATTTTTGCTGCACATTCGCGTACGTGTTCCTGTTGATTTTATAGTATATGTGTTTTAAACACACATGTACATATGTAATTCTCTCCCACGCGTTTATCATGGCGAGTTAAATTCTATAATGTAAATTTTGCTTAGTACTGAATTATTTATCGCATAGAGAAAGAGATCTTGTATTTTAATCTATGAAAATGTACAATATATGAATAACAATTATATGCAGGTACTTTCGCAGCGCGTTGCGGATACCAATGCAAATTTATCTTCATTCATTTACTTCTTTCGGTCGAGCGTCTTCGAGCAACAGATTAATCGAGTGTGTATTTGTTGCGGACATCGATGCGCGTAAGACGTTCGTAACGCGCATCGATCCATCTTTGGTCCATCCACGCGTAACCAATCAGTTCGTCGTCTTTGCTTTGCGAAACGACGTATCTGACGAGGTAATTAATATACATCGCGTCCGATATCCCAACAAGTAAAACTATTAATCGCCCGGGATAAGACAGCTTGTTCGCTACACGCGGCACTGATAATATCGAATCGTTTAACCCCGAACGTCACACCCCGCCGCACATTTAGGTAATGTCTCGCACGCGTACGAAACTGTCCAAATCTTTATTTTATAAATTGTAGGAAATATATAATAACGTGAGCCGCAAAAAAAAACATCTCCCATTTTGGAAAACGGCTGTGTGAAAGCACGTAAACTAATTGCCTTTATTGTTATACTTTCGTGATTTGATAAAGAAAAAAATGTTTGCTTTTACCCCTGAATTAAGATAAATAGCTATGATGTACAATTTACTTTTCATTATGGGGAGGGAAGGGGAGTTTATATCGTTACGTTCGTTGACTTCTGAAGCAACAGATTAGACAGCTGTATATGCTTAGCAGCAGAATGTTCGCAATGTGTGTAATCTATATCGATCCGTCTTAGATGCATTGACACATAACCGATTAGACCTCCTCGGTCAATGAAATGATGTATCAAGTAAACTACGACATCTTCCCTGCCTGCGGTTCCTCTCAGGTTACATCAAGTATCATTAGCCAAGCATTACAACGATCAATATTAATCTATTTAGTATTACCACATATCGAAATTTTAGGCTAATATCAATAATGAGGCAGAAATGTTAATAATGATTATAAAAATAGGAGAAAGAAAGCGAATACGTTCTTTTTCTTTTAAAATTGTTACAACACAGTGAAAGTATTTCTATCCTATTATATATTATGTAAATTAATTTATTTGTAATTAGTCTCGATAATTTCCGTTAATATTTTTATACACGGAAAGAACGATTTTGCTGGATTCAGATCTGAAAATAATTTTTGTCGTATAATCAAAATGATTTTGTTGGAAAGTCAAAAATGATGAGCATTTTTAACTTTCCAACAAAAGTATTTTGATGGTTTAACAAGAATTATTTTCATATCTGTATCTAGCAATATATATATATATATATATATATATATATATATATATATAAAGACCTTCCAGCAAAATCGTTGTTTCCGTGTAGTTATAATAACTTTGGTTTTTGTATTAACATAAAACATATTAATAATAAATCATTCTACTTCGATTTTCACACGAGAGACGAACGATAATGAGAAAAAACGCTATGCTCGAGGAAAATCGTGTCACAGAGAGCATAAACACGTAATTAAAAAAAGGTCATTGGATCTTGTGGAGCATCACCGGTTCGAGGTTGACTCGTCCGGCTCTATAAACCGGTGCCGTAGTAGTCATTCGTATTAACTGCGAGAATCGTCGAGCAAATGGGCGTCGGTGCCATAATCCGAAAGTGACGGGACAACAAAATGGGATAGCGAGCGCGGGGACGAGCTTCAGCGCTAATTGCCGTACATCGCGTGCGTACGAGCGACACGGAAAATTCCTCCGTGATGTACTTTATAGTTTATACCTCGCACCTCTGAACCTCGCTTCGTCGAGGCGCGCGCAGATCGCAGGGCACAGAGATTTGCCGCGTAGACGCAACACCGAGACAGGGTTCCGAAATTAATTGCGAGATATCAACTCCCTCTCCCCGCGCCAACGTAAAATGCGTCGTCGGGCGAATCTCTATCCGCGTTTGTCTTGCGAAATTCGCCGTTTCACGTCGTGTCGCGACTGCTCATCGACGAACTTACGCTCGCACAAGTTAGGAATCCTTGTTTGTTCTGGATGGTTTGCTCTATTTACGACGCGCGGATAGAGACGGTGAGATATCGCCGTCTGTCTCACTGTCACCGAGGCGGCCTTCCCCCCTGAATACCGTTACGCCTGCTTACGAACCAAAGGGATTCTGCAGTTTCAAATAGAAAACAAAAATGTCAATTAAATACTGATGTAAGTTTTAAAATTTTTTAATTTAAACATTTTAATCGGACGATTCAAAATAGGACATTGATGCGGACTTTCTTTTTCGCTTTCTTCTTTCCACTTTCAATTGTTTGAGTTGAGACAATTACAAATTTAATTAAGATATTGAACTCGAGTCGTGTTGAATTTAAGCGAAAGCGTATTATCTAGAAACTCGAAATTATAACAACGGGCGCGGATTCGAGAGTTCTCCATGCGTCGTTCGAGCGACTCGAATTTGTAATTACGTAGCAAATACATAGTTGGAAATCGAAAATAGATTTCCGTCGTACGCGGGGGTCGTCATCGTCAGGGCAACTGACTGAACTGTAGTGCCTTACTGTGCCTGTTCGAGGGCCATCCAATTTGCGAAAATGATTTTTGCCGTGCAACGATGGGCTCTGGGAATGACAAGTAGAGTCCGCTTGCTCGTAAATCAAGGAAACGCTTCGTTCCCGGCGCGCGATTGTTAATTGCCGCCGTTAGACGTCGTCCGCCGCTCTTTTGCGTAAATCCGTCGACAGGTGTGAGCCTTTATTGTATCTAATGAATCCGCCTTGAGGCGCGACAATCGGGCACGCGATGAAACGCGGCGGATAATCGAGAGAAATCTCGAGGCCATCGAGTCGTTGAGGATTGTCTGGTTCAGAAGCGTATCCGGCAACGGCGAAAGCGACTGTAGCGACAGCGTAGTAAGGGTAGTATCGGAGCGGAGTAAGAGTCCTCGAAGTTCGATGTAGCGATACGATCGAGTGCGCTCCTTCAGCGCATTCAGGGAATGAATCGCGTCCATACAAATCGGCGCAGCTGTTTGGTGCATCTTGTCCGAATTGAATGTGGTCCTTTCTTCTCTCTCTCTCTCTCTCTCTCTCTCTCTCTCTCTCTCTCTCTCGTTTTCGATTTGTGAATTGTACATTCAATGTTCAATCAATGCAAAGTCCATCATTTTTTTCAATATAGGTGTTGATATCACCGAGCTTGAAAATTAAATCGCGCAAAAATCAGTCTTTATGGTACTGTGAAATGGACATCAATTGAGATTACATGTCTTATATACATAGGTACTTTATATATATACATTAAATGACGCTAAGAAATAGGAAAGCTGTCAGGAAGATCGATTTGTCTAGATACAATTATAATTATAATTAACAGAATTATAATTAAAGAAATTTATGAATTAAATGCTTATATGAGATATTGACTTGCTTCTCTGAATATATTGGATATTCTTCTGTCAATTTCCAATTTTTGGCGAATTCTTGTTAGGTTGATTGACGTTTGTTTTATATGCTGTGAAACGCTAGAAAAATAATTTTTCAAATATGAAATGGATTTATCGGAATCTTTTTACTGTGTTAAAAAGTCCGCTCTCTTACTGATTCATTTATTTGTACTATTGCTGCTACAATCAGATCGCAATACAATCCCGATTTGTTTCCCGTTCGATTTTAAAACCCCTAGGAACTCGATATTACCCATTGATTTCCTATCTATTTGTTCTTGCCATTTAAATTTAAGAATTTTTGTACAGCCTATTATTATATCAATAATGCGATATTACATTAGAAGGTTGCAGTTAAGAATCTTTTTCGCAAAGATGTATAAAAATATTGCCAAATTTTTGAAAAGAATCAAAGATATATAGCAAAATATCATGTTTATTTAAATTTTCTTTTTAATGTAAGAAAAATTCAAGAAAAAGAACGCCGATTTTCGAAAAAGATTAAAATTGCAACAGTTCTTCTTTTTTAGATTATATATTTAAAACTGCAGCTTGATAATTATGAGATATGTGAATTCTAATTTGTTTACATGTATCATACTTTTTTATATCTACTTTCCGTATAGTTTTCTATTAAATCGTTCGCTCTTCATGTCAAGATCGGCTAACAAATCCTAACGGAGAGAGAGAGAGAGAGAGAGAGAGAGAGAGAGAGAGAGAGAGAGAGAGAGAGAGAGAGAGAGGCA
>NW_012027002.1:455729-473569 GCF_000956235.1 Wasmannia auropunctata
AGAGACTTCAAGCTGTAAAATGCTTTTCGAATCATTCTGTTACGATCATTTTTGACGAAGTTACACTCTTTTGAAATTTGTCTATTTTTAGCGATCAGAATAGGTGACTTTTAATTTTGGGGAGAAATGTGTATATATATATATTATATATATATATATATATATATATATAATGTTGTAAAGCTGTTTGTAATTATTTTATAAAGTAAAAAAAATTGTTGTTTGGATTTAATAATATTGTAAATATTATGTGGCAATTTAATAGATATAAAGTTGTAAAAAGATATAATTATTAATTATTTATAACTAAAATGTAATAATTAAATATAAATACTAAAGAATAACATAAAAGATAATAATTGATAATATGTGTAGAGAAATAAAAATTTTATTAATAAAAAAGGAATAAGAAATGTCATACTGTAAAAGCGAGTTTTGATGCTTAATAATATTTTATTCATTATTAATTATAAGTTTCAAGTTCAGTGAATGTCGATATGGGTTATCGGACTCGTGAACGCAATCTTAGACTGAAGCAAGAATTAATATCTCAAATTAACTTGATTGTCAATTTTAATGATACCACAGGCTTAAAATAGATTTTTAATATTATTTTAATGTTAATAATTTCTTTATTCTTGATTTTTTTTGGCTGTACTTAACAATTAATATCAACGGTTTAAATATTTGAAAGTGATAGATGATAATTAGTATTGTGCCTTAAATCACAATTTTTCGCATTCTACTATTCTCCTTGTAATCTGTTTTAATTGTCTTGGGAGATAACGAAGTTTAAATATTAAAGATATCGAATCGAATAGCAGCCGTGACTGACCTCGTTTTCACCTTATGCTATAATGTCCTTAATGGTACAAACCTGATATATTGATAAAGATATCGAAATTATATTAAATTATAATATTTCGTCACATCCGTTCCGAATTTCATTAATCTAATTTTATCCGTTCTTTTATCAAAAATTCTTAAGCTTTTTTTTAAAAATAGAACGGCTTAAAAAATTGCGTAAGTGTATAGAAAAAGAATTTAATATATATGTATAATCTAAAAATAATTCGCGTTAATTTGATTTAGGAAAAGAATCCAAATTTGTCAAGAATGAAATAAACTATTTATATATTTAAATTTCAAGGAAGAAGTAATTTATATATGTAAAGCAATGACATTCAAAGAATTGATAAAAGATTTTGAAAAGAAAGTTAAAATTGCAATTGTACAAAGATAGAATCCTATTAAAGAAGTTCTTAAACAATTTTAGCGATTTTTAGAAAATACAATTATCTTAAGATTAAGTAAGGGATGAGAGAAGAATTGTGTAAAAATAAAAGCTTCACATATGGAAGGATACGGTTAGTTAAATTACCAGGGAGCCTCGGATAGCGGGATTGGCGATCTCGCCGAGATATAGGGATAGCGCAGGCCACATGATGCCTGATCCGATTCCGGAGCAGAATCTGGAAATGTAGAGCCACGTGACCGATGTGGCACAGATGTTGAGAATCCAGCTAGAGAGTAACGGCAAGCTCGATAACAGCAGCACCTTCTTTAGCCCGGTGTACTCTGAAGGATTGTGTCGTGGCACGTATTAGAGACATGTCATCCTGAGAACAAGATCACCACAACTCAGAACTGCAGCTCGGTCTCTTTAAAGACGAGAGACATCGTCTTCTACTTTTGTTTACGTTGCGCTGACAAATCATTCTGTATGATTGAAGAAAGATACTTCTTTAGATTAGAATAAAGATACAAATATCTCAGGAAAATATTTGGAAAAGGATTTAAGGATTTTAAGAGTAAAATTCTGATTGTTTAAAAAAAATTAAGGTTTATTAGTCACAGTTTTAAAGTTTTAAGAATATTAAAATTATATAATTGCATGATTTTTCGAAGATAGAGCTTTTTAAAAGCTTCAAAGAGGATTTTATTTGTTAATAAAAGGATAAGATTCATGCACCCAAGATTTTAAAGACGTTCGAGAGTACTGTGTGACTTCAAACATTTTTAGTTTCCATATTTTTTAATATTTTATTTTTTATTTTTCATATTTTATGTCTCTGTTGAGACATAAAGATTTACTTCGCATTTCGACTATTGCTGAGTCGTGGTTGGCTTGTTCTTAGGTCGCGAATTGTTGCTCATTTTCAATCGGGGGGAAATTCAAACCGTCTTATAGGTCAAACAATTAATAAATCGAGAAAAACTTATTAGACAAAATAAAAAAAGTGAATAAGAGTGTAATATAAACTAAGTGAAAAAGAATTAGATTTCTTTCCTTATTATTATTACATCTCATAATTTGATAATTTTAAAATTAGACATAGAGAGAGAGAGAGAGAGAGAGAGAGAGAGAGAGAGAGAGAGAGAGAGAGAGAGAGATAGTCGAATAAATTACGGAGGCCCGATTCGCGTGCTGGTGGCGTTTCCAAGTTTTTGATCTTCCAAGTTTGCGAGCGAAGCGCATACATACGAAGAGGGGTGACGCTTCGCCCTTTGGTATGCGCGCTTAGTCGCGCGCCGCGCATCTCGAATCGCAACGTGATCCAGAATTTCGCTCCATCTCGAATTTCATGGCATATTCGATATGCGATGCTAATGTAACTTTCGCCCGCACCGCTGCCATTTTCGAATTGTATCGATAACGAATGCGCATATAGCGTATACTCGATCGTTCGCGAATTCTCACCGAGATAATCCAACGCAAAACTCACGAATTGTCACTGAAAATTAATTCGGATTCCATTGCGGAGTCCGTTGTTTTGGCTTTACCTTCAAGAGCTGCACATTCTCATCACTGAGATTTTATTTGAAATTTTATTTACGTATCGAAATGAAAATGGAAAGTTAGCTTTTAGTTTAATTTTGTATAGTTCTTTCTTTTGTTTAAACATTGTTGATAAATATGAGATAAATTCTAAATTCTTTTTTACATTTCG
This sequence comes from Wasmannia auropunctata, assembly GCF_000956235.1. Taxonomy (NCBI): domain Eukaryota; kingdom Metazoa; phylum Arthropoda; class Insecta; order Hymenoptera; family Formicidae; genus Wasmannia; species Wasmannia auropunctata. Next base: position 458,681 of record NW_012027002.1, read on the forward strand.
TATAGTTTTTTATTAAATAATTTTATATATAAATGTAAATAATTTTTTCATTTCCTTAAAATGGCCGATTTGTGGATTTGGAGGAAAGTCGTGAGTGACCGAGGTATAGCTGTTGCGAACTAACTTTTTAGCATAGCTCGTTGAAAATGGAACACAATCTCAAGTTCGTGCGCTGGAAACGTTTTGGGCATTCGATACTTCTCTCTCTCTCTCTCTCTCTCTCTCTCTCTCTCTCTCTCTCTCTCTTTCTCTCCGCCGAGACTTTCCTTCCCATACTTCCTATACTTACTATACTTCCGCTACCATCGAACTTCCACACTTTCCCGTCTGAAGAAAAGTGCCGCGGTCTTTTCCCTCGGAAACGCACTTCTCCGATAGCAGCAAAGTTTTTTCGCCTGCGGCGAACGTTTTATCAAAATCTTGCCCGTCGGGTCAAATAGTTGGGTAACATCGCTTTTTTTTCGCATAAAAAAAGAAGACCGGATACAGCCGGAGACGGATCTTCACATAAAATGTCACGAGCACGTTTCATCCCGGCGAGTCTTTAAAAAAAGATGTAGCGGCGCGCGCAATAGAAAGACTTCTTACTTTCTTTCGCCCGGACCTCGAATGCGTATCGCAAATATAATACATCTTCGCGATGTAGACGGAACATACGGGATCGCCGGAACGTCCGACATCCGCGGGGATAAATGTACGACGGAACTGGAAACATGCAAAACAGTACATCATCCTGTCTCGCCGGCGAACAAACCAGATCCGCGGACGAGCGATGGATGCTTCGGCGAAACAAACTGTCGTGGGGGAACAGATGGAATGCACTTCTCTCCCCTTCTCTTTTCTCACCTTTCTCTCCCTCCAATATCTATCGACAAGCGGCCTTCCTGAAAAAAAAATTTAACGTAATAATACAGACTTACGAAATTTAAAATTAATTCTTTGTATTGTTGGAGATTTTTTTTATTTTAATATTGTGTAGCAACTGTTACGTGAAGCTGTGGAATCAATCTCTGATAAGTAAGCGAATAAATTAAGTAGCTGTTACGTACATTAAATACGTGCGTCATAAAAAAGAAGAACTGGGAATTGAAGTTGAAACGAATCGAGTCGCCGGACAAAACAAGTGGCTATCGGATCCGCGTAAATAATTCGCAAGAGGGTGAAATACGGGCCGCTCGATATCGGGGATCGAGGGACACCATGGAGAGATTATGTTCTCGAATCGAGCTGCTGGTCGCGCGCGCGCACGTTTTCTCTATCGGGCGAGCTCACCTCGTAGGTCGGCGAGGCTCTGCCGGGGCGAAATAAAGAGAGAAAGAGAGAGGGGAAGAGAGACAGATAGAGCGCTTTTCCGTGCTGGGATAAGCCTGGAAAACAGCGATTTTGTAGCCCTGACCACGTAGGCCGGCCGCTCTTAGTGGAGCCGTGGATACTGACCTGAGTGCTACCTACCTACCTACCCCAAGGTATCCCGATTCGGGCGTATGGCCTGGAGTCGAGCACCTACTTTCGCATACGTTCCCCGTAGTGCCGTGGAAGGTCGGAGGCTACTTTATCGCGCGAGCTCCGAGTGGAAAATTCAGTAAAGATAGCAGACCGCCTCAAATTGACGGCATTCATCCTCGTAAACTGGGTTAGAGGTGGCTATTTCGGCCGGAGAATAGTAATTGACGGCGATAACTGCGGGGTGCGAATCTTTCGGAGCGCAATTCTCCCGTCGATCTCTGCCGCTAAATCTCCTGCAATCGCGGACATACTTGTTCTGCATATGTAATATGTAAATATAATTTTAGTTGCTGCGATATACACTCTCTCCCACTCAGATACATATACCGAATTGTGATTTGTTTCTGCGTTTGCCAAGCTTAAATGAATTTGATAAATAAAATTTTTATTTCTTTTATCTTTTTAGCCAGGAAATGTTGAAAACAAGGGAAAGTAACTAATTATTGTAGCATTGAATATTAATTTCACATGCAGTTTAATTAATTTAATATAATTTTGAAATAACTGAGAATACATAACTTTATCATACTACATTTATTGAAATAACAATGTTTTGCTTAACTGCCTTCTTACTGCGGGCTATTATTTTTGCGCGAGTCTAATGGAATATGCGAATATCTGTATTATTTTCTAAGAACTATATAAACAGTATATTTTTCCAAGAAGAATCGGTTTGCACCGTTTTATAAATCTATTATTTTCACATGAAATGAAAAATAGAAAGTTATAATATTTACTGATGATACTTAATACATATATTAACATTTTCGTTGCATTTTTAATCAATGCAAGGTATCTTTTGTTATAAAAAACTGAACGGCAATTGTACTTTTTTATAATTTGCATAACTGACGTAAGCTCGGATGAATTTGTCTCTCTCGCTGTCGCGCGAGCGACGCTTCCAAATCATTAAGATTCCAACGAGCATTGCTAACTCAAATTGTTCTACACGACGAAGGGTCTTAGAACGAAGTCCTTACTCGCGCGACTCTTTCGCCGAGACGTCGTCGAGTCATTCGCGGTTTTTCGTCACGCCTCAAAGTTGCGCCCGTTATTCCCGGTAATTAGGGAAACGTCGGCTGGCGATGACGGAACAATATTATCTCGCGTATCTCTCCTTCTCTCTCTGTCGATCGCTCTTCTCGGAGCCTCCCGCGATCTCGACGGAGCGAAAACGCGCGAACGAGACTTATCCGCGCGAAGATACCGGCGTGCGTCACAGCCAGATGGACGGAGTCTCGTTGTTCAGCGAGCGCGTCGTCGAAATAATCATCAGTCGAGATAAAAACCGACGTGCAGACAAAGCAAGTAAGGGGATGAATGAGGGAGAAAGAAAGAGAGAGAAAATGCTCAACGAGATGACGACGACGACGGGAACGACGGTGGCGGCGACGATAACACGGGCGAAGACGGGAAGATAATATCGCTCGCAAAAGAGTCGACAATGCCGGCTCGTTATTGCATTCATACCGTTTCTCATTCGTGCGACGAACATCGTGGAAGCCGCGATGGACCTGCGGAGACGTGAGAGATCGGGAGAGAAGGAAAGAGACACATATAGGGAACAAGTAGCGATAGAAACGGAAGAGATCGAGGCACATTGCGAGGGCGCATCGAAGGAGAACCTGCGCTCGCTTGCCTGCACCCGTTCATCTCCTGTTCCCGTGTTCCAACTTATTGAAGCAGATTGGGCTTTTTATGGGGGCGTAAAAACATGAGATAACAACGACGAGGCGCCGAGCGCCGCCCCCCGCGTTATGTCGATGTAGAGGCCGGAGCCATTCGTGAGTGGCTGTAAGCTCGACGCCGGTGCTCTTCCGGCAGCTACGCGGATGAACTTAACGAGGCGTTTCACTTCACGGAGCAAACTACCCACCGGAACTTTCGTAATATGCGAAATTTTTGCGCGTGCTCGCCAGGCCCTTCGACCGTCCCGAAAATTCAACTGCTTCACCTCTCCGCGAGATCACATAGCGTTAAACGAGAACGGCCAGGTTAAAATGGATTAATTTTGTTCGACGATAGTTATCTTCGAGGAGCGTGTAGAATGTGAATGAATCGTGTTTTAGTTTCGATATCGTATAATTAAAAATATGTATTTCTTATTTTGCATTACGTAATCCGTTTTTGTATAAGATAAACAGACGTGTGTCTAATATTCTATTAAGTCTAATTTTCTATTAAGTTCTACGAAAATAAATTGATGACATTTTTTTTATTTTAAATATTTGTAGAAATAGGTGTAGATAAATTGAGTAAATTTTAATTGCAGATAAAGTTATTTTTTATTCTCTCTCTCTCTCTCTCTCTCTCTCTCTCTCATTTTCTCAAAATACGAGAGAATACAGCAGAATTTGAGGATTTGTAATCACTGTGTGGAAAAATTTTGTTGCTAATATTTTCAAAATGTAGAGTTAAAGTTAAATTTTTTTATTCCAAATGAGAAAGCAATTGATTTTTTTAGTATTTTTTAAATTAAAACACAAAAAATCTAACTTAAATATGTCGTGATATTGAATAAGTACATTTAGAGACATTTAGGAATAAAAAATAAAGAAAATTTGTATAATACAGGACGCCACTTTTTCAATACTTTTAAGAATATAATTATTTTATAACACGTTAAAGTTAATAATTTAGAGCAACAATGTCGAACGAGCGTAATGGATGTCGATTGGTGGCGTCACGATTTTTTGGCGTCCCAACGTTTTCACGATGACATTCCCCGAGAAATCGGAAGCTGCTCGCTGCAGCCGCGACGCGCCCGGAATAGCGGAATGCGAGGAACTCGCGGGGTCTTTGAGGGAAATTGAATCGTAAAAATGCAGTATTCACGTATGACGGAGCCCCGTTGAAGCGTTCACAACGGAATTCATCCTCTTGTCGGTGAAAATCTTAAGGCAAGGAGCTAAGGATAGCCGAACGTATACAAGCTACGCTATTCTGTCATCAGGAAATCTTTTGATGATACATTTTCCAAATAATCTAATTTTTTCTCGATGAAAATTTTTAGAAAGGCCTAATTGCACTGTTAATTTTTAGCAAAGAAAAAAAATTTTTACGAATTAAATTTTTTTTTATAAAATCAAATGCAGTTTTTTTTTTGTATTGCTTAATACAACGGAAATTTGAGATTTATTCTTATCAAATTTAATGTCAAATATGTAAAGTTTTTATGTTAAGTTTTTTTACGTTACTTTCTGATAAAAATATTGCTCTTTAAATGATTGTGAAAATCTTTTTTGAGGAAAAAATCTATATATATATATATAGATTCAAAAAAGAAGAAAAGAATGTGATGTACAGAGTTTTATATATATATATATATATATATATATATATATAAAACTCTGTACATCACGTTCTCGCGATGTAAGCATTACTGTCACAACCGTAAAAATACAAATTTTCGGATATTTCACGCGAAAGCGGGCACGCGTCTTTTTCCCTTATATTTTAAAACGTCACTATGGTCACTGTCGCGATAAAATCTCCGACCCGGAAATTCTCCAAGATTTTGGCGACACTCCAAACCTTTACATTCCGTTTGTTTCGATTTTTCCTTGCACGAACACGCCGATAAACTTACAGGGACGCCGAGGCGTGGCTTCTGTAACGTACATCACAGTCGCATCATGAATTGTTCATGATGAAACATTTGTCAATAAATTGTTATACTTCGACATTATTAAGTTGATTAGTGACAGGAATTAGAAAGTGACGAAAAAAGTTCTATTTAAATAAAATATTGATCTCTTAACTTTGTTATTCGTAATATGAATTACGATGATGAAAATATGATGGAAATAAGTACTTTGTCTTCATTTGCAATACAAAAAACACGTATCATTTAATGTGCTGAGTAGAAAGTAGACCTTTTATGTAAATGCAACCTAGATTCTAGCTTGCGGATTCAGATTGATGAATATTGCGTTAAAGTCGAGGAATCCTCAGTCTAGTAGTGTAAAGCATATTGCTCATAATGGCCACTGAAGGGATCCTTATCCATTTCGTCACATCAGTTAACGTCAAGCCGACGCTTGGCGGCTAGCGAGAACACGAAACGCCGCTGAATGACAGAAGATTCACGGCGAGATGTTCGCTCCGCGCGTTACGCCGAATGAATAATTTATATATTTCGCGCAAGTGAGAGCGTTAAGTAGCAGGTGTTGCGGCTTGAATTCGTTGTTTACCACGCCGATATCCCGGATACATGCCTGTACGTCCTTTTCTTCGTTGTTTTACATGCAACGTCTATGCACACTCCCCAGGGGGATCGATCAGCATTAAAATGGTACGAACACGTACTCGCTTTCTCCGCAGAGTCGCTTCCACATAACACCGCCGCATGTCTCGTACTTTGATAATTACACGTAACGTGTTATTTTCTGTATTCTTGAATCTGTTGGATAATATAATTTTTTACTTCCTATATTGTAACAAAATACAGACTGAGAAGTTTCTCCCTTTTATTTTACTGTAATGAAAATTTATTATGAAGGATTCAGAATGAGAAGAAATAAAATAAATCCATTTTATTTGCAATGTTTCTACAAAATCGCGCATATATCGCTTGACTGGAAATCTCGGGCGCAATTCGTTTTGCATTGATGTAATACTTTACGAAGCATTCGAGTCACATAAGTGGTTCCTCTTATTTATCCGAAAGCGAAGGAGAGCTTTGATGAGCCGCATTGGCCGGCTATAAAATAGCCGATGAAAGAGCGTAATAAAAACGATCGAGTAACGAAACCGTAAGCCGCTTTATTGCCCTCGTAAACTCTAATACATAGTTTTACTTTGTTCGTTCGATCAAAATGTAAAATCAGAAATATTTTAATTGCCCATTTCGTCTCTAATATACTGCGTATATCTTCCATTGATGGCAAAAATCCAACGGTTGTTGTTTTAAAGTCATATATTGCATTTCGAGGATTAAATCTGAAATTTTGTGCACATTGTTATTTTAAAAAATATCTTTTCGTTTTATACATTCTCTGGAAATGAATATTATTATTATTATACATTATTTTAGATATATATATACATTATTTTAGATATATATATATATTATTATTATTATTATATAATAGTAGTGCATCGTTAAAATTTGTGGATCTAAACTGCGCATAATCCGGTCTAATCGTGCGATCACGCTCAGGCATTTGACACACATACGGAATCGATTTCATCCGGCTTTTGGCGCGTGCCGATGCTGTCAAGTGATTTATTCTGTTTACCAAAATGCGATTCCTCCGAGGATATTCAATTATAGAATTGATTCCCAGATATCCGGAAAGAATCGCGCCTGGCCACGCAACCGAAACGAAATTGTATTTTTAACGATTTTCCATTCCGGGATTTCGGAAGGACAGTATATCTGCCGGGCAAAGCACGGAATTGATCTCGCACGGATTTCTCGGGAAATGAAAACGTCAGATGATTTATTCTGTTTACCGAAGGTATGATAATCGCGCAAACAAACGCGCCCGGCGTGCGCGATAGGCGCGCGCGGTGTTTTTCATACGCCGCGCAATTCCCGGCAATTAATAAATGCGCCGCTTTCTCGCCGGCATAAAAGCTAATATTATTGTCGATTTTTATTATTGCTCCGCGAGGGGGAGGGGAGGGGGAGAATATTTGATGGCCTCGAAGGGAAACGGCCTTCGGTGACACTCGCGCGCGACGTACCATCGGCAAATCGAATCGATTCCCGGTTCGGATTCCGGGACAAGATAGAGGCGGACGAATGATTTAGTTCAGTTCAGCGGCGAGGACGCGAGGACGCAACGGAATGTCAAACATCTCGCGGGGGGAGGGGGGTGAAATCGAGGCGACGGAAGTGGAACAATGAATTTACCGCCGCGATGCATTTCCACGTCGGAATTCGCGTACGTCCTCATCGCGACGTATACCTCATCCCGTGAAGTCGAGGATGACGAGTGATCCTTTCGAGTTATCTTCTGCAACACGTGCGAATTTGTAGATCCCTCCCCTCTCCCCTCTCCCCCACCTCGACTACGAAGGGAAAAACGAACGCGAAAATATATGGAGCGTCGCGTAAATCACTATCACTCTTCGTCTCTTATTTTTATTTTGTACACTACACTTGTAGGTTTTTGTGTACAGCAAAAATATTGATCAAATTAAGATGACGCGCGATGCACACAGAAGTATATTATCGTATAAGCATATAAGAAGTATATTATCCACAATAACTAACAATACTATTGTCTTTTCTTGCAGGTAAGTGCATAAGACGGCACCTCCGTCGAAGATGATTAATTACACGAGCGCCGCTAATGTAAGTAAACTAATGTTAAGTCGACGGTTGATAAGCTTCAGCTATCTATATATTTTTTGCGAGTGCCGCGTAAAGATTTTTTTTGGGAGGGAAGGGGAGAAGCGAGATACACGTAACCTCGTCATGGTAGTGTTTTACGGGGAGGCCATCATCTTTGGTCCGTGATTTATGACGATCGTCGCTCGTTTCCCTCCCTCGACTCACTATTGTTACGTCTCGGCAGTATTTTTTGGTTGACACCCTAAGTGGTGTTCCCGCGCATAATACATGTCAGGCTCTCGTAAGGATTCCGAAGGCAGGAGAAGAGCTCGATCATAGCGTCGGACATGTTCCCCATGGAAGCGCAACCGATTTGCGTCCTCGGAAAAAAAAAAAAAAAAAAAACCGAAAAAAATGATACGCCGTCGAGACGGATAACATTATCTCGTTCGTGAAAAAACTCGCGCGATACACTAAAAACCGAGTTACCGAGCGGATAAAAAAACAGCACCCTGGCCGCGAAAAATGGTACGATAACGACGATAACCATAGCCCGCGGGAAAACACATAAAGTTTTTGCAATCTGGCGAGCATGTACACAGCGAATCGGATATATTTTTTCAAATGATACAGCAAATTCAATTGTATCTCGAATATTAATGTCATCACGATAATTCCGAGAGAATGGAATGCGCGAATCGACAAAATCGTGCAGCATATCGGCTCGCGTTCGCGGCATCGCGATATGCCATTTATAATTTCGCGAATGTATTTCGCGAATGATGTCTGACTTAATCTCTTCTAACGGAGATGCCTCCGTGGGAGGACTCGCGATCGAGGGAGATCTCGTTGCGATATTTATCGGCGCGCTGTCATCGAGATGCAGATTACGTCGCGTTATCGTTCACTCGCGGTCGCGCCGATATAAATTATAAATTTCGCCGAGGTGTCGAAAAAAGGTGCGCGTCTATCAAAATGCAAATTACCGCGTCACACCCGCCACCAAAGACCGTTTTTCCGACTTCTCTCGTCACGAATTACCGTCCGATTCCCGGCGGACGCGCGCGCGTCGCGTCGGTGACGATCGGTCACGATCGCCGTTGACACAGCGCGCAATGACTTTTTCTCCCCGCCCCTTTTAGAAAAGCCATTCGTATCGGCGTACGGTTTTACGGCTCTATGGTTCTATCATCTGAATTCCGCCAGCAGCGATCTGTTCCACCGTTCTCCTCTCTCCCACCATCGGTCTCTCCCTCGCGCTCTCGCACCCTGTCTACCCGTCTCTCCGCCTCTCCCCCGTGTCTCCCTCCTCGCCTCCCTCGTGCTGTCGCACGAGACACTACGTAACTATTGTCCCATGAAATTGGACGTCATTCACGTACCGGATGTCCATGACTCTTTCACGGGCGCGCATCGCATCGAGCGCCGCGCCGTAACGATCGAGCACGCGCGAACCAACTACCAACTGACACCGCTCCTCTGAAAGACCTAATTTCTGATATTCCGGGTTACAAACGCGCGTAATCGTATGACCCTGCGCGTACCGCGATCCAAATCGAGAAACCGCAGCGCCACGATCCGAAAGTAATAGAAAAAAAAAGAAATTTACCGCAACGTAGAGATTCGCTTTAATCCTATAAGCGCGTGAATTATTCTTACATTCTTATCTTTTCCCAAGCTACCGTCGCATAATCAGTTCTTTGTTTTATAAATTATTATCCCTGAAAAATACTCTCTCTCTCTTTTTCTCTCTCTCTTAAAAGATAATGATACTATTGAATTTTTGTATTTTTTCTTTACTGAGAGTTCTACACATTTATGAAATATTACCTATATGTATAATTTCTAATTTTTACATTCGCTTCCAAGTTTCGCAGAGTTTGTCAAGCTGTCGCACGGCCGAGACAGCAGTGCGGGGTGATACGCTGTGTGTTATACATATGTATATACATACTTGCATAATATATATCACGGCCTCTCCTGTAGATATTTGCAACATTGTTGCTCCTCTTCGTCGCAAGGTGCACGCAGCACGGCTCGTTCATCACGACGATCTAATAACCCTCCGTCCTGACGACGGCGTAGAGACGTGCCACCTAGCGCCGGCTAGATGGACAGCTCGCTTTGTCGCAGAAATTACGGGATTCCAAGCACCAGCGAATTCTCCGCCTCTCCTCTTCGACCGTCTTTCTCTCCACATATCTCCTCTCTCTCTCTCTCTCTCTCTCTCTCTCTCATCTCCTCTGTTATGTTATTTTCTCTCTTCTCTCCGATATTCGCTATCCCCGGATTTCTTCACCGTAGTTTCCTCTTCGACGTTTGCCGCGTCCTTTTGTGCGCCGCCTATTGTCTACGATCGGAATGACCCCATCCGTGTCCACTTTTCGAGGACACCGTATGAAGCTCCAGCGTTTGTTCTATTCAGACCGCGAAAACGACGAGGCCCGATGGTGGCCCGTTATACGGTTCTGAAATACGGGATTGACTCTCTTTCTCTCTCTCTCTTTTGTTTAGCACGAGTGTTTACTTCCGCGCATTGTTTCCGGAAGACGGGATTTTCCCTACGAGCGAAAGCGATTGTACAGGATTGCATGGAGTAAGATGCAATCTGCGATGTTTAGGTTTCTATAGTTCTTCGTTCGAAAGAGAAAATCGGAGGAAATGATCACGATTCGAAGGGATACGGAGATAGTTGTGGAAAGACGGGCACACCATGATCCCCTTCTCTTTCTTCCTCTTTCCAACTAGCGCGTAAAATCGAAAGCTTGAACGTTCTGTGAAAAAAAAAAATTTTGCGATTCGTTCAATCTCCATACGAACCTGTCGCAATACACGTAAGCCTCTTATCGTGAAATACCGCAAATATATTTTCAAACCGGCACATCAGGCGTCGTCTTACAAACACACGCTTGAAACAAAACCCTTCCAACATCTCGTGTTTCTGTGCTTCGCGATGCGGAAAAATTTCATCGTGTCAGAATAAATTCAATTTGCGTCATTGCTAGCATCCTGCGAGTATTCTCGATCGATCCTCGAAATAAATATGGCAAATATAAAGGTAAACAGATTAGAAACATACTGTGAAAGGTTAAGAACTGAAAAAAAATTTTGAAATCTTTTTGCGACTGTAAATATTGATTCAGATCCTTTTTTTTAAATATGTTATTTAAGTTCGTTTTAAAGCACTATTTTTCTTAATGTAAGATATAAACTATAATTGTTATGAAACCCATTTTAGGTTCCTTTTAAAGTAGAGGAGCAAAATGAACTAGCAAAATAAAAAACTTATTTTACTTTTACGTTAGAGAGTGTGAGAAAATAATGAGATGAGGTAAGCGCGTCGGGGCCAGTTTCTGTCGTACACGATTGAAGAACAGGAATTGTTACGGAGGATAGGTAAAATCTCGCGAGGGTGTCGAGTATCGATAGATATTATCTCGTAGTTAGTCGAGACCCTTTGACTTCGCTTCGGCACGCTGACTGGTATCCCAATCAGATCAGGAGTCATGCCGCATTGCGGGGTACATCGGCGCATTTTCCCAGTACCACCTTTCGTTCTCACTCTTCTCTCTCTCTCTCTCCCCCCCCCCTGCTTTCTTTCCCCATAGACCTCTTCCTCCTCCTCATCCCTTTCTTCCCTCTTTGGTCGTCTTTCGTCCGCCCTCCCCCCATCGCGTACCCTCTCTAAGACTAGTCTGCCGAGCATTCCACGTCCTTTCAGACTGCATGCTTCCTACTCGTATTTTGCCCCGTAATTACCAAGAAGAAGAAATCCTCGGAAAAAGGTATGTCGTCAAAAGACCAGATCTCCTCTGAAAGGAGAGAATCGACGTCTACCGACGAAATTTTATGATTTCCGCGAGCGAGAGAGAGCGGACGATTCTTCGGTCAAAATGGCTCGACTCGGAGGTTACTCCCGAGGCGATTCAATTTAAAATAAACAGAATAATCAGACAGCAATATTTTTTTTATGTTGCACCGTTTCGTTTTCCTTTTTCGATCTTCCGCTATCTCGTCTTGCAACTTCGCTGCCTTCATTCAGCCCGACATTCATTCGATGCTCGTTTTTGTCTCAATTATTGACAGGATATTTTCGCGTCACTCACGTGCGAAGTGTGAAAAGACCTCGGATCATGACAATTATAATTTTCTGTCTACCAATTAACATTCGTTCGTAATTCCACGCGCCGTTCTTACTGCCGTTCATTATGGACGAACGTAACGACGTTAATTAAAAGAGAGAACTTGCAAAAAGTCGATAGCTCGCCGACTGGAAACCTATGTATCTCGATAATAAATGCTAGGATTGATTTTTCGATTTCCTCGTAATTACGTTGTGAATCACGTGAATGCGATTCGGCCCAGAGAGGGGAGGAGGGGATGACTTGGAAGTCGAAGTCCGGTTACTTAAATTATGAATTCAGAGCGAATTCAAAAGTTCCGCGTGGGAGGCGGGAAACGACTTCACCGGCACCTTGCGCGCCGTGATTTACGTTCGGTGAGGAGTAACCATTTGTAAAGTCCACGCCTGCAAACACGGTAAGACGTAAAACGAGGAACTTGCAACTGAACTTTTGCGAATAGCGAGAAAGAAGCATCGATGTGTTTACCGCGCGGCAAAATGTCTGAAAAACTTTTCATAAACAGGACGTTGTTTATCGGGAGATTCAAACGTTTTCGCAGGCCCCCGTTTCTTTTTGAGCACGCTGCAACTTTATTCTTTGACTTTGACGTCAAAAGGGCCGTGTAAGCGCTCAGAGGAAAAAAAACGTAAAGATCTCCACGGAAGCTACTTTCTCGGATGGTATTTTATTCATTCGAAAAACGTGCGAAATAAAATATGCTCTACTTTCGTTTTATCTCATAAACATTCGCATAGAGATATTACATACCACTTTTTTCAAGATATTAATCTTTATAAAAAAACTTTTCAGCAATTATATAATTGTCTTTAGTATACAGTACTTTCCGCTTCTTTTACGTTTTAAATTTAAACGCGATAATAAAACAATAAAAATGCACGAAATAAAAGATTTAATTGTAATATAAATTACACAGTATGACTGTAAATATCGAATATTTATATACATGCTCATGCTGTATCTTCGCAAAAATTTTGACAGGTAGCATGTACGCTGCAGTAACAATACATGCGCATTTCGAATAAAATTGCAAATATTTTAAATGCCCTTTTTTTTATCAAGGCTGTTCACGGAAATAGCACGCTTGTTTTCTCTTCACTGGCGAAATTTATGTCGCCACGTCGAAAAAGCGGGACGATGACAAATCATTTCGCCCCATGAGGATCCTTCCGGATTGTCCTACGCATATCACCCTACAAATCACTTCCATCTTTTCCGATGTTTATCGATATATTTGATACATTGTGTGTTGGATTATTATATAAAAAATGCGCTTAATTTCATAAAGTAATAATATTTGTACAGTTGATGATTATACAATAAGCATTTTATATTTAATTTCCTTACGCTATCATCGAAGTGTAATTTTGTGTAAATTATGAACCTGTTATATAATACTTGTAACGTTCTCTTTATTTTATTTTTATAACGTATCTTATTTTTATGAATTAATTCTTCTAATTAATTGAGATTATTGAGAGAGGATTCGGCTTCGAATTAAAACATAAAAAATCGGGTTATTCAATACGAAATAATTAATGTCCAGATTTTTATTTTTTAACAATAATATGCAGCAATTAAAAGATACATTTAATTATTCCACTTGAAGGCAAGATTGATGATCGCTAGCATTGTTTGGTCCAATCTCCACACTTGAGGACGCAGAATCGAAAGTGTCACAATCCCGTTCTAATATTTCTCATTGTCAGTACTATCCGGAGCTAGTTAACTGTGTCGCGATCGTCACCCAGTATACCCTGCAGTCGTTGCGTCCGTCCGGGTGCAGCGGTGCCAGCCGGCGCGGAGCTGCTGAGTATTGAGCGTGGGGATCGGACGGAGGGTGGCCGGCCGACGAAGGGGTTGCTGATGGCGCGAGGGTGGGGTGCCACACTGTTCTGGCACGCCAACCCTCCCTCTCCCCCACCCATCCATGTTTCGTCCATCCCACCCACGCGCGCGTACTGTCCTGCAACCCTTTCCGTCTCTCTGTGGCCTCCTCTTCACGACTCCCTCGGAGTCGTATTTATATCGCAGAACTATATAAGCCAAATCGGAGATGCTGACCGTCCTCGCGCTTTTGTAGGGGGATCGGTCGAAGAAGCGTGTCGGCCAGATCCCCCGGCTGAAGTTCAAGAATTCCGGTTCCGATGCTATCATAATGGCGATTCGTCATCGTTATCTTTTGAGAGAAACCCGAGATCTTATTTTTACCTTCCACGTCACGCTAGGCGCGCTATAGGACCTTCTTTTAAACTACGTATCATTTGCCTACGAGTCTAAAATAATTACGAACTTTGAGAATAGATTACATTAAGCCATCAGTTTAAAGTGGCTTAATTGTTACTCTTAAGTACTTCTTCGATAAAACCTCTCCCCATTAGCTTAAAAGACATTAGCCCGGTGCAAGAGTAAAGTCTATATCATCTTTACGCTCAAATATCTCGAAAACGCTTGAGATATCACAACAGCTCGTTTTTCATAATTTACTCTTATTTAAATATCGATAAACAAATGACTATCTCTTTCTCTCTCTCTCTCTCTCTCTCTCTCTCTCTCTCTCTCTCTCTCTCTCTCTAACGTAACATTACGCTTAAGAGAGGAACGTTGCAGACAGATATTCGCATCCGCGCGAGATGGATGGGCGATATCGCCGACAAGAGAAACGTAAAACACGAAGAACGCTGCTTGCCTCCTAGCGAACCTTTAAGCGATAGAAGAAGGCAAGCGGGGGGACGGGGGGGGCGAGCGAATCTAAGAGCGCACGCGGTAAAGTTGCCTCTACCTCGACCGGGTCTGTAAATCAACCGAAATGCTTGGGAATTGAGTTGTGGCACCCGCGGGGCCAACAGTGCCTTACCACAAACTACGCCTGCAGGGAGGGACGCGGTACTTCTAGTTATACATACGTGTCGCTGAAGTGCGGCGGAGGGACGAAAAGGTGGCCGCCCGGGAACTCTC
>NW_012027002.1:473589-575097 GCF_000956235.1 Wasmannia auropunctata
AGATGTGTATAAGAGACAGCCCAGATACCGTCCATTGGAATCCCGACTTTGCCCCCCGTGTACCGCGCGAACAATTTTCCATTTTTGCGAAAGTCTCGAAAATTCTGGCAATACTCACGCGAGTACGAGCAATACGATATCACTCGATATCTATTCGAAGGACAGAATTGAATTTAGATTTTCGAGATAAACCTCGGTTTTCTCTATACTCCCCGTTTTCCTCTTCGTTTTTCCCCTTCTTCTGTTCTTAGAAATTAACATTAATATAATGATAGATAACATCTACGTTTGTTAAAGTTTTTTTTCAATGGAGGCTTGTTGCGTCAATTATCGCGCTGTTTTTCTCTTCCTTCATGACGCATATTTCCCTCGTGTGTTTTCCTTTTACAATTTTACTTTATTTTTTTTATATTTACTTGCGAAACTATATCAGCGAGTCTGATTTTCTTTCCAATTCTAACGATAGATTTTCTTGAAGCATTGTATAACTTCAGTGATACTTTACCCTGATTAAATGGCAGTATCTTTTAATAACCAAATTTTCTGCATTATCTGGTCCAGGTATCTCGTTTCGCAAAGCTATTACGGAACTTGGCTGAAATTACGGCCACATTCCGTAGATTAGTGTCCTATGGGAAACTTTTGCTATTTTCCAGTTTGACCTATATTCCGCCAGGTTCGCCATTCGACATACGTTCGTATTTTTCCATTCGATTTTATTTCTTTATAACAGTGAATACTCGAATTACCCTGTCCACATGCGCTACCTAGGTTATCATTGTAGAAAAAAAATATTTCAAAAGTTTGCAATATTTCGAAAGTTAAATGCCACATACAGCTTACATTTATTTTTGGTATTTTTCATCAAGAAAGATATCAAAGATATATATTCGTACTTTAAAATATACGGTTTTGTCGTCATTGAGAGACAAGTTTTGAAATTGATTAAAAGCACAAAACATTTAGGAAGAATTATCCCCGTTCCCGTTGGGTTTTTGTAACATCATATGTAAATAGAAAAGTATAATCGCAATGCACGACGATCGGTCACTGCCCGTGTAAAAATTAATTTCGCCAATGTGACGGTAATCTATCATTGTTGACGTTGAAATGAATTTCACAGTGGAGGATCCGCGAATTAGTCAGCCGTAGAAGTAAAAATGGATATGACAATCGAGCTAGTTCGCGCATTTACGATGAGACGCACAAAGCTATGTCTTGCGTTCTCCTATGTATATATTTTTATTTTATTTTATTTTATTTATGTATATATATGTATTGTATAATCGCCCCTAAAATTCATGTTTCACGTATACGTTACACGTATGTACATAAGTATAACATATTAGTACGGCGCACGATACAAGCGTATAGTGTTCGTATAATTAAGATATTAATATTGCAGCTATTTTAACGGTTATAATCTGCGCGGGACGACATAAATAAAATTTTCGATAGCATAGTTTCTGGATAACCGCTACGTATCGCTTGAAATTAGTAGCGTTTTAAAAGAATTTCATTTATTTACGACACGCAATTCCGCGCTCGTTATATTTCACGGCGCATTCGATTCTCTTTGTTAATAATTAAACCTGCATACTGTGCGCCACCGACGCAGAATTAATGGACGCAAATATTGGCGGTGCGCGAACGGCTCATCTGTCAGATAATTCGGTTATTATGTCCTAGCGTGCGACGGGGTAATTTTTTATTTTTCGTCGTGCGAGTGGTGAACGCACTCTTTACCCGGCCAATTACGGCAGTTACGTTAAAAGGGACTTTTATATTCGGTTATCAAATATTATTAACCCACCGCGCCGTGCGCGTATAGGCGCGGTTTTACGGGGCCGCCCGCCCGCGCGTTATTACGGCACGCGCGCGCTTTCGCTCTCTCGCGCGCCAGGGTCACAAAAGAGATATGCAGAGTTCACACGAATATGTACTACTACCCTACACCCGCGCGCGCACACCACACCTCCGTCCGGATATATCGAACCCTTATGCATAATGCATTAAGGGATGACGGGAAATATGGATATATTACTCGCCAGAGGCCAATGTTACTCTCCCTCGCGTCTCACTGGCTAATGTTGATAAGGAACCAACGGAGCCCACCAACGCTCGCAACGGAGACGACCGACGTTCATTAAAGGCGAACTTTACGATCATTGCCATTATCCGACGACGTCTTAAAAGACGTGCCGTCGCGGTTGATGAGAAGCGACCGCAGATCTTGTGAAGTCGATTTCGTATAAATCGGACTCAAATCCGACCGCTTGAACGATTTTGCGAATGGAACAAAGAGAGTCTTTGAAGCTAATCAGCTTTGAGAAAGTCTTAATCGAGAGAATCTCTCAGATACCAAAAAGGCCGATAAATTTTTAACATTAGAATAGATCGAAAATGTATTCTCTTAAAACGCGAATCAATCTCATCTTACGATTACTCGTAAAGATCGTTTTTTATATCAACATACACCGGACACTGCGGAATCGTGATCGTAGTTCGTGATTTTATTCGCGGGAGATAGTTGCGAGAATAACGCGAAAATTTCTGCCGGACGTGACCTCGCGCCATGCAAATCCCACAAGAAATATTAACAGGGATATAACCGATATCGGGAGCATAACGCATATTTTCTGCGCGAATCGGGCCATTTCGATGGAAAAAGCGACCGCCTCGTTGCGTATGTTTTTTTCCCGCCGGAATACAAATCATCAGCGGATCCGATTGGCGAATTTTGATTCTCCAAGTCGAGTCCCGTTCTCGTTTTTTTTTTTTTCGGCAGGACCGACTCAGTTACCGTCGTTCAGCCAAAATATAGCTCGTTGAAGCCAACGGCCGCGCGAGTTTGAACCTGTTGAGAAATGAATTTCGTCCC
Organism: Wasmannia auropunctata; assembly: GCF_000956235.1. NCBI lineage: Eukaryota > Metazoa > Arthropoda > Insecta > Hymenoptera > Formicidae > Wasmannia > Wasmannia auropunctata. The sequence continues at coordinate 476,471 of NW_012027002.1, forward strand.
GACGGATAACGGCGGGCTCTCGCGGCCATTAGAAGGTACGGCAAAAGTGTACCTACGATGGTCTCTCGGTTTTGATCTCCCAGTGGGGACCTTGGTTTTCCGGCTGGCCACAATTCATCGTTAACACCTAACGCGAGCTCGTCTCTGCGGGCGAGTCAGTTTGTTCAGCACCCCGTGTGCTGTGCGCGCGTGCGTTTCGCTACGGGGATGATCGAAAAACATTTTTATCCGAAAAATCAACCTCTAACTGCAACGCCAAATATTCTTCTAGCGATCGGGAAACACGTGTAAAACATTTTATACGATTCAAACAATATTTTGCAGGTCAAATCTTATATGAAGTTCGCGTATGTTTATATGTACGTATGCATACTCGTATTACATTTATTATATTTTTGCTAGCGGCTGTAAAATGATATTTTAACCATGAGACCACAGGTACGAAAAGGCGCGCTGAAACTAAAATTAGCGCGAAATTAAACGTAACGCGCAGAGATCACTTTTTTTGATAAATAAAATATTTTACATGTTCGAACGTAAAAGGTATTGAATCAACTCGCGATTTATATATTGATCACGATGCGAGTATAATGTTTTACCTGTACGCTCGCCTCTCGATAAGGATATTTCTTCAGTATAATCTATAAAAGCAAGTGTCTTTCGATCATCTCTAACGTTCGTACAATCGCACGAACAAGTTCAATCAGGCGAAAACAGCAGGTTTCTACGGCGATCATTATTACAGTACGCATTGATCCATTTTTCGCGTTATCGCAGTGAGCACGATTCAGCGAGCAAGTCCCACATTACAGAAAGTAGAAATCGGTAAGAAAGAGCGCGAGGATGGCGGCCATTGTTTGAATTAAATGAGAGAAAAATCTCGGCATGTGGGTTTGCAATTTATACAGGAAGAGAAAAAAAAATTCAAAACGCGAGGTCGTTGTATACAAAAATACATTGAAAAATGCGGGAAAATAAGCCTTGATGTAATATAGCGACGTATCTCGTCGGATGTATCCGTCATAAATCGTAATTATGCGGGTTCAATAAATATCCGCGTGCGACCGCAAATTAATTAGTCGAGTAAAAGCTTCAGGAATGATTCATCGGCGACATAGCCGGTCGAGCGCGGCCGATGTTTACACGCATCTGGCTTTGTGTTGACGTCACACCGGACCGTGTGTATCGGCCTGTAATTTGGACAGCTGATTCGGGGATAACCCCCTGACCGATCGCATTGACCGACCCGAAAGGAAATTATGATTTTCGTTGTTGACCATTCAACTAATCCTGGTCGGTAATTATCCAGCTCTGTCGCTTTTCGCCATAATCCGCGGCGAGGCAGGCGCATGCAAATTGCAAAACGACGTCGGATACCGTAAACATGGCTCGGCACATAGAATGTAATATTTACATTCTAACTACAAAGCACACATAAACGCACGGCGGAGGGTCGTGAAAATTTCCACTAGTGTTCAGTATCATAAAATATTTCAAATAATTTTGAACCTAGTTTTTTGCTTGGCCAATGTTAGATCGAACGTTGTTCTCTTTTATATTTTTATGACGAAAAAGATGGCGGAGAGAAAGAGAGAAAGAGAGAGAGTAAAAATTCCGGTGGCGTTTTGAAACGAGTATGCCGTATTTTTTAAAACGCCAGACAAATCCAGGCCAATCGAGATAATCCGTCGGGCAAGACCGAGCGCTCTCGCTTATCGATTTCTGATTCGATCAAATCGGAACGGATTTGGAAAACGGGCTCTCGCGAGCTCGCGCGACAACACATTACTCATCGAGAATCGTGTTTGTCAGCCTGATTTCCGCGCAGAATCCCTGCCGCCGGCTGCGACACGGTATAAACTCCAATGTATAATTGTCGCATTATCTGGTAATGCGAATCTACGACGGTGATGCGGATCGCGAAGTAGGCGGTCGTGAATCGCGCGTACAAATGGCAAAAGCCCCGCGGGCGGGGGAGAGAGAGAGAGAGAGTGAGGGCGGTAAGAGGACAAGGGGTAGCTGGCGGGGGCGCGGGTAGAGAGGATCGGTTATTAAAGGGGATCCGCATTGTCGGTCGCAGCGAATCATAAATCTCTCCTCTCTCCGGCGATGCAAAATTGCAGAGAGTTAAGCCACGATCGGGGCTTGATCTATCGATTAAAGGAGTCCGGGGTTACGTCGCGAAGCATACGCCGTCGCGAATGATAATCGTTCGATAGACTCGTAGCTAACTGACGCGCTTGGATACCCTGTGACCTACTATCGCCACTCGCGCAATCGAGGTCGATCCATCGTAATTAGGGATATATCGCGAGCGCGTCCCGCTTGCAGCTCCGAAACATAAATTGTTTTGCAAATTGTATCGTGCCGGATGGAGGGGCACTAAATAGATACAAATTGAACGATATTATTGATGTATAATGATATTCGTCGTTGGCAATTAGACTTTAATTGTCCTGTTTTAACAAATGTCATTGCTTGAAACAGATTTTGATAATTGCTATAAATTCCTTCTATGAATTTTGTCTCATCTTTTTCACCGACTTCGCGTGATTCTGCATACTCTTATATTATAAGTTTTGTTACTAACGTTTGACGATGATTTGTTAAATAATTAATTAAAATACAGATATACAGTCGGTCGTAAAAAGAAGGTTGAATAAATCTCTCCAATTTCTTCGATCAAGAATTTTCTCCTCCCCCCTCCCCATTTTTTTCTTGACGCTTGACGGTCATTTTATGAAACGCATATGAAAGCAGTTCGGAAGAAAGTCTAAGATTTTCAACAAGTTGGCGACTTTTTAATATTCCCCGCATAATAAGCTGCCCCGCACCGTTTGCTTCTCGTTTTCGCTGAACTTTCAACAACCTTAGCGCGAGCGCGCGGTGTATATTAACGAAGACGACGACGACGAAGAAGACGAAGTTAGAGCGGGCGGAATGTCAAATGGAACGTAAGCCGGAGGTCAGGATAAATGAATTTTTTTTCTTTTTTTTTACGAATCTCCTTCTCTCCGCCGAGTCTGTCTTCGCGTTCCTTCCTACCTTTTCTCTTAAGTACGTAATGTCATTAAGATGAATGCTAATTTCCAACGTTCGAAATACATAATATTAAGTTTGTTCTTTACGAGGGATTCATCCGCGTTACTAACTTTCCATTGTAGGACTTACAATTAAAGTATCGAATTAATATATTTCCACTTATTTGTTTTTTTAGACAAAAAGTTTTATAGTTTTTAGGATTGTCTAAAAAAAAAATCACGTCTCTAAAACCGTCGCGATGCCTCGGATCGTTCGAGTTTCCATTGTTAGGATTGTCCGGACAGTTTATGAGATCCCATAGCGCGCCTTCATCCACTCACTGCCGCGATCGTAGAGAGAAAGGAGTCGACAACGGTTTCTCTTATTTTCGTACACGATCGACGGCAGCTGTCGCCGGCGCTCTAAAACGCGAGCTCGCGCCCAATAGCCCTCCGATTCCCAGGGCTTTCCGTCGATCCGGCGGAGGATAGCGCGAGTTGGCATGCCGTTGACGCGTCGTCGATGCCCCGAAACAGGCGATAAATTCGGGGTGCGAGGGCTGTAACATCGAATTCGCGCATCGTCAGGCGAGAAGAAGCACGGAGTTCACTCGAAACCGCCGGTGACTTTTACGGCCACCATCAAAATCGGACGATTTAGCTTTTTTTATTCAACAAGATTCGTAGATGATGATGCAAGGAATAAAATTGTCCTCCAAATTTTTCAATAATAGCCACATTAAGTATAAAAAATATGAAAAAGACAACAAATCACAAATCTAATAATAATAAAGATACATGCGTATACATATACAAAATCATTTAATTTTTGTCGATCTTTTGTTTAATTTAATTTTAATGTCAAGCATAAAAAAGGATCTTCTGGCGACGAACAAAGAATTTTTCGCCGGGTTGAAAAAATTGGACGAATCTCCGAATTTGATCATCGAAACGTGCCAGCGACGAGTATGTTGGTCGATGGGAAAAAGAAGGAAGGAGTAATCGAAGAAGGAATTCGCGATACGCGTCCGGATCCGCCGTGATTGTCTTCGACTTCAGCGGCCACGATCGCTCGCTCCTTGCTCTTCATTCCCATTCACGTATATTTCCCGGGTCACGAGTTTACGGCCAGGAGCCGTAATCGAACCGGCGGGCCCCGGCTCCTTTCATTGTCCGCGTAAAACGTTTCGATTTGCAATTTCGCCGCGCTTAACTGCCGAGCTGTCTTTCGAGGCCGTTTAGATAGAGAAGGTGCATTCGGTCGAATCGGTCCGTGCCCAACCATTCCTCTCGGCACCACCCGAGAAACGGCACACCACCCACGGTTCCTAATGGCACGCTCTCGCCTCGAAAACGCTAAAAGTGTGTTACGATCATGCAACGGCGTGCATGACAAATACCCAACTTTTCACGAGCGTCCAGCTGACGAGGCAAATGCGTTGAATCGCGCGCTTGACGACCGATTCCGATCATCAGCCCAATCGCGAAATCGGGAAATCGAGTCAGCGGAAAACGATATTGAAGAATATTAATAATTGTTAACATGTGAGAACAAGTTTTCACTGTTACAACGTTTGCGAAACGGTTGAATAGTCGTAGTTAATGGGAACAATTTTTTTTCTAAAAATAACAAAAATAAGCTTTTTTTGTCACATACACGGAAAGAACGATTTTGTTAAAAGATCTAAAAATTGGGCTAAAAACAGATCTGAAAATAATTTTTTGTTGAATCATCAAAATAATTTGTTAGAATGTTAAAACTGATAAGCATTGCTATAAATAACGTTTTGATATTCTAGCAATCACTTTGACTTTTACACAAAATTATTTTGATTATTGAACAAAAATTATTTTCAGATCTGGATTCAGCAAAATTGTTCTTTCCGTGTAGTAGTGCTTCTCGTTATTTTCGCATTTAATTTTATTGCGCAAATAACTGATTATTCAAAATTATTATCTACTTTGTATATATCGCACATCGAATTCTGTCGGGGTAAACAAAAATAAAAATTTTTCTTGAGTTAAGCTACATGGAAAGAACAATTTTGCTGAATCCAAATCTGAAAATAATTTTTGTTCAATAATCAAAATAATTTTGTGCGAAGGTCAAAATGATTGCTAAAATATCAAAACGTTTTATAGCAATACTTATCAGTTTTAAAATTCCAACAAATTATTTTGATGATTCAACAAAAAATTATTTTCAGATCTGTTTTTAGCAAAATTTTTAGACCTTTCAACAAAATCGTTCTTTCCGTGTACAAATGCGTACGTAGATAAAAAAAAATTTATTTTGACTGTGTTCAAGAAGCGCTATCAGTACTATTGTGTCATTTTTTATTTTTGTTTTGTTTGGGCGGGTGGATTCATTAACGTAAAACATAAACAGAATGGCGCAATAGCGCTGATAGCGAGCTCCCCGAACGCAGCCTTTGTCACATGAAATGTCAATCCGAACTTACATAGAACAATGAAAATAAAAGATGGCAAAAAAGATGATGCGGCATTACAAGAATACTTGACGAAGGAGAAGTTGATTCCAAAATTCGAAGTTCTGATCATTAAAATTTGGAATGGGATGGGAGGGAGGGAGGAAGAAAAGGGGAGAGATTTTGTGTACGCATCAGATGTTGCGAACGATAACGGTTCTACACGATCGTAGCGTCGCCGTAATTTCCCGGTTTCACGATTCCATTTTGCCAATTACGGAGGCGAGCATCGCCACTTGATTCGACTGTTTTGGGAAGGGTTTTGGTGGGCGGAGGGGAAAAGGCGAACTATCGAGCGAGGGCCCAACCCCGCGCGCACTAACTCCACTAACCGAAAACTCCGGGCAGACTTCGGGACGCCTGGACGAGACAGCGGAGCGCCACGAAACCGAGGGTAAACGGAAATGGCAGAGTCTTTCTGAGGGCGCCTCCACCACTCTTCGTCCTAGCAAGCTCCTCGCTCGTAAGTGGTACCGAGGGCGGGCACACCACCGATAAATTACGCCGCGGGATTACGGTATCGTTTACGTCCAACGTTTACAGTTGACGGTATTCACGAATCAGCTGCTTCGCAAGTAAATTTGGATTAGAAATTATATATATTAAAAGAATATATGTATATATATTTGAGCGCTTGCTCACGCACACACACACAATAAGCTCCTTGTTAACGAGAAAGTATATGTTTTACTTTCAGAAGTAAGTACTTTGTATGTTTTTTACTTCGTTTGTTGTATTTGACATTGCATAATTTTAGCATTTATTGTTTAATTATAAATTCTATGGAAAGTATTATTTAAACATTTTATTAAAATGTTTTATATTAAAATATTATAAAGATTGTTAATTGAATTTCCTAATAAATTTAATGAATACGTCAGCAGTACCAAACACATCGCTTTTAATGTAACACAAAAATGTTATCTTTAATTATATAAATTATATTCTTGAAACATATTAGCGAAAGATGTCAATGAAAATAAAATCGATAAAAAAAATTAAATATCAAATCCGATTATCTTTTTAATAGCCGGATGTACGTACGTATCAAATGATTAAAAATCATAAGGCGGAAGTTGGAATGTAAAGTTACGATCGTGAATGCACCGAAGTCTGCTTGCTCGAAAAAAATTAATTTTTCATACCAATTTCCCCTATATTTTGAACGTAAAATTGCACGACGCGCATCATAGATAAATGGCGGTCTTATGAAACTTGCAGTTTCGTACACCGCGCTATTACGATTTAAATTAGTTCCTCCACGAATGCTGGAAGAGATGAAAGAAGAAGTAAGATAAGATAGAAATGACGTATTCGCACGGACATTTTTCTCAATCATGAATTACCGATATCGTCGGTATAACAATGATTTTACCTTTAATTTTAATATTCGAGTAATCTCTGATCTAGATCCATTTTAATAATGAAAATCAACGACAAGACATAATCAAAATTTGTCGCTTTTATATTTTACTATACAGTATACATAATTATAAAAATGTGTATTTTTTTATTAATCGAAAAATTAATTAAGAAAAATTAAAATTTTTAATTTATATTCTTAATTTATCGCGATATCATTACTCTTTTAATTCTTCATTTGGTTCAATTCTTCAAAGTTTCACCAATGCGAAATTTTTCATATATTAAATATATCATACTGGAAGGAAATTGTATCATATAGCAAATAAAATGGAGTAAATAGAAATTGCCTCGCGTTTTGCTACTATTTCATGAGAGAGTAGCACAAATATCCATTTTAGTTTAGGAAGAGAATTTCGTGAGAAACTCTGCAGTCTTGCGAATGGTAACTGCGATCGTCGAGATATGGAATTAGGTGGGACATTCAAGGTACTACATTCTGAAACAAGAACAATTCCGTGTATTACATGCGAATAGAAATTTTAAGGAAAACGTGAGAAGAAATCTTATCTTGTGGATGCAAGTCTTAGGGTTGTGTTTATTAATCGCATTTCTGCTGAAATATTCAGATGAAATCAATTTTGAACATGGGACAAATTAATAGATAGATCTTGCGAATTTGATATTCGTCGTATTTGCAATTGCGATTGCAATGGAGAAACTTGGAGTTTATTTTGGGTTAAAGTTTATTTTGAGACAGCCTGTGAATTGTGTTTCTCGCGGTTTTTATTCGTTTTTGTTGCAATCCTCAATTTTTAACAGATCAAATGTGCACAGGTATATTAAAAATTGTTAAATTTTTTACGGAAATAATTTGAAAAGAGAACGATTATTTACGTAAAAAACAAACTTGAAATTAAAAATTTTTTAAAATATTAATATGAACGTGTTAGCGATACCTACTGAATTTATTTAGAAATTATTCTGTTATAACTCTTTCTTTTTATATCCAGAAAGTAATAAAATTGTATGATTTTAATAAATTGAAAAAGCAGGACAACTAATAAAATCGCGACAATTTTGCGTGTCAATTTGATTTTGTTGATTTGTAAAAATTATAATATATGATTTAATAAAATCTTGATCACAATATTTGTTCTCCCTTGGATAAAATGTGGTCATAATAACAATAAATTAATTTGTACAAATAATTTTTCGATTAAAACAAAAATAAATTTTATTCTTTGAATTATAGATTTAATAATTCTCTTTTTAAATCGAGTATTAATATAAACTTTTTAAAATTATTTAAAAGCGGAATAATTTGTATGTAACAGTTAATTACAAAATTTGTTATTAACAGTATACATTTACGTACACAACAATCGGATTAAAGCAAATTTTTTTCCTTAATTAGAATTCGTGTAGCAATATTTTCGTTTCAAAACGAGCGAACGGAATTAATCGTTATTTCAGGAGCCGCTAACGAAGATATACAGAGATGTAAAATATGCAGTAATAGCTCGCTTATCGAAATTAATTTAAAATATAAAAACGGTATTTGGCGTATAGTATTGTTATTTAATAAAAATATAACTTGAAAAATATTTTGTTGTATTTGATGTTTGTTAATACGTAAAATCGTCGCGCGCTATGGCGACGTACGCGAATCTGCCGCATGCCGCATTGTCATTTGCGCGACGAAACTCGAGCGAGTATAGAGAGACACGTGCCGGTTCATGTATTGCCAGATTATTCATCGGAACATGATCGCAAGTACGAGACGCTAAATAGAATATTATTTCAATAATTGATTGAAATATTAGCTCTGCACGATTAATCAACTTTTGCGACTTAACGACCGCAAATTTTTCAACTATATCTTTACAAAGCAAATACTTCACGCGATTTATTAAAATTTTATTTCGGAATCGAAGCGATGGGAAATTTATAAAGCGTTGTTTCGTCGCGATATATTTTTACGCGCGTGTGCGCGCAGTCGCGCGGACAACGGTGATTTCCTTTATGTCGCATAGATTCGAATGTATATCTTGCATTGAAAGCTTTGAATTTTTTGCAGATTCAAAACGCAATTTATTATTTTGAATTGTACGAGCACGGAATAATATACGCGTGCGAATCGCCAAATATACAATACTATAAACTTCGAAATATTGCGTATGCAATATTGAATTTTGATTGTATATATTTTCGAATGGTCGCGGTTTCGATGGAATTTCGTCGCAATTAAAAATAGTAAAGCGCACGCGATTAACATCGGCGAGTGTCGCGCAGAATGCGGGCGATTATTCTATTGTGATGTTTAATACGCGCGATCGTAATTAACAGTGTGTTTCGCGTTGTGCTGCGTTATATACGAGTGTAACGAACGAATCTGAGAGGAGGTGGAGACCTCGGGAGGTATTAGGCGCGCCGGGCGGAGAAAACGATGGGGTGGGTAAATTTCATTTGTTACTTGCAAAATTAATCATTTGTAACGATTTTATGCGCGGCCAACAATTATTCTTTTAGACATTAATTATTCTGGACATTGCGCTATAATTTACGTGTATTTCTATTTTACGTATCAACGCGCAACTCCAGCGTAATCATAACTGTGCCGCTGCGCATTGTATTAGTGAGTGACATATTATCTTTTATTAAGATAATGGATCTGCGTGAAAATAATGTCGGATGCATACGATAAATGTATAAATATGTGTGCATATATGGAAATTAAAAGGGCATAAGAATTAGATAAATATAACGTCTCATGAAGATCTATTATCTTAAAACGGATAGGCCATTAGTATCTATAAATATTTAATGTTGAAATTTGTGTAATTGTCAATTTATTTAACATTTTATGTAGGAAGAATAATGAGAACATCATGAAGATATAATGTATTAATAATTTTATTTGATTAATTCTTTTTTATTGTGAAATTTTACGTCAAGTAAATTATAATGGATTGAATTTTTAAGCTTATTGCTTGGAAACAAGGAAAATGAGAAAAAATAAAACGGAATAATTACAAGTTGTGAATACTGATAGATTTAGAATAAAATCTTTATTTAAATTTCTTTATGGTGTTCATGTCTCATGAAATTTGAAGAAAAACAAGATATTTATGTAAAATATAAATAAACTATCTATAGAATACAGTAAAAGAAAATTTTTAATTTAGTTGTATTGCTTTGAGTTTTCGTCTTTTCTCAATATTTTAAAAAATAAAATTAACATTAATATTTGACTTATACTTCTCTGCACGTGCGTTTCCAAGATTAAAGTATTATATAAACTGATACAGAAAAACAATATTTAGAAGTTTTTCCCGATATATGTTTTACAAATAAAAGACGGACAGAAAATGTTCCATTGTCAGCTAGCATATTTTAAGCAATTTATTTAACAAAAAAAGGGAAATATGCACCACATTAATGATTATTAAATTGATTTATTTTTATCATAAATAAGCCAGTTTAGTATTCCGTTTTTTATAACCTATTTTTATATTTATTTATGATTTTTATATTTATACGATTTTGCTGGAAGGTAAAAAAATTTTGCTGGATGCAGAACTGAAAATGATTTTGTTGGACCATCAAAATAATTTTGTTAAAAATTTAAACTTCTAGAATATCAAAGCGTTTTATAGCAATGCACATTATTTTCGAGTTTAAATATTAAAAAAAATTTTTAATAAAATTATTTTCAGATCTATATTCATATCTAACGAAATTTTTGACCTTGCAAAATTGTTCTTTCCGTATACGATATTACTTGACTTTTTATCATTTTAAATAAATGCATAACATTAATAACATGACATAATTACCACATGACATATAGCACGCATACATATTAATATTATGAAGTTCCGTAATTAACAGTTGTATAATATAATACTTTAGGAAGTAATCATTCTTGTATTCACACCAAAAGAAAAATTTTGCTGAAGCATCTAAAAATTTAGGTAATTACAGATCTGAAAATAATTTTGTTATCCATGAAAATAATTATGTATTGTAACTCAATGTTGATTGAGTAATGCTGCCAAAAAATTTTGATATTCTAACAATCAGTTTGAGTTTTCGTAATTATAGTATTATGCAACGTCTTGTCCGGATGGATATGTAGTAGCGTTCCGTCGCGTTATCCTCGACAGGAAATTTTAAAGCTTGAGAAAAGCTTTGATCATCGTCTTGCGTTCTCCGCCGTGAGAACGTAAGTACGAATCTTCATACATTTAAAACCACAAATCTGCTAAGGAGAGTGGGTGGGATTGTCCATCCGGACGAGATAGCATAATTGGAATCGAACTTCACGATAAGTTCGTTCAATTAATCAATTTTGATGGCACAACAAAATTATCTTCACACAGTTCTGTATCCAGTTAAATTTTAGGATTTTTCAGCAAAATTGTTCCTTCCGTGCAGCTGAATACCTATCTCTGCGTGATTTTTAATCAAAATGTAGATGTTGAACTTTGTGTCTCAAGATTCGAAAACTTCCAAGTTTCTCATCCAAAATTTCCTTTCTATACAAGATTTATATACATGATTCATATAAATATATATAGGCATTAAATTAGAAACTTGAAGACCGTAATTATTTGATTTTACACATTTATATAAATAAATAAAGAATCTTTCAGGAAATGACAATATAACGCTGTACAATAAAACTGTCAATAACCTTAGAAGCTTTCTATCTAGATATATAATTAGTCACGTAATTTAGTATTACTTATACGAGTTATTATTTATCACGAGATTCAATCAGAATTTTTTTTTCGCCGCGAACAAAGAATCGATATCGTGGCACATTTGAAGTATACTACTCGCAATATCGCTATGAAATTAAGAAAAACTACGCAAACGGATTACACACGCCTCGTGCGAGAACGCGCGAGCTCCTCGTGGATTTGCGAGACAGGCTAAAACATCCAGCAGTCTTAGCGACTCGTGATTTATTAACGGCCTCTCCTACCGTCGGGTGTTTGGGCCTTTCACCGCGTTGTGAAATATCGCACTTCCTGATTTAAAGTTGCAATAAGAAGGAAAGAAAAGAAATAGAAACCACACCGTCGGCCTAAGAGCAGAAATGCACACAGCACGGCGAGGCATAAATTAAACCGCAATAAAACGGATTGCGTCAGCCTTTTCACTCCCCTACATTTCTTACCGACATTATCCCGACCGATGTTTGACCGGGAGACGCAGGGGCGGTTTACCCCGTTATCGCGCGCCGTACAGAATTTCAGTGCGGTATTATACGCAACGTTTATCCTATCCGCGATAATTTATTGACGACATAAGACTCAGCCGCAAGAGACGGATCGACGTTAAATCCCCTTTTTTCCGAGATTAACCCTAAACTTGATGATGTATTCTATGGGGTAGGTCTCTATATTTCACTCTGCTTAGACTTGTAATTCCTGATTTACGGGCTTTTATATTCTCAAGCAGTAAAATCGAAACTATGTTTTATCAACAATAATAATAAATCTATCTTTTTGCTACTCCATAAATTTTATAATATTGGTGTCGTAATGCGTATCTTTAGTGGAAAAGATTAAAATGTGCATACAATATATCGCAATTGATACAATATTTTGTTACCCAATGGATACAGTTACTCATGAAATTAATAAAATGTTTTAAAATGGCTATATCAATTTTTAAATATTGCAAAAATAAAAAAGAGAATGAGCAGTCTTTAAAAGCAAATTTTTTTTACATACGCTTTTGTTAATAATAAATTGTAATTTTCGAAATGCTTAAGCAATTTCGTGAGTTTACGTTTTTCTAGAAGCAACGAAATTTTCGTTTTCGAGAAAATTATTTCTCGCGAGACCATATTCTTGTCGTTTGCGAACCTTTGGAAGATCCCCGAGCTAATGAACATTCTCGATTTTCTTGACCGTATATAACGTGTAAAAGAAGTAAGTTCTATTTTGTAAGAAAAAAAACATCTAACGGTAGCGAGAAAGCACCAATTTAAGTCGTAACAACCTGGTCACGATTTCATTTTCTCGCCTCTGTAAACGGAAAATGGGACCGGTCGTACAGGTTACACATACGGAGACATGAGAGTAATGTTATGAGCACCGTTAATTACCGCATAATCTACTTTTCCCACTAAGACTGAACGGAGACTGTTTTTACCGTTATTGCTATCGTTGAGAGAGCTAATAAATAACAAGGAGACTAGCTGGTAATTCTAATGATGTTTGCTAACATATTTATCTTTCTGGCTATCTATTATACTATGTATTATACTTTATCGTCTAACGCCAATTAATAATAATATCTAAATGAAATATTTAAAAATTAACAAATTATATAAAAAATATTACATAGAACGTAAACTTAACATTTCTAAAAAATTATGATAGATCAAAATTAGAGACTTGCGTAGTGATATAATAGAAACATTTTTATCTAATTTTATCTTAATTTTTAAGTATTTTATTTAGATATCATTATTAATTAGCGTTAGACGATAAAGTATAACATAAAACGTGAACTTAATATTAAAAAAAAAGTGTGTGTGTGTGTGTGTGTGTATAATACGATCCTATTCACCCCGTTTTACGTTATTCAAATACTGGACGATTTCGCCTCCACCAACTAGCTATTCGTTCCGCCCGTTTCTACCCCTCTATCCGGTGACCTCATAAATAACGTTATTTATTCGCGAATTTGTTTTTGCTCGTACGCACCCCAGCACGATACGCTGAAAACGCCGACGGAATGCATAAATGCGTTTTCCGTAGTTTCCCATCGTCGCCACCGATTGGCTCGCGTATCGAGCGCTTCCAATTGGCGAACCACGTGTCGTCCGTAAAATCGTGGAACCCAAACAAGTTTGGAAGTTTAATATCTCTCCTCTCGCTTTTATGGGGTACTTTCAGCGCAAACTAATTTTGACTTTCGAATTTTAACTTTGTCTACTTTTGCACGCTAAAAACTTTTACACACTATATTTTAATCCTTAATTTAGTTCATTTATTTTTATGACTAACATATTGGTGGAGGTCGATGTGTTCGAAAAATGTTCATAATTACTATTTATAGGAATGAGCGTACAGCCCATTCGATTTAGTACCCCCAAAGATTTTATTTTTAAAGTTTATTTTTTCAAAAATAAACTTTTCATTGGAGAAAGCGAGAATAATTTACGTGGAAAATAAAGGCATTTACATAATTTGTTAATTATAAACTCAAAACTTCCCAAAAGATAACGATAAAAAGACAAAGCTAATAGACAGAAGCTAAATACGAGTTACGCTCCATCGTTTTAACGGTGTCGCTGAAAATCCGTCTTCCGCAATGATTTTCTAACTATCGCAGGTATACAGAGGCTTTTCCCCCGGAAAAGCAGATACTTCGCGGATATTAAAGTACAAGTAGATTCTCAGGTCCCGCCTGACAGTTATTTATCAGCCATGAATCATTCATGAGACCCAAACGTGAAACGCGACTTTTTAAAGAGTATAGATGATGCGGAACTCGGTCGACGTTGTTTCGTAGCAGTCAAGTATGCATTCGAACTTCAGCGCGATGAGACTACACGCGAATCTGTCGAGGTGGAATTCATAAAAGAGAGAGAGATATATCATCAGTAATGTTAGAGCAATGTTGAAATCGTCGCTCTTTACCGAAGATTTCCGATTTTTCCGCAAACCCGCCACCTGCACCGTCGGCGATAATACGATAATTCGTTTTTGCGCGCAACGGATTAATCGACGGCAGATCCGATTTTTTCTGAAACAACGCGTCGAAAGTCGCGCATACCATAATGCCACGCGGATTTTACAACGAAACAAAATGCGTAATCGAGCATAAACGCGAAATGTTCGAATCGCGTGGAATTTTCGAGACTATCGATCGGCTAACACTACAAAGTCGTATACATTCTATTCGATCCGTTAATCCATTCATCTATTAATTATTATTTCTGTACATTACTTTCATTACGTTATTGTCATTTTTTTTTTGGACGTACATATGACACATTTTTTTTGTTGAAAAAGCAATGCATATTGTATTATTATTTTTTGTAACACATGTCCGTTTACCGTAACGCAAATTGCGTGTCAGCGCGCGAGTCGCCGGATAAATTTTATCATATAGAGCCGTTGCCTTTCGTTTATCCGGAGCCTATCGATCGTGCCGGCCGCGCCCGCCGATGCACCGTTCGCAAGAACGGTCGCGTTAATTTGCAACACATGCGGAAGTTCCGAACTTCCGATGCGCGAGGACGAATGGTGCGCGCGAATGCGGTTGCGTCCCGACTGCTGCGGCGGGATTTCGCAAGTACAGAAAGGGACGGGAGCGCGACGGAGAGAAGGGCGCGCGCACTCGCGCGCACTCGCGCGATCGTGCCCCGCCGTCGTGTCGTCGCGTCGTCGCCGCCGCGCAACGATTCGGCATCGACCGTTCGCGCGGACCGTATCGCCGAGCGGCGATTTAATTAATGCGCTTTAGATGAGCGTGCAGTTTTGCTAAATCGTATATCATAGTATCAATCTTAAGTCAAGCGAGGAGATAACCGAGTCGCGTGGCGTGCGCGAAACGCACACCGCGCCGCTCCATCCGTATCGCCGATGTTGATGATGAATCTCGTTGGACGACGATTTCCAGAACCTCGACTGGACTCAATCATAAAGGATAAACGCGCGGACGTAACGCGTGATAATAACATATGGCCCTTAAATACAAACTTTTTTTCGCTAGAAACATTTATTATAAAATGAATGCACATGCGTTGAGATACAATGATGAGATTTACATGGCTCTCCTAATTATGAAAATATTAGATTAAAATATTTACGGGGGGGATTATATAGAATATTATAAGCAACGATATTCCAACGATATTGCTTGCTTCGTGGTGCTCATTATTAAATTTGGATGCACATGTGTTGGGATACAAGGATGGGATACATGGGACGTTAACGTATTTCTCCTAATTATGAAAATATAATTAGATTAAAATATTCGCGGAGAGGAAGGGGGGGAAAAGGATTGCGATATATTATAAGTGACGATGTTCCGACGTTGCCTGCCTCGTGGCGCTCCTTATTATACCTTCTTTATTCGCTCTGATTTCATTTCGATTAGCTTCGTCGATACGTTATTAAGTATACGAACCATAAGCGGCGCGAATCAATTTCAATGAATTTTTATAAGGTTCCCGGTTATCGCGTTATATCGCGGCGAAATGAATATTCCGCGAGGACGCAAACGCGGGTGTTAATAAAATAAAGGATCTATCCGGAGGATTATATATTTTTCATTTTACAGCGTGCAAAAAAAAAAGTTGACGAAAGTATGGAAATTGGTGCGATCGATCTGGGATGCTATTTAAACTGCGCGACGATTATCGCCCGATAGTCGCGCATTGGGGAGACAACTGACAAGTAGGCATACACACAGGACGGTTTTGAGTCATCGACAGTCATCGTCCCTTCCCCCCTCTTGCCCTCCTCCCTCCTCTCCCCGATCCTTCTCCCCTTGATTTGCGCCGCTAATTGATTTAATTGATTTCGCACGCGCTACGTCATTATTGATGCGTGTAAACGTGAATGCGGCCGTGGGCCCGCCTCGCGACACATTAAAATCAGCGGTCCAATCGAGTTGCTGGGCAATAACGCACGATACCGAGAGACACCGGTGCCCGTGGCCGTTCATCCAGCAGCGGCAACTGCCGCTTCGGAAGCGGCCCCGCGAATCAGCGATGCACGAACGCTCGTTGAAACATATCCCGACCGCGACACCGTTCGATTCGTTTGCCTGGCTAATCAATTTTGTTCCTCCTTCTAATTTGCATTTTATTTCGCCTTAGTTACCGTGACATTTAGCTTACTTATTTTTCGGCTGGTGATTACGTTTATTTTTAATACAGAATATATGCTATTGATATTTAGTGATACAGTATTGCTTCTGATACGTAAATTTTACGTATCAGAGGAAATAGATCTTAATTAATGTTGCACAACATTTTCATAAATTTCACACTTTTATTGATTTATTAAAATGTTTATAATTTAGATATTTATACATTAAATAATTATTAACTTAAAAGAAAGAATAAGCGTTATCAAATTTAATCTTTACATTGGACTATACATACATACTTTATATAATTTATAAAGTATGTATGTATAGTCCAATATCTTTTTACGACTATACAATTACACATTTTACGATAACATTGTAAACTTAAAAAATATATATTTTACCCGAAATTTATCTTATTGTGTAAACGACAAAATTTTGTAATACCAATCTTGTATTCTCGGCATTGTGCAAATAGTTGTAAAATAAGGTAGCGCAAAATCAATTACTAGAGTGACCCTCGATCATTGAGGCACGAAGAGCTTATCCGCAAATAATTTTGAAACAATGCAGCTTGAAGTGCAGGCAAGGAACATCGCCAGCGAGTGCTCAACTTTGATTCATCCCGAAAATCAACTACATTTGTGGCGTAAACGCTCGATCATAATTCAGCGCCGCCTGTTTGCCAGGCTGTCCATTCTCTCTACGCCTACATCGTGTCTCTGCCGACAGCAGAGATGATGCCTACCGTATATGACGAGAGGCCATAGTGAACATTAGGTCATGTCTCGCTTATATTGCCGCATTTTCTCTCGAAATTACGGTGAACAGTGTATGCATAAAATTAATTAATTAATTAATCAGCAGGCTCGTGTAAATGGATATATGAATAGATGTATACAGAGTGTTCTATAGTGTTCATTATTTTTTTATGTTTGCCACTCCAATGGGTTTGAATATTTTCTTAGCGAAAATCGATACATTCCATGTGTACATAAATATTTATTTAAATAAATAGAGAGATTTATTAATTGGAATGAATCCCGTAAAGACATGAAAATCAATGTAAATAAACAGAAAATATATGCGCATAACGTTAAGACGATAAAGCTACTAATACGCGAAAAAGCTTTATTAATTGCATCATAATTAATGTTGGCGACAAATGCGCAGCCAGATATATATCTCGGAGATTAAAGCGAATCGCAGACTAATCCGCTAATCTCCAAGTCCGCTCCGTCGAACACTGGCATGATGAAAACAATAAATCCGCGAGAAAGTTTCCACGGATCGACCCAATGGGCGAAGCAATCCGGTTCTCTTATTACGGTGAATTTCTGCCGCGAGGCGCTCGATTTCAAGCGTACACGCCGTATAACTCATACCAATTTAATAGAAGAAAGAGAACGCTAACAATGACGATATTATCGTCTTTATCGTCACTAATTTTAGCGAAAGAATAATTATCTGTCGTAATTTTTATTTGTTTTATAATATTTGCCATCCTCGCCGTTGTTTTAATATAAGATTCAAGTAGGTATAATTAGTTATACAAAAATATAAATATATAAAATACATAAAAAATCATATAAATATAATTTTTTATACGTTTTATGTAAAATTGTATTAGTATATAAAATATATCATTTTAAAACTAAATAAATATTAAAAAAACAAAAATATGTATAATATATATTTTTTAAATATATTATATTTTGCATATAGAGATTAAACACATATTATACACATGTTTTTATACAAATAAGTATGTTTGTACATTTATATGTTATATATAAAATCTAGCATCACCGCAAAATTTCAAAAAAAATATGCTGTGGCCATTTACTGGCGCATCTATCTTACTGCATGTTAATTTTACGCGACGTAAAATGCCGTTTACGAAACACGACGGTGAAACGCGACTGCACCGTCATGAACATCGAAATGGCTAACAAGACCGAAATCAAGAAGCGGCAGCTCGATTCGCCGTGCTGCGAAAAACGGTAATTAATTTCTTGCGATCTCTGTCGCGCGACGCGAGAACGACGGGAGAAGTTCTACCGAATCCGCAAGTCCGTTTTTATGAGGTGCACACCGGCGCGGAAACAATTAAAGGCAGTAGGATTCAGCTCCGGAGGGAATTAAAGGAACGAAGCTCGAGTGTGCTGAGATTTCTGTCCTCCCTGAAAGATAGAAGGAGAGAGATTCTTCCGCCGCGTCGATTATCCGTGAAACGATCTGAGCTCCAGCTACAAAAAATTCCGTATCGATTGCATCGGCGCGGAATGTCCGAGAAATGGCGCAGTTTGTTCGAACAATTAGATACTAAAAAGTTGAAGTAAGGAAGGAGACGATTGTTTCTTCGCGTGTATATTCTTCGCATCGCGCGATAATAATTCCTAAAAATGTCGCACGGCCCGTCAAGAGAAGTCGCCAAGTTTCGGCTACGAGAAACCATTGACGTCAAAGGGAATCGCGCGGAACGAGAGTTTCCCGGTGTCGTCCCCGATATCGATCACGTTTTTCGTCCCGGAGACGTCAGAGCGTCTTAACGTTCTCAAAACACGTCCGACTTGCCTGGCAAAGATCTAAGCCCGTATACCCCTGAGATTTCGTATTAGCTGCGCAACGCGAATGCCCGGCACGAACCCGGGCAGCTCTACGTAGGATTTAGTCTCTCGCTCTCTCTCTCTCTCTCTCTCTCTCTCTCTCTCTCTCTCTCTCGCTCTCTTCTCCCGGCGGCGCCGCGCCGGGTTCCGTTGCTTGCTGAGCACTCGGATGACGTCCTCGACGAGCGGATGCAAGTCCTGCGGGAGAGCCAGCTGGTTCTTGTATCCGGAACACGCGGATGTAGCAGGACCCGCTGGTGTAGCAGCACCGGCACGGAGTAGTCTGCAAGTTTTCATTGGAGAATCAAGTTTGCGCGTTATCGATCATCGGACGACCCAGAGGTCGGGGACAAAGCGCCCACCTGGTCGATCGTTTTCTCAGGAGGAAAGATTACTCGCGACCTATCAACCCCGAGGAGCGCGAGCACACAACTTGCTCGGTGCATCCACGGAATTTCCTAAAAAGGAAATCCTCTCTTGCGCTCATGTGTAAAGATGTGTGAAGATAGAAACATTTTTTCTATTCTTAAAGGATGATTATAGTGAAATTCGATTTTTGTTCAACTTGTCGATTTTTATATTCGAAGCTTATTGTTAGATACAGAGGTCCGTAATGCTAAAAATTTCGAGTTTACGAAATGTTTTGCAAAAGTTTCTTTAAGGAAAAATCTACTTTTTATTTTGTACAGAAATAAAATATCCGTGGATACAAAAGAAAGGCTGAAAGTTCGAATAATTTTTTATATTCTGTAGATACTTTAATATTTAAATTCCAATGAACTGACAATGAGTTAAAGAGATCATAATTTTTATAATTTTATAATTTAATAAAATGAATTGTTATTTCGTGTCGTAAAATTCTGATTGCGCCAACGAGGCTAAAGTTCATCAAAATCGACGATTAGTAGAGCACGCTTCGCTCAACTCGCGCTCGAGTTGAACCGACTCAAGTTAAACCAATAACAATCGGCGTTGTTTTAAATTACCCCGCGGGACCGGGTGGCGATAGGCAGACGGACATCGCGGCCGGAACGTATCGCCGTGTGTATCCATCTGGATCAACCCCAGGACCCATCTGGGATAGATGGTCTGGCTTCGGCTGCGTCAGCTCCGGTAACGTCGTTACCGCTATCGTTGTAATCATATTTTGCCGTGCAAGACCACCCCACCAAACGAGATTACACCACTGACGGTGGGATAGCGAGGAGAAAAAGAGAGAAAGACAGAGAGAAAGAGAGAGAAACCGAGCGGAAAGGAAACTATTAAAATAAAAAGAGAAACGGGCAGGAGAGAAAAGAGGGAAAAGAGTGAAAGAGAACAGGGCTGCGCGCATTCACCGCGGGATGAGAGGAGGGGGCAGCTTACCTTTGGCTCTCATTTACATCGACATTATGCATTCAGACCTCATGTGCCTTAACCCGGCCATGCGAGCTTGATTCAATCTTACAGAACGAGCTCCGCGAGGCACCGCTCGGGGTGCACTGCAACGGTGTGCGCACTTGGTGGTCGAGGAAACCGACGAAGAGACGCTTTGCACGATGCATTTTCGCGACGTGCGCATCCGTGTCATCCGACGACGAGGCGAAATTGGATATTTTCGCGAGGTGTTTCGCGATCGAACGCCAGCGCCGAACGTATCGTCGCCGTTTATCTACATTTGCAGGCAATCGTTCCGCGTTCGTAGTCAATCGTTCGTTCGCGTTCTTCCCGAGAACGAGTCGCTATTTCACCGGTATAAAAAGAACGGAAGTAAAGCGACGTTTCCGTAAGGATTGCGTGATGGAAATAGCAAGAGAATTGATTTAGGATGCTCTCGACAGAGCATAAAAAAGTCTGCAGAAATTATGATGCTGATTCATAATAATAATTTTACCTTTTTCGCCAAAGATGTATTAAACGCAACAATTGGAAAAGTGCAGAGAAATAGTCAAGAAGAAAAAATAGGAAGCTGATTGTGTATGTAATTTTTAAGATCTAAAATTCTTGTCTACTTTTTTTTACAAATTATATTTGAAATATAAGATTTGGAATATTAAGCGATATTTTGTTGCAAAACGTAGAATTTGTTTATCGAAATAGGAAATCGCACACCTTTCGAAGAAAATGATAAATTTCCCGATGCAACGACGGTGTGGCGAAACGTGTGAAAGATAATTCGATTACCGCGAGAGATCCGTTCGCTTGTGGCCGCCACTTTGTTGTTTACTTTGAGACCTCCCCTTCCCTGCCTGCTTAAAATGCATTGGCTCGTGCATGGCGCATCTATCGGGCCGGCAACATTTGCTTTGCATAATTTTGCGACCGAAAATTGATAATGTCATTTCTCGCGGTACGCGACGGTAATCGTTATTTCGTTCTATCAGACACGTCGACATTAATTAGAGTTGCACGCGCGAATTATCAACGATTGCACGCCGCGCTAAACGTCATTTCGCGGAACACTTCGCCGATCGACGCGAGCACGAAACGGACGTGGGGCTGCGTGGAGAGCGAAATAACGGAAATAGATAACAACTAAACGTGTGATAAGAGACGATTACACTATTATGATGTTGCTCTTATTTATTATAAAATATTACAATATAAGTTATTATTAACCAATTGGAATGGCAATATGAAACTAAAAAACGACAATAAAAATATTTTAAGGCTTTTTGGTAGCAATATCGAGAAATGGTTTCATTAGCAAATACGTACCAATTACGAATATGAAATAAAAATGAAAAGTAAACTCTGATTTATTTTAAAAAAGAAAGCAATGTTTATTTTTAGAAATTTTATATAAATTTAGAAGTTTTTATTATATAAATATATAAATATTTATGTAAATATTATATTTTTAATGCTTTCTCTTTCTTTCTTTCTTTCTCATGATGTTCTATTTAACAGATGTAAGCGTTAAGGTATTTGCGATGTTTGTAACAAACGATGTCTTCTTTTACGATATCGCGAACTTCCGTGGAAATTGCGGTTTTCATAAAAAAAAAAAGGAAAGAAAAAGCGTTGAAAGATGGCATATTCGGAGCGAAGCGCGGTAGAATACAGGACGAAGAAGGTGCAACGGGCGTATAAACCGGATGTCCCAGGCTTCCACGGGCAGCGTAATATCGTAAAGCCGATTTCGCTGCCCGGATAGGAAAAGGGCGGCGGCGGTGGCAGAAACGGTGGTAAAGCCCTTCCACATGCGCGTGTTTGCTCATGCGGATGTGTAAGTGGAATAAATTTCGCGGCAACAATTCGACGACGATCCCCGCTGCAATCGGCGGATACGCGCGCGGGAGGATCCTTCGCCGGTCGCGCGGCGCGGCGGTCCCCGGGACCCAAACGACGATCCCCGCTTTATCGGGATCTCGGCTAGCTTGTGATGGATTCGGCCCCATTCTGCTGTCGCGCTCTGCCCCAAATCTATTCCGTTTTATTGCCCTTCTGATACATAAATTTTTATTCAATTTGATTTGCCGCCATTGCTATGGTAATAGAACGGAAAGGGGTGCGCACACAACTTCGCTTTTCCTCGAAATCTCTCTCTCTCTCTCTCTCTCTCTCTCTCTCTCTCTCTCTCTTTCCCCTCTCCGCTTTCCTAGTTTATTCTCCTTTTTCCTCGTCGTCGTTTCCTCTATTCCATCCTCTTCTCCTTTTCGACGATCAGCGATTACTCGAAAAGGACATTTCGCGGCTTTCGCTCGTTCCAAATGCGCCATTAAGTACGGCTCATGCGGCAACCCTCCTGTGAAAAACGATGTTATACATATTAAGATCTTTCAGATTTATGTAGCCGATGTTCTTGTGAATTGATTTTTTTTTAAATCCTCTAATTTTGATAGATACTTGCAATATGGAGGAAAGTATCTTAATTGCAAAGTCGTGTACTTCTCCTAGCCATGTTGATTATTTTTTATCATACATGAAGGTAATCTACATTGGATTACAATTATAATTGCGCGCCATTTACCGCGCTGATTCCTCATCCCTTGTTTTTTTTTAGATTATTTGATTATTTTCGTTCCGACTTTTCCTTGATTAATGGAAAAACTTAATTTTTTATATATTTTTTTATATTTCATATCATAAAGAAGAAATGTGCACTCGGTGCGAAGAGCTTGTTTTTATCACACGACAATTCGGGAAACTACGTTTTATTAGACACTCACGTACGATTCTACTTTCTCGTAAGCTTTCACCGCCTGTTTTCCTGTGCGTAACTACCGAAGCTACACAAAGTTCTTCATCTCGAATGACTTTTTCAGCGATCACTCCTGCAATAATGATCGTGTCGTTGAGAAACACTGTTTTATTGATACATAAACCCGATTTCTCGTCCAAGTAGGCAAGTGAGAAAATTTTTTTTTTTTTATCGAAATAACTTCTGTTACGGTATATTATACAACAATTGAAATATGACAGAATTTTATTGGTTTATATTGAAAAAGTGACTGCCAACAGATATTTGCGAAAATATTAATAAACTTTTTTTCTAGAAAATATAATTTAATACAATACCTTATTTTTGACTAATATTTTCCGAAAGGATTTATAAAAAGGAAATATTTATATCTTAAAAATATATTTATATTTATAGTTTTTAAATGATCTTGTTCATATGTCTTTTCAATACATTTATTACAATCTTATATATACATTTATTACATCTTTTAATCGTTCTACTAACGATTACTAATTGGGAGTTTACTAAGGGGAGATTTATCGGAAGGCAGGATGCGAAAGAGGCATTTCTCGTGCATCTTAAAAACCGAGGCGCGTTTCCCCGGCCGATCGAGGCGTAAAGAGTCGAGGAATCTCGCGGAAGATCGAATTTGGATCGGTGCCCATGAAAAATCCGCCGCGATCGTCGTCAGAAAATTCCGGAGTCCTTCGATTTTCACCGCCGCGGTGCCGCGATGTCGGGGGTGTCGGTGTGTTTATCGGGTCGCTGCTGCCGGATTTTCGGTATGCGGTTCACGGAGGACGACCCATCCCTGGCCAGCCCGGGCTCCCTACATCGCCCCGCGGCGCCCTGACGCGCAGCACGTGACCCGTGGAGCCCCCGGAAGGGCCGTAGACAGGGTGGCGAACGGCGGGAGGGTTATATAGACGGAGGCGCGAGGGAGGCTGCACGGAGCGGCACGTGACACACATATTGCCTACCTTTCGGGAATCTCGAGCCAAAAAGGCTTCTCCCCCTGCCGTACCCCCCCCGTGCCGCGAAAGAGACGTAGTATGATAGAAAAACTAATCTTCCAGATTAGATCTCTAATTCGCGCCCGCGGTTTTCTCGCGAAGATCACGACGGCCGATAGCGACGATAGACCTCGCGGCACTTGTGAGAGAGGCCATCTTTTATCTCGGCAGTCACCGTGAGTCGGTCAGCTTATTTTCATCACGTTCGAGGAAAGGAGAAAAAGGAAATAGAATCAAATGGAATAAGTATATTATACTGAAAACTTTTTGAAAAGAATAAGAATTTTAGATATGTGCTGTATGAAGATACGAGAGACAAAAGAATAAATATATATACACAGAATATATATTCCTTAGCGATCTTTATTTTACTATTAATTTGTCGAATTTTCAGTTTGCAGTTGGTTTTCTTTATTAAAATTTATTAATTTTGATTCAATAATTTTTTAATTATAAAATATTGCAAAAATAAGATATCCCGAGAATTATTTGGCTCTTCTATAGAATATAATTAAAAAGCTAAAATATGAAATATACATAAAAAGAAAGTAGTTAAGAAAATTAACGGCGATTAGATAGATACTGACATGAAAATTGTTTAAAGATATCGATGATCTGCGAAACGACAAGTACGCGAGGCGAATGTCGATAATTTCGAACGACGAACCATGCGATAATTCGTCAGGGAGAGACGAGAAATATCGGATGGTAAGAGTGTAATTGAGTTTGTTCGTTCGACGATTCTACTTTTTCTGCGGTGCGTCGACGGAAACTTGTTTTCCAATTAATCAACGTGTCACGGTGTATCTTTCTGCGGTTACCTTACGTCCTCGCGCGCCTTCGAGTTACGCGGCCGCCAACTTTATTCCATTAATATCGGCCGCGGCTGTTGACGCCGCGGCTTTTTAGCACACCCGAAACTTTGCGCGAAATAATTATTCTCACGTTGCTTTAACGCGCTGCAAAACATCTCGACTCGGTGTTCTAGTAAAAAAAAACTGCTAGAAAGCCATCCGATAACAACACTCCCTTCTGCTACCTTTATTATAAATATCTTCTTTTTTTAATCAGCACGAGTCATAAAAATTCTAACGTCGCAAAAATATTTATGATCAATTAATAATTGGAAGAGATAATTTGGCGGTTTACTGAGTTATATTTAAGCATCTTTTTAGAGATAACGTGTGATAATCGGAACCCGAACATGGAATAACATTCAGGAGGATTGCATGGCTAGACGCCAAAGCGCCTTAACGACCGGCAACGTTTCTTACGTTTCTGAAATGCATTTCGTCGTGCTGCTTAAGTTAGGAGCTGCTTGACCGAGATTCCGTGAATATGTATTTATATTTTGTTACGCTGCTAATGCAAATTACTATCTAATGGCTGATTGTTTAGCACAAAAAAAAGTTACGGTGTAAACTTTTTTTGTTCGATGAACTCTCTTTTTTGTACTGACTACAGGACCTGCGATCTAACATTTTAGTCTCACGATAATGACGATGATGGAAGAAATTTTGTTGCTACAAAGCGCAAATAAACGAAGTTTGTAATTTATGAAGAAATTTTTTTGAGAAAAATAATGGAAAAATTATTTAAACCGAGCGTCGTAATTTGTAATATAAACAGAAAATATAGGATATTGTTTAAAATCATTGCAAAATTACCTCGGTTAGTTGTTCCATATTCTTATTAAAATCGTATATCAAAGGTAGGAATAAAAATTCTCAGTAAAGGTAGAAGATACGAGATAAGATTCGTTATTAAAGTACGGAATATAAAGTGAATCATGCAAATTGTGGACCTGGACGACCCTCGCGCTCTGCAACATGCATTTGATGTCGCAACCGTGGAAACAATTCAGAGAAATAACGACTCCGCGAAGAATAGCTCGGCCAAAATGAAATCATCCTCGATATCGTTGAGGAGAACAGGGTTGATTACGGGTCGCTACCCAGCATGGCCGGCGAGACCCGGAAGTGTATTATTAAGCGAGTTTACGGATTAAATATTGAAGGCCGGGCCAGAGATTTGACGGGCCATAATTTAATCCTTCTCATAATGTCGTATCCTATTAACGGTGCACGAGAGTCGATGTACAAACCGGGATGAATTTTCCGCGCGCGATTTGCATGAGAATATGAAATATGCATTCTTTGATTCTCTCTCTCTCTCTCTCTCTCTCTCTCTCTCTCTCCCTTTCTCTCTCTCCCTCTCTTTCACTCCATGATTAAAATATCGAAGCGTCTTACTGCTTCCCAACGGACAAAATGATTTTCCAAGTAACCGAGTTTCGACCGAGCTTAAATCCTTGGCGTAGCTTGATATACACGTAATCTTTTGCATAAGTATAATTTTACTTCTACAAAAATTTAATTATTTTCCTTGCGAAAACATTTTAAACGTAATTTATACCTCAGTCAGTAAAAGAGAATCTTTTTTTTTACGTCACTCTTATTTGAATTTTAAAAAGATTTAAGTCGTACGTTGCGGAAAAAGCTCACGCATATAAGTTGCGCATTAAATTCTTTATAAAAAAAAAATGTTGAAAATGTATATATATATATCTCTTGGAAAAGCGGAGACGGACGCTTTTAGATCTTCGAAACCGTTGCCGTTGAAATTTCTGTGCTTCGAATTAAATCCTCGGCTGAAAATTAAAGCTTTTACCCATCTCTCTCCGAGGGTTGCGCTTTAATATCGCGAAACATCGCGCGAAATAGCTAGTTTACGTCGTCGGTCCGTTAAAGGGACTAATTACGCGCGCGAATGTACAAAAGTTCTTTAATTAAGCGACACCGCTGTTGCGGCAGGTCATTATCGCGATATTAGTAAAAAAATTCGAGGACTCTCTAACTTGTGCGTGCGTTACGCGCAAAGGACCGACGCGCCGGGTCGACGGAAGAGTATTACCGTTATACCGGGATTTAATGCGAGGCGGCTCGTTGTCAGCCGGGTATTTCGAGAGGTTTTCCAGGCTGCAATTTTGTATTAAGCCCAGAAGAGCGGCCACTATAAACGATACCTCGTAAGGTATTGCGTCAAAATTCGAAATTCGTGTTGTACGGTAAATTCAACGTGCGGATGTCAGCTTCGATAAATGATGAAAATTAAAGTGGATAGATAAACCTTTATATTCTTTAATTAATATCCAATAAATTACAGCCTCAAAAAAGAATGGCGTACCAGTTAATTGTTCGCTGGAGAAAAATCGCGGTATATTATAAAATACGTTGGAGGAGGAAGGGAGAGTAAACTGTCGCTGTAAAAAATGCACCACGCGACAAACTCACCCGCGTCACTTACTTTCGTCCGCGTGAAAAGGATGAATAAAAGGGAGGACGAGTCGCGCCGCTATTTGTTATCGGATGCATCGATTACAAAGGCCGAGCATGATAAAATATGGGTCGCGGCCGAAGAGACTGCGAACGAGGGTGGAAATATAAGATTCATACGGGCCACCGTCATTGATCCTTAAGCACCGTTATAATTCATCGAGAGCCGTTCGGGGCACTCGCTCTGAGATATTACCGCGGGTAAAAATTGCGGGAAGAAAATAGTAATAGTAACTGTAGAAAGTGTTTATTGCGCTGTCCTAGAATAAGCCATGTAAGAACACGAGAAAATACGCAATCAAAAAATTTAATAACGTACCTTGAGAGAGGATGCAATAACAGTAATGCATAGCCGTTAATCTTCGCCCCCGCGAAGAGTAATAGAGATGGGTAATTGAAAGTAAAATAAATATTTTATACGATGTATGCAGAATATCGAGGAGTTTATTTTTGTAGAAGTTTATTTTTGAGCAAATCGATGTGCTGTATCGATCAATCTTAAAAAAAGTTTACAAGATAAAATAATGAAAGATGTGATGAGATAGTACAGATAAAAACAGGGAGACGCGCGAAAGGAATTCTGGTCAGGGCGATTACGAGAGACAGACAGGGTCCGTCTTTTTCTTTTTTCTCCTGCGAGAGGAAAGACAGCAGCGGGGTTGGAACCCGGGCCCGAGCCAAGACAATTCAATAAGCTCGGCGGAGTGTGGATTTTTCTGATTAGCCGGCCAAAGTTGGACGGGTGGCCGTGCGTGATCGTCCTGCCGAAAACGTCGGCGACCGCCGCCGCCCGCAGGAAGGGCCGCGCTTACTTTAAAAGTTCAAACGCGCGTTCGAGCCGCTCGGCTATTCGCGTCATGCCCCGAGAAGTGCACTCAACGCCTCCGACCCGGAGGGCCGAGTTTCAATCGGTGTCGAAGCGCCGCTTCGTGAGCCGCTTGCAGTCTTTGCCATCGAACGCCCTATCGAACGATTTAATTGTGACATCGCCGCCTCTCTCATTTGAAACCGCGGTGTAATCGTGTAAAATCGATATAGTTAATGACGGGAAGTGTTATAATGGAATTTTTATTCTACGCAGTAATATAAAAGATTTTACATTTAAAATTCTTAAATCTCAATTATAGTATAAATAATTAAAGAGGATATTCTTTCGGTAATTTTGGAAACTAATCTATTCTAATTCAGTATATATTCCGAAGTATGATGGACTGGCTCCTTCAACGAGTAATCAGAGTGTCTTTCCGGTCGTGTCTCGAGATGGCAAGATATATCGAAGAATCAAGGGATAGCTAGAGAGAGGACCGGGGAGGTGAGCTTCGAGAGTTAGGCGGCGGCTCGGCTCCAAGAAACTAGGAAAGCTGACGTTTCGCTTACGTGCAGGAACTGGCAAGCGCGTGGATATATTCTCTCGTCTAGATGGATTTATCGAGCGAGCATCGAGAGCCCCTATTGAAAACGACGAAAATTGGACGGACGAACGCAAAAAAGAAAGGAGGGAAAGAGAGAGACGGAAACTACGAGATGCATCCCGCGCGCGCGACGTGCATCTCGGGGAGGGTTTTACCGTCACACTCGGCAATGCGATGTCACGATAGGCCGGTTTTTTTTTCGGACGCGCGCGCACGAGATAGTCTCGACGAGAAAACGCGTTCCGTGACTCAATCTGCAGATCGTCCATCCGTTGACTTTGATAAACGAACGCACGGCGCGGTCGATCCTTCTCGTACAGAAGTTCCGTCTGGCTTGGGACAACCCCGAAATTCGCAAAGGCTATCCGACATTAGGTCAGCCTGCGATGTTTCACGAAACGCTGACGTTCACGTAATTGTTCATCTTAAAAAAAGAAGAGAACCAACTTTTGGAAAATTAAATTTATCTAGATTAGAGATAGAATGCGAGCAACGCGACTTCATAAATATTGTCACACATATTTATTTATCGTTATTTTATAATAATGTATTTACATACATATCGATCCGATATTAGATCAGCCTGCGATGATAGAAAAGAATCAACTTTTGGAGAATTAAATTTATCTAAATTACGAGATAGAATGCGAGCAACTTGACTTCATAAATATTGTCATATATACATATTTATTTACCGTTATTTAATAATAATTTTTAATCAAGCTTTTATCACATAGCATAGGAAACGCTTGTTGTGAAAATAATATTTGTGTTAAAATAAGATTTAAATTTAGCTAAAATGCTCTCAAGAGTCCCTAAAAATTTTTATAAAGGATTCTCTTTTAACCCTTTGAAGACCAGTGACGCCGGTCACTCCTTTTTATTTTACAAACTGCTCGTTTGATTTTCATGAAATTTGGCCTATGGAATAATTTAATAATACTTTATTGGAATCTGAGTCAAAAATAAAAAATTTTAAATGGCAGATCCAATAAGGCTAACCAAATTTTTAAAAGGTAATCTTATTAGCGTAAAACTCGGTTTTAGAAAATTCTTGGGCTCGCTAAATCCGATTCTAGCTTCAGAATTAAACAATTCAAAATTGTGGATACAATATAGCGGACCAAATTTAAACAATAATCTGATTATCATAAAACTCCATTTTAAAGAATTTTTATTGCGAAGAAACGTTAAGTTTCGTTTTATTTGAAACTCATTAGTGCTACGCAAACAATTAGTAATTGACTATTAGTAACGGATTGGTACAAAACACATTTACTAAGTTATATATATTAAGTTAATTATTAAGAAATAACATTGAATTTTTTAATTCTGAGACCAGAACCGAATTCAGTGACTTTAAAAGCCCTTAGAAAGTAAAACTTTTCATAAGTTACTTTGTTAGAAAGCGCCGGTTCTCTCAAAGGATTAATAATTTTATCGAGATAAAAATTACGACTTTATAAGACCTCATGTACTTGTGTATACATCCTTGAAGGATCTTGTAAATGACCATTCGAGTAAAGGAGAAGCAGGGAGAGAAAGGGAATGTTCACTTGTTCACGGAATGAAACATGTCGATATCGAAATTTGGTTAACTACCGGTGTTCGCAACCACAACGACGGACGGCGGTCACTGACAAGACAGGAACGCCGGCAATTAATGGGACGTGGGACTTAATTAGTACAATCTCAACGGCGTCCACCTACCCGCGTCCTTTCTCGTTGTGTCTCCCTAAATACCGCCTGTTACGGGACATTCTCGTGGGGATAAGGTAATGTTCTCTCGGAAACTCGACTAAACGTGACCCTAACGAAGCCACATACTGAAACCTACGGTTATTCACGAGATAATATTTCACAATTAAATTCCTAAAGTTTATTTTTTGCATGATGAATAAAATATTTCAATCGACATCTCCTTCGATTGCTATTTTTTTCTAAATCGATTCAGAATCGAATTAGTGAAAAATTTGGCACATTAAACTTGAGACTTGCAAATAGACAATGACTTACTAAATTTGAACTATTTTTTTCTTGTCTTGTTGTTTTCTTTGTTGTTTTCTTTGTTTCGTTATTTTACGTTAAACTTAAAAATGTCAACAATATAATATATGACCAAAGATCTTTTTAATGCTAACATAATTATTAGAAGAGAGAATATGATATTTTCGAAAGGGTATGCAGTAACTTATCTTTCATATCATTTCTCTGTCGCAATAGAGATTTCCGAAATTAAAATCAAAGAGAACGAGGACGAATCCCTTCGCCTTCTCACTGGCTAGCCGCTAATTGAACCAGTTTGATAAGGTGTCGCGCGCACTGGAGTCTTCCTGCAATCCGGCCGCATCGCGCGGACGCGTAACGGTCGCTATTCCAATCGTCATAAATTGTCGCGGTGAACGTGACGATCGTACCGAACAGCCAATACCCCGCGCGATTCTGTCATTCGACCCTCGTAGCCGCCGCTACCGGGTGCTGCGTAACCAACACGGGGGGTCCCTTCTCCCGGGACTTTTGACCACCAATTCGTCTCTGCCACGCTGCGTTATCGATCCGCCAAAAACGTGCCAAGGTTGCATCCGAGCGCTATCCGTGATTATCGCGAAACCATCGCATAATCCGTCCTCCAAATCCTCTCCGTTACTTCCCGATTCTCGATAACTCGATAACGTCTTTCGGGTGACTGGGGCACGACCGGGGAGTTCAGCATCTCAAGTAAAATGTTGATCTTTCCTCGCATAATAATTATAGAAGTGACTTTATAATTTTCTAATCCTTTAAAATTCACAAGCAACTCTCCCCCAGATTTCCAATCTGAAAATTTAAATTAGTCAGGAAATTTGTAGATAGGGGGGAGGTGGGACTGAATGGAAAGGTAGTTTTTCTTACGAATCTCTTTTAGCGAATTAAGTAGATACGTTTAAACGACAGACGCGTTATTACTCGACGGTGATTAGCATAATCAGGCGGCCCGTGTAACACGTACGGCAAATAGACAAAACGCGACGGGCGATGCCAATTAGCAGGTGCCGACGTTAATGCAAATGGCGGCATTAGCCGATAATACCGGGAGTAATATTATTATTTCACGGCAATAATATCAGCGTAATTCATTCGGCTTAATCAAGAGCATTACTGCCGCGAGAAGCGCAAATCTATTTTACCGTCGATATAAATTCGTGCGCATCTATGCAAACGTAATGTACTACCCAGTGAACCCCGAGTCAAATCGCGGCATTGTTCGCCAAAATTCGTGAGGCCAAACGTTGCACGAAGTTACACAAAACAATAAACGAACGATGTCGTAAGAAGATTATCGGAAATTACAGAAATACATGTATGCAACAATTTTCTTCTCTGAAAAAAATATATCAGAGAAATGAAACGGTAGAGTTAAAAAAAATTTAATTGAATTTATAATATATAATAATTAAATTAATTTCACAATTTTTCTAATAATATTTAACAACAGCCTCTCTTTAATATAATAGAAATTACTCTTAGAATAAAACTTTTCGGTTTTTTGTTACAATAATTATTTATAATTTTTCTGAAGTGTGATGTTTCTTATTTTTTGACAACATAATCTGCGTTGGGCTGGAAGATAAGGTGAGGATGTCCGACGAATTTGTCCCAAAATTACAAGGCAAATTACAACTTGCACAATTCACCTAATCGCGTTACACGGTACGCTCGCACAGTATGATCAGAATACGCTCGTTACGTGAACCATAATCGATCGCATCGCAGTCACTGACGTCACTCCGGCTGATCATCGTTACGGCCGACACTGAAATCTTTTTCCCGAACACCAAAACCAGATACCGCCGCGTATCAGATATTCCTATGCAGTACGCGAGATTGCACCTGCAGCCGAATACGTCACCGATCGCCGTGCAACCGGGCACCACCGGTCGGCGGCCCGCGCACCGGAAATAGATTCTGTAACCGGAGAACTTATTTCTGGAAACATGGCTGCGGTTGTGCGTGGGTCCTATTTCGGGCTCGAAAACAGCGTCCAGCCGCATGCGTCCTCTTCCTCGCCCACTCGCCCGTTTTCTTCCGTGTCTCGTCTCCCTCGCCGCTGCAATCAGATCGATTCAAAAACAGGCGATTGAAAATCTGTGGAAACGAACGAGAATCTGAATTATCGCTAACAATAGTGTCTAATCGTTAATGTGACAGATAACTTTGCGAGAAGATGAGCTGCCATAGCTATATCTCGACTCGAACGATACGAGGGAGATACGAAGAGAGACGAGTTCCCTGTCATCGCGCTGAGAACGACGAAGAGCTCGTGAGGGGGATAATAAAAGTGGTGACCACATGGTTGCGGCACCAAAAGCCATAAATAGAGGCCGCGCGCAGGACCATATGTACGTGGAATGATGCCTGGCCATATCGGCGTCGGTTACGCGAAAGCAATCTATTTCTGGCTGCCGCCGATCCCAAGATCTGCATCGCAGAAGACGCAAGACCGCGAGTTTTATCTTTGCACCGTTTGTTACCGACTCTTTCACGCGGCACTATTATCTTTTTCCGCCGGTATCTTTCCAGTCCTTATTGTTATCCTTGGCTCTTTTGATTATCACGAGTCTCCGTTTCCGTCGTTGTCGATAATAACTCCCAAATGTCTCCCGATTCTCCGATAAAAACTTCCGCCTCGCGACGACTCACCAGGACGCAGCTCCATACTTCTTTACATTCCATACGTCACATTCACTATGGGAAGTAAGGAAGCACGGAACGGTCGCCCGGTACTACAAAGTAGATCATCTGAATTCCGGAATTGCTCCCGAAGTGGGACCCTCTCTTCTTCGGCTCCGTCTGCTGCCGGCTCCGAATAATGGCATCTCGATACGACACTTCTCTCGCAACAATTTCGCTTCGCGAATGCACCGCTGTTACGTAATTCATCGCGGATCCTCTAAAAGATCCTGAAACACTCTCCAACGAGAAATATCTGGCGCACCGGAAACGCGCCTGTACTCTCTCGCACCCGGAAGATCCTCTCGACTCAGCACCTGATGATTTCTTCCGACTGGGAAATTATTACCCGACGTCCGCGATCGTCGAGAGAGTTCCTCGAGCTGACTTCCTCGACGCTTTCAAATCCTGCCAACCCGGATGACCGCTTCGGACTGAATGCTGCCAAAGCCTCAAGCACGGTCGCTTCGGAACGAGCCCTCTAAAAATGGCTGCACAGATCCCATTGGCCTCTCCTCTCGAGTGACGAGCAGCCGACACCCCCCTCGTCGTCGTCGTGTGCAGATGTAAGCTTACACTCGAGACGGCTACCACGCGACGCGACGCGGCTCGGCTCGGCTCAGCTTCTCGGCTCCCTCGCGTAGCGCCTCGCCGCGCCAAATTTGTCTTTACCCGAAAATAGTCAGTCCCACGGCTGCCACCACATGGTGTGACTATTCCTGGTCCAGACTCGAGTGATAACTTACCCAGGCCTCTCTGTCTCATTCCTCTCCTTCTCCTCCTCCTTCATCTTCTCCTACCCTGCGTGTTCTTCATCTTCATGTTCTTCTCCACTTTCTTCTGCTTCTGTGCTGTACAAAGGCGTACACGTGATCCCTCGTGTCTCTTGGCAGACGCAAGCCAAAGGTGGACATTCAGAACGGAGCGGAAAGCTTCGGTTGTATGACACCGTATTAATATTTCGTATAGGATTTTTCATTCATCCTATATGAAGTCTTCGGTAAAGTTAAGAATCTTATAAAAGAGTCCTGCTTATCGGAGTTTCGTTTTATAACTAATTAAAAATTAAAAATTTCTGCAAAGGAAGCGATTAGTTTTATCAATTTCTCTTTGATGAAACACCGCACGTAACTCAATACTTTTACTTTTACTCTCACGTAATCGAAGACACAAGGAAAGTTGTAACCAGAAATGAAAATCTCAAAGAAGATCACATTTTGAAAATACTGTCTTACTTATTTAAGAAACGTACTTCTCATCTTTCTTTTGTATTTTACAAATGCTTTGTAAGAGACTTCTCATCTTCTTTTCGTATTTTACAAATGCTTTCACGATTGAAATGTTTTGCAAGCTTCAGTAGCGCTATCCGTGCTTGACAGCCAGAATTTCTTCGTCAAAAAGCGACTTTTTGGAGAACGGTATACCATTACGTCAGCAGCCGTGATGATGTTAACTCTTCGATTTGTCACCGATTGCACTCATCTACCATCGAGATCGTACTGTAAATCCGACGTAACGGTATGCCGTGATATTTCGGGGGTGGAACATTTGGCAGCTGCCACTGGCGAGCAGGCAGATGTCTGAATTTCGGTGAGAGCCTCCTCCGCGCGCGAAAACAAAGTTGGATCGCTGTCGGCGTTAATTCTCGAGGTGTCGCGCCGTCGATCGTTAACACGATCGTTATCGGCAACGATCAACGTCAATGACGATGTACTCTCGCCGGACTAACGGCGATTCGGTCGCGGGCGCCGTTAACAACGATGATAAATACAGTATCGTAAATGCACACCGGGGGGGCGGAGGGGGAAGGGGAAGGGAGGGGGGCTGAATTACAGGATCGTACGTCTCGCGGTATTATTTATAGAAAGATATGCGCGACGATAATGGCCGCTGGCGTGCGGCCAGCGCTTCTGCGATTTTAGTATCGCCGCGCGCGGCGGCGCAGCAATTAATTTCAATTTTATACTTTACGCTTTACGTCGTCGTCGTTTATGTCACCGATCGACCACGCGACTATCTTGTAATCACTTTTGCCTCTCGCATCATACAATCACCATGTACCTATAACGTGTAGCGCACGTACGTTGTAGCGCAAACCCCCTCCTCGAGCTTTGCCAATGAGACGCGCGGGACGTCCGCGCGGAAATCAGACTTAACTCTCATGAATGAGATTTAAGCTACCGGGATCAGCGCAAACTTGGTCACGCTATTTGTGATATATCGTTCCGTCCGTGTTATCACGCTTCGTATACATCGTTGCAATTCGGCCAAGAATGCTGTTGATGATGCGATACCGAAATACATCCCGACAAACAGCATCGCGCGCTGAGCGACGCGTTGCGAATTCTCGACTCCCGAGTGGCTCGAGTCCAATTTTCGCGATGCACAGGACAGCAGAAAAATGCAACAATAATTCGTATTTTAAGATCATCTTGACATCCCACTTTTGGGGCCTACGAAAATTCCCATGTTCAGTGTGTTTACATAAAACACCGGTCTCGAGAATAACTTTCCAATAAGCTTTCGTATTTTGCTAGGAATACTAATAAGACGGACTTACATCACTTGACAATTATTGGACTTCTTAATATAATTATTTTACATTTTCGAAGAGCAAATTTTGTAATATAGATTTTCCGCCAGCAGGGATATCAATCTCGCGGATAGCAGCGATTAGAAAACTTGTCACCTAGCTTGTTGACACGTTACAACACATCTCGCTCCGTGCCTATAACAGTCTGCGGAGACGTAGATCCTCGGCGCAAGTTAAACGTCCAACTTCTCTCGCGGCATTAGCTGCTTGCGCGTCTGTCAACGGCAGATTCCAGCGGTGAATTCGGAATCCATTTTTCCCGAGGAGAAGTTTATAGGGAGCCCGCTCGGGCCTCCGCATATCTCGCGCGTATATACGATATAAACTTACGGGCGTCACTTTTACCGGGGCGACTTTCCGAGAGACGAAGAACTTGGTCGCGACGGCCGACTCTCCGGCGTCTAAAATTACTGGCAGCCGAAGACGTTGCACATCCGCAAAGTCGACGCGGTCCGGTGAGCCGTGCGAAACGAGTCTACGCGCTAATGCCGTCCCTATTTTTGGGCGTCGTCATCGCCGTCGTTGTCGTCGTCGTCTTCGTCGTCGGCGTCGGCGTCGGCGTCGGCGTCACGATGGAGTTGATTGTCGAAGACGCAAAAGGACGAACGAACGAGATAACGTCGTCGTTCTTTCTGACCTTGCACCTGCCGATTGTTTTCGGAATGGGCAAAGTTCACTTGAATGAGTACATACACAAGTTGTAATCCAGAAATTTGATCAAAGGAACAACGAAGAGAGAAGCGCATTTTTTAAATAAAAAAAATAATATCTAAAATTTGAAAAGACAAAGAGATATCTTATGTCTTCTCAAAATATAGGAAAATATGAAAAATCTTACGCGAACATTTACTATAATATTAATATAACTATAATTTATATTCTCTGTAAATTATATTGAACGTGACTGTAATGGCAAACATATATTATTACTTTTATACTTTTTTTTATAATTTTTAAGTAATATTATTTTATATAATTTACCCGACGGGCAAAATGAATATTGAAATCTTACAAAATCTTCCGAGGGGTCTTATTGAATAATTCATGTTTTAAATAACTCATCTTTTGAGTAAAATCTTATCTCGCGCATTAGTTTCGACTTTCTCAGAATTTTAATCCGAAACTTATTAATTAACGTGTCTAGCACGGGGCCGCGAATAAATTGCGAAAAGAATGACGTCCGATCGAATTTATTCTAAAGGAAAATTGACTACAAATTTTCGTCAAGCAGCCACTCGACACTCGATATGCCCTCGTATCTATCGCCGGAGCAATTTAATGATTTTAGCATGCGGCACATCGCGGAGAATAATTAAAGAGAGCGTCGTTTCCTTCGTCCGTCGGGACGAGGGGAAGAGGAGGAGGAGCTTTTCCTTAGCGGAGGCGCCTCAGCCCCCGCCGCTCGTGTATCGGGTTACGAGTTCGTCGTTGAAAATAGCCTTTACTTGCGTACTAATGGCGAAGACTCCAAGTAACCCCGGCTTGAGGATACACGGCGCAGGTCGAAAGCCGCGCTGCGCTCTCCCTACGTCTCTCTCGGAAGAGTTGTCGCGATCGGATCTCGCGCTAATGAAAGAAAACCGCGTCGCAGGGAAAATACCGGGGAGAAAAAAAGGACTTAAAGGACCACCACGAGTCGCGGTCTCGCTAATTATCGCCATTAATTTAGCACGGGAGAAAAAGAGTCATCTCGCCTGAAGTGACGTGGTCTTCTTCGATTCTCCGCGGTTTCCCGCGCTACGGGTTCTCCCGACGTCCAAAGAGAAATCGCATTTCTCGAGATCGAACACGCGAGTAATTTACATGCCAAATTCGATACAGCCTCTTTTCATGCGTCAGAAGGAGAGATGATATGCATATATACATATATGCATGCTCTCTCGTTCTCTCTTCTGCTTTCTTCCGAGTACAGACATCCTCGCGCTCTCTTTCTCCCCGCAATCTCTTTCGTTGCAATTTCATTCCCGTGGCATTGAAACAGCCGCCGGCGCTTCTTCGCGAATAGACAAGACGATGGCGATAGTGCTAGGAGATTTCCAATGCCGTTGGAATTCTATGCACGGCCGAGGGATGGTATTTACTTACATCGAATCATGCCCCGAAATTACTTTTACCCTCTTTGAATACGCCGCGAACGTTTCACTTGCAATCTCTCGAGCCCGCAAGAATCCGCTTGTTACTAGACCGAACGGCATCCATTGCAGGCCTCTCTAGAATTATTTTCGAGTGTCTGTTATTTAAGAAATTCTTTGCTTCTGACATCTATGCGAGCTCTGAAAGAGCTCTTCCGCTATACATATATCGCGTGGAATACAGCAGTGCTCTTTTCAAATGTCCGAATCGTCGTATCTACAAAACTTTTGTGATTAAAATACATTCAGTGTGATTTTGAAATAATCCAATAATTAATTTAAGTTTTTTTTTTTCAAATGTTTGACAATTAGTATTACTTAGCGACATTTTTTTATTTCTTCAACGTTTGTGATTAAACAAATTTTCAGTGATTGTAAAGTGTTGTATAAAGATTTTTTCTTCATCAGAATTTAAAAAATAAGCAAATTATATTTCAAAATATTTTTTGCATTGTTTAAGGTATGAAATTATCTCTAGAGAGAGAGAGAGAGAGAGAGAGAGAGAGAGAGAGAGAGACCGCGTTTGGTGATCTCGGAATTTCATACCTTAAACAATGCGAAAAATATTTTGAAATATAATTTGCTTATTTTTTTAATTCTGATGAAGAAAAAATCTTTATACAACACTCTCTAGAGAGAGAGAGAAAGAGAGAAAAACCGCGTTTGGTGTTCTTGGAATTTCATACCTTAAACAATGCGAAAAATATTTTGAAATATAATTTGTTTATTTTTTTAATTCTGATGAAGAAAAAATCTTTATACAACACTCTCTAGAGAGAGAGAGAGTTTTCTCTTTTTCTGTAACGAGATATTTTATAAGAATATTGTTTTATATCGCAATTCTTTCAAAGAATTTTTTATAACCCTTTTAAAGAATTTTTACTGAATATTTCTTGAGACTCTGAGACAATTGTAATTTTTTAGGAAGATTCACGTCATGGTCGAAATCTAACGCACGTACATTTCTTGAAACTATTGTTTCCACATGACAGATATCTTAAAACAACGACAGCTCGCATATCCTGTTGCGGAAGTCGGAAAAGTTTCACTTTTTATTTGTAACTTGGAGACATAAATGGGTCTCGGTTTCGATTATAACGAAGAAAATGCGCTTTCGAAATACTTTTAGCAAATGCTTTCTGGCTCACGTTATGTAGATTTTTTGGTACTTTTCTATACGCGGGAAGAAGCGGTAGAGCCGCGGCGGGAAGTTGGCGAAACGCGAGTGGGGAAAACATAAAGGGCCCGAAGGAAGCCACTTTTCAGACGTCTAGGAAATCCGAATAAGAAACCTAGAAGCCAACCCCCGGCCAGGGCGGGCCGGGGGAGGGGGGCGGAACGTGCTCGCTTTTTGTCTCGTGACAAATCTGTGTAACTTTATTCGAGAGCGCCGCGAGAGAAGTTAATGCTGTTTGTCTCGCGGTAGCTCGGGGGAACGCGCGAATTGCGCGGCCAAAAAGTTTGCGAAACACCGAAAACAGGGTGAGCTAGCCGACCTGTCCCGCTTTGTCGCCGGAAGCGGGCCAAGGATGGACGTTTTTATTTTTTTGTTACATCCTCGACGATCCTTATTCGCATCTTCTGACCCTTTTATTCCTGTACTATTTTCAACAATTGAAAAAGATGTTTTAATAATTGTTTGCTTTTAATCATACATTTAACGATTTATGTTTACTTAATAAAGTTTGCCAAAATTATTAAAATTATTAAAACAGATATTATTAAATTTAAATTATTATTAAATTCAAATTTTAAAAACAAAAAGAAGTAATTTTTTTAGGTGCTGTGTGCTTTTTGAATTCGCGAACTGACATGATGATTTTCTAGGAATTAAATAGTTAATGGGGATTAACGGGGGATAGATTGATCGACTCAGCACAAACTAAAGCATTCACGCCAACGGCGGTGGCCCGCACGAAGTTACAGGTATACATATACGAGTAAAAAAAACGGGCGTTTACGCGAATAAACTCTCGAGTGTGCATCGTGCCGCGGAATTCGATATCGTCGGATGGAAATAAACGTTTTTTTTTTATACGGCACTTTCGCGTTTTTGTCCTTTTGAAAAGAGGGGACGAGATCCAGGTCGGCATTTATTCGTGCCGGAATACGCGTATTCGAAAATGTTTCAGTTCAGGAACACGGAATTACGATTTTAATTACGGTAGCTGCTAATAAAATTTAATTAAATGTCGCGTAATTCATTGTACGCACGCTGAGGAGGGATGAACACTTTGTTAAATAATTACGACGCCAAAACATGCCAAAATTCTTTCATATCTATAATAAAATTCGTTCGCGGAGCCCGGCGAACGTATCGAGCGTCTTTTTTTCCCTCTCATTTTTTTCCGTGGCTCTCTGGAGCTTCGCCAAAGCGCGAGAAACCGGAAGAGTTGCTCGAACTAATGACAAGAGCGATTCAAAACACCGGATTATTATGGCCATTAAGAGCCCGATCGCAGCCTCCCTGTCGCTTTTACTTCGCGGAGACACGGCGCTTTGAAACTCTGCACGAGCATCCGAGGCAGCAATTTGACGATGCAGTAAAACTTCCGCGCGCTACGAATTTAAGGTGAGCATTAATGGGCGGTATTAATTAAGGACGCATTAATTCCGATATCGCTGGAGGAAACTTTCCGCATATCTATATGCGATTTTCTCGCACTGCTATCAGAAAGAGATTTTAAGTTTATTTCATTTTAAGTGCATTCGCATGAATTTTTGGATTAAAAAAACCACGCTTGCAAGAGATTGCTTTCTTATGAACTACAAATCAAATGTAAAATCACAATTAATTAAATTTTACTTCGACTTCGTGATAAAAATTATTCTCCTATTGTCTCATTCTAAAAATAGTGAAAACAGCAGAAATTTTAATTTTAACTTTTATTTGCTAGCGTTGCATAATGTTGTCGCAAAATTACGCAAACAGATGTCACGTCAAAAAATTTCTAAATGCATATGATATGTAAATTATGAAAAAAGACATCATCTTCCGCCGTTGAAATGCCTTTTCGTATCAATGTCACATCATAAAAAAATCACGTCCACGCGTTCGTAACCGGCGGAAAAAGACAAGTTATAAATTTGCGAGAGGAATGCGGGCCCGTGATTTTGCCACCTCGCATGCCACGACGCGGGAAAGAATTATTGCGAAACGATAAGGGACAAAAAAGAGACTTGGATGCTCTCCCAAGCTCGTATAACTGCACGGTGACGTAAGTCTTTAACGATGGTGATCGTGCGGAAAATTCTTTTGTGTCCGCAAGACACGCCGCCACTAACGACCATCGATCGTCATCTCAGGGAGGACAATGAACCGAATTAATTAATGCTAAACTAATTATCAGGCTTTACAAAGGTGATTTAATATATTGTATTTTTAGACACGTAAATATGTATGTATATACTGTTCGCGCGTATCACTGACAATGAGAAAGAAAGAGTTAAAATTTCGCGTGTAGAAAATGACGACAGGTTCATTCGTAATCGAGTCTGACGGGGCAGATCGCGAACTTACGAGGACGCGAGAGACGTAAACAGCCTCCAGCAGACGGGATATGTTTCAGAGCCAAAATATCTCTTCCTCTCTGCACTTACATACCTAAAGGCCGGGACCGGGACTAAAGACGGATAGACGTGTTTTCGTCGGAGGAATCGAATAAGCAAAATAAACGGGACGGAATTCATTCAAGAAAAACGCGGCGTCGCCGACATCACCGTCCGTCGTACTTCATGTCGGAATCATTTTCATTCCTCTCGTATGTCCCTTCCTTCTTCTTCTTTTTTCTCTCTTTCTCTCTCATATTCATCCATATACACATACACTGTATTATATTATATTTCTTTATTTTTATTTTATTTTATAAATTTTCTTTGTTCGCACTTTGTAATTGTTTACAAACTGAATTGTATGTCAAAATTCTTGTAAGTCACGGTTCTACGCTTAATAGGATTTATCTTGGAGCATATAATAAATGGCGATACTATCTCTCTCTCTCTCGCGCGCGCGTTTCCTCTCCTCCCGCAGCTGAAAACTTTTCACTTTCGTTTCAAACGTATTATACATTTTCCCAGCGACAAACAGAATCGCTGATTATTTCAGCGGTCAAAATCACGTACACATTTCAGGAATGCAGGTATTTATACAATAAATTATTTAAATGTGATTAATGTTGGATGCTTGGATGTTGAACGCTACCCAAATACAGAATTGGCAACAAGACTTGTGAATCAATTATCTGTAAATCTTTATTTATAGATTTATATCGACATTCTAGATTTCATAGCATAAAAAATTTATAAATTACTAAATGTTTATAAATTACTAAAAATTCTAATTTATTAAAAGATATATTTCGTATCAAAATTATTAAAATACAATAATTACAATATAGCATTACGATACATTTAACAAATTCGTACGAAAGGATTATTTAGTATAATATTATTTGAAGATTATTGTAAAAGTTAATAACAACACAGACTCTTTCTAAAATAGAACTTTTTTTTATAATAATACATGCTCTAATAATACGTTGCATTTTGAAAGTGAAGAGATTATATGGAGATTATAGTTTGGCAATTTTACCGAACGAATCGAGTATCTCTGTCGAGTGCTTTTACACGAGGACAGAAAATCATGATTAAAGAGATTTATTTGTTGCCAATTTATTCGTTTACTCGACCAGAAATACCATTTAAATGTGGCTACAGCTAATGGAAGTGTTTAAACTCTTTCGCAGTTTGTTAAGCTCTCTTTTTGCACCGCAAAAATCACGATTTCATGAGAATATGAGGATACCATCAGGTGCTTATTTTAAAGGGTTTAATTACGCGTGTTTTCGACGCAAAATACGGGACTGGGATAAAGATTAATTTTGATTGTAATTATGTATGAAGGAAATAAAGCTAATAGCTGTAACGTATTAATTTGTGCTACGTAATGAACGATGTTAATAACGATAGTGCTAATAATATTCGCGGTAAGGTAAACAACGTTTGCTCATTAATATATATATATATATATATATATATATATATATATAATATGGAAATAACGAAAAGATGATGGTAGAGAACCGTAATACTCCCTTGCCGTACTTGATATTACGAATCATATACAACAGAATTTCGACATAGAGATATAAATAAATGCATTCTCCAAGAGCAATTAGCAAAATGAGCAATTATCGAATTACTGCAAAAGTATTATCTGGAAAATGATAAAGATAAATACAATAACATTATAAATTAAAAAGCGTTAATGAAAGATAAGAAAATTAAAAGATAGAAAAAAAAAACTTTTAATTGCACACTCATTAAATTCCGATTTCGAGGTGTTTAGGCGTTTGGTTTAGCTTTGCCCCCCCCCCCCCTCAATCCTTCGATCGCAATAAAATTTATATCTTTGGGAATTTAATTTTCCACTTGGATAGACACTCTCGTGGAGGTCCTCTAGAGTCTAGATCCATCCGTAGGCATGGGGAATGAGCTCGCCGCCCTTCCCCCCACCTCCCGACCCGAATTAAAATAGCCGACGAGAGTGCAGCGATCACGGGTGACCTACCCCGTGGTGCACCTGCGACTTGTCTGGCGTTGCCATCACCGTCATATTTTATGCCGAAGTCATTTCCATCGCCGCGGAAAAGTTCCATCCGCCCCGTGCGTTCGTCTCCCCTCCCTCCCCCGCGTCTTTTGCAATAACTTTTAGAGTAACTCGGAATTAATATATTTTTTTTCACTGGAAGACCGCTGGCACTTTCTCAA
The DNA here is from genome assembly GCF_000956235.1 of Wasmannia auropunctata. Taxonomy (NCBI): domain Eukaryota; kingdom Metazoa; phylum Arthropoda; class Insecta; order Hymenoptera; family Formicidae; genus Wasmannia; species Wasmannia auropunctata. The sequence continues at coordinate 520,929 of NW_012027002.1, forward strand.
ACCGCGCGATCGCTCTCCTTCCTTCTCCCTTTCTCTCCCGGTCCAGGTATTGAACGCATAAATTATACGACTTTACCGAACGCGATCGAAATATTTTCTTCCTTTTCCTTTCGTTCTTTTTTACCTGTTTTTCTTTTTCTTTTCTTTTGTCCCACGTAAGTTCTTCCTTTGTCATGTAATTTTTTTTCTGTTATTGCGCTTTGTGTATGCGATTATTGTTCTGCTCTTTCTTACGTCAGTACTCTGTATCTTTCAGTCCATCTTTATACTTAATGCAAGGTTTCTCGTCTTATGAACTGCGATCTACTTGCTGCGTAACATATTTATATAAGCTAGTTTACACGCTGTCATTTGCACTCTGTATGTATCTTCTATGTTCATATTTTTTATATGGTAATATAGAGCGTAGTTATAAAAACTATATACACATAAAAAAAAAAAAATCTTAGTTTCCTCATTTTATTATTTGTTGACTACATTTAGATGGAATTAGTTCTAAAATTAATAAAAATAATTATATCGTTATTATATAATGATAGTGGTTAGCAATTAGCAAATTGCGTAATGATTCGAATGGATTCATTATTAATAGCTATTGATTAATTAATCAATTCGTTATTAATTGCTATTCAAAATTTATTATTAAAGATACGTTGTAAAAGAGACATTCGTTTCGCGACTACACGATCGCGAGGTTCAACGTGTCAGCGTAACGTTTTATCGTTCTCATTTCTCATATCGCGACTACACTTTCTTCTTTCATTTTTTTTTCTCCAGCCCTCGCTAGCGTTCTTGTCCTTCGGTCGTCCACTCTGATACCAATCCAGGACTTTCCAACCCCCCCCCCCTCCCTCCCCCGCGACGACGTTCAAACTTCACGGATAGAATTAGTTGGCAGTTGTGATTTAGTTTTGGTTCGATTACCTGCCTTCTCGGTGCTCGAAATCCCCTCCGTTTCAACTTCCCCCGGGGTCTGCCGACTAATCCTTTCATAGGTACTATCCTCCGAGAATTTCAATTTTCATCACGGCGGCGGCTGTGAGATTTCGTTAACCCTTAGCCCTTCCAAGACAAGCCATTTTACATGTACAACAAATATATAGATAACGACTTTTATAGACATAATATCTTTGTTTTAGTAGAAAAGAATAGTCTTTAATTGGCGCTGAACAAAAAAAGTAGAAATAAATATTAAGCCAAATTTACAGTTCAATCTATACAATTGTTGTATATTTTTCGCAAATCTCTTTGTTTACAAAAAAATGTAACATGTATTAAAGTAATAATGGCGCTAAGAAATAAACTAGAAAAAATTGCATTGTGCTTCATTTAACATGTAAGTCAAACACAAACACGTAAGGAAGGTGCGTCTGAACATTCGTTTCTTCAACTCTTCGCGGAGACTTTATTTGGTTTGCTGGTATTTACGAGGTAATACGCTATTCGGAACATTCTCGCGAGAGAATGGGAAATGCCTGGTTCGAAAGAACAACGTCACGACATCGGCAGCTTCGGCAACGAGGCCGCGAAAAAATACGAGGGAAAACGTGCCCGGTAAGGAGAAACGAAATTAGAAGGACGCGGAAGCACTTTGAGAAGTTCTTCGCTTAATCCGGATCTAACTTCCGGTATTCGGTACTCACGGCAAATTCCAATTTTCGTCGGACACTTTGCCGATGAAGTTTCGCGAGACGGCAGCGTAGCGGAGGAAGAAAACTCCCGCGTGCGCAAGAGATTTCGATTTTTCTCCCGCGAGTTCCCTTCGGTTTTAATCCCGTCGTGCAAAAGGAGAAATAAAGCGAAAAAAAAGGCGAAAACGCGACGAGTCGAAGTATGAGGTCGGTGAGGGAGGGAGGGGGGGGAGGAAGGAGCGACGGGTATCGAGGGCACACCGGCTCTTTCGCTGGGTGCGCCAACTCCGATGGAGGCGCCCGGAAATTGCGTCACGGTAGCGACCAACGTTCCTCATGGTTTCTGCATATTAGAGCGCGTCCGTCCTCTCTCCCCGCGATACAGTTCCCGTCACCCACGAACGGACATCGCGAACCGATTCGAACCGGCCAAGCCGGGCCGGGCCGTGCGTTCCTTCCTGATTCGCCGAATTTAAACTCGGTACTAAGACTGTCCCTGAAAGCTTACCATAATATTAATAACACGATGATAAGCGCGTCTCTGTTCTAGTCTAAATCTCGAGATAATTTACTCTTAGAATTCATGATTCTCCTCGCAGTCTTTCATTATTACGTGTCTTTGCAATTGGGCCGTGAATTAGAATTCTATTAACGAAAAGTTTACTCAAAATTATATAATTAAACGTGACATTTTAGCCGAAATGAAATGCATGAGAATACATACATTGTGTATTTGCATTTAATGCATCACGCACGGAAAGAACGGTTTTGCTAAAGTGCCTGAAAATTATACCAGATATAGAAAATAATTATGTTGGACCATCTAAATAATTATATAAACGTTTAAGCTGCGATTACTAGAACATCAATTAAACTTATCGGTCTTATCGCAGTATTATAATAATATATGTAGTATTACATCATAGTCTTACATAATTATTTCGGATCTAATATATCTTCGGCCTAATTTTTATATACTTTGACAAAATTATTTTTTCCGTACGAATGCGAATATGAATTTATTTCGTGCAAGTGTTTGCTGCAGGATGGAAAAGTGAATCGGATAAAAATATACAGTGCAAAAATTTTCGTTGTCTATTATTTTTATTTCCTTGACGAAGAAAAGAGCCTGCTGTCGTCATATATTAGAAGCTAATTTATTTCACGCACGATTGACGGACAGGAAGGCGGGTGGGCGCGAGAATTGGAGCTTTGTTTATTGCGCGAAGTTTTTGATCGAATCGGATGGCGCACGAGTGACTGATAGAAAATCCGAAATACTTCGGTGCCATCGGCTGAGGAGGGAGGAGTGCCGCCGTCAGGCAGGCAAACGAAAGGGAAGATAAATGGAATTCCGCCGGAATTCCGCGAGGCTGCGGCGGATAAATGTTTTGGGGACTGGAGGCCCTTGCAGTTTCTCAGTAATCCGTCGGTGAATGCCACGAGAAGAATTCTCCCCGAAATATTGCAACTTCCGATTTTATCTTAGCGCCAAATGAACGCGCGAGTGAGCCATTGTCTCATTGCGATCGAAGGTGCAATCGGTTGAAAGAACTCACGCTTGTAATATATATATAGCACGATGACTGTGATATTTTAGTTATACCTTTTTTTTATATCTTTGACGAATATTTAGACGTTTTATTTCTAGATCATTATTGTAAATAATAAAATACCGAATGATACCTTATTTATGGCTAATAAAAAATCACGGTAAGCTATGAGAAATAAAATAGTGTTATAATAAACATACAGTGAGATAAAGTATAAGAAATCAGAGGACAAAGATAATTGAGAAATAAAAGAGAAGAGTAATTCCTTTATATTTATCGGGATTTGAAAATACATTCTTCTAATTGTGATTAATTAAGATACAACGTAAGTAATAAATGCATGTCTGATAATCCTAATATATGTATTATGTACTTAATTAAAAAGTACGTGTTTAAAACCATTTTCTTGAAATAAATTTTCGGCAAGAAGGAAGCTCATGCAAATAAGATTTGCTTAATTCTATTTCTTTTAGATTTCCATTTTACATTCGTCGTATTACTCTCGTTATATTCTAGTCTACCTCCTAGTACTCGATTGTCTTTTTTAATTATTAATGTAGAGAACGTACTTGACCAATGACATTGCATTCTCATGGGTTATTAATCCGCTGACAATTGCCTTCCCCTTCTTGAGTTGAACGTAAAACAATCCCGCGTTTCGACAATGACAAACCATGCGGAATTATTTCTCGCCGCGCGACTCGCTCGATTCACTGCGGCCTGCTCTCGAGAGATCATCCTCTATCTCTCTGTCTCTCTCTTTCTTTCTGCGTTTGGCCTCAAAATCCTCTCGATATCACTCGCGAACGGACGGACGGACGGACGGACGAACGGAGGAATCGCAGCTGCGAGAATTCGCGACGACGACGGCGACGACGGTGGCGGCGGCAACAGGAACACCGAAATAATCGCGAGTCCGCGCTATATTTAGCGGAGCGTTGCGTGCGAGCGTAGCGATTCCGCGTGCGATCTCGCGCGCGTTTCGCTCATCCCGACGAAGCTCTGCCACCGCGTTCGACGAGGAATTACGCGGTAATCGATCGTCAGCGATTCGCGCGCGGACTCTTTCTTTCTCTCTCCCTCTTCTTCTCTCTTCCTCCTTGTCGGGTCGACCGCTCGTGCTCTCGTTGTCATTTTGCACACGCTCGTGTCAATTATATTTAGCGTGTCGCCGCGTGATCTCACTGACTCACTGCACGCCGCGGAAGACACGGGAGACGGCGCGAGAGCCTCGTCGAAACGTTCGGGAGCCGTACGTGCATCGGGAGGAACAGAGGCACGCGTGTGTCGTCCCCGGATCCGTGGCATCGGGTTCTCGGTAGACTCCGCCGACCGCGATGATGCCACGGCCGTCGCTGACTCACTAAATGCTCGATATATGCGTGCGCGAATCACGCGTGCGACGCGCGATGCGAGCCCGATTCGCGGCGGGGCTCACTCCGCGACGGGCAGTTTTACATATATCCGGGATTTTATTTGAGTCCCTCTCTCTTTCTCTCTCCGTGAAAAACTGCGCCCTGATTTGTCCAATTCATCAAAATTAATCCGCTATACGTTTCATACGTCTGCCGAATTAAAAAATATCGAAAAATATAACTGAAAGAGAGATCCAACGGAGAATTTCAGCTAATGTAAGCTTCCGTTCGAACAAGGCGTTGACGATAAATTCACGAAGAGATCGGTAGCAGAATGAGAACGCATAAATTTTTACTTTTAAGTGGCATATATACACGTGCAAATGTAACGTATACGTACTCAGGAAATCTCATCCAAAATGGATATTTTTGTCAGATCATCTCTGTTTATTATCTTCAGGAGCTAACGGAATGACGTTAGCCTATCTCTAATCCCGATGCGATACGACAATAAATGATGTTTTCGAAGTCGTAATGAACGGCCGCGAACTGGTGCGTCCGACATTAACGATATTGAGTAGTACGAGTCGGGAGTGCCTAACGACAGTTCATTGATGCCAATAAAGGAATAGAGACGTCGACGGACAAAAGTTCTCGTCGACGAGCGACGGGAAATTAATCGCGGTAATAATATCGCGCATCGCGATATACGCCGCCTAAGTGAGGCGGCGTATTTATGCGGGCTCGGGGCCGCGACGATTGCGACGAATTTCCGTCTTTGAGCTGCGCGCGAAATGCGGCAGCAGAATGATATTAAACCCGGAGACCTGTGACAGGAGAACGCAATAACCAGGGGCGTCGCTCGCTCGCCCGCTTATTTCTATTTATTACATCGCGCGAGGCTGTGCCGTTGTAATTGCGATAATTATCGGCGGCCTTAAATCAACGTCGTCGCGCCTTTCATTCACGTGCGGGATCCTAAACGCGCGCGAAACTCAACGCGAATTTTGAATGGAGGACAATAAATTCTGGCGGCGTGTCGGAACTAAACAGGGAAAGCTGGTTCTGTTATAGAAAGATGTTAGTTGTGATATATCGCACTCCGATAGACACAAAATAGAAATGGCGCATTTATATTGTATTTTCCTAGTATATGTTTCATAATTATGATACAATTTGGTACTTACTAGTAATAGATAGCCACTTGATTTTAATGTTTGGAAATTGAATTGTATATCACGGAAAGAACGATTTTGTTAAAAAGGTCTAAAAATTTTACTGAATACAGATCTGAAAATAATTGTTTGTTAAATCGTCAAAATATTTTGTTGGAATATTAAAACTGACAAGCATTACTATAAAACGTTTGATATTTGAGCAATCATTTTAACTTTCACACAAAATTATTTTGATTATTGAACAAAAATTATTTTCAGATCTGAATCCAGCAAAATTATTCTTTCCGTGTATGAATATGTTTTATTTAACTCTCTTAGAGGTTACAAAGAATTATACAACTTTTACAATTAATTACCTTACAAAAACCCCACAAAATTACAAAAAAAAAACACTTATCAATTAATTTACAAACTAACTTAAACTACCATCTAGACACTCCAACGCTGTTCTATATTAATATTATTTTGCATGTGTCATTTTCTCAGATCAATTAAAATATAATTATGTTACGACAGTGTAATTGTTGCATTTGGATTGAAACGAGCACACTTATTAATCAAAAGAAGTAGGCATTTTTTTAAATTGTTTTAGAGGCAATGTCAGCATGAGCCGAGCACGGCCTTAAGATGGTTTTATCGGGCAAATCTTAGTCAAAAGTTAGTCTCTTCATATGACTAATAATTCAATAAAACATTTCGCATAGACTGTACTGCGATTGTGTGACGTTTATGTGTGACAACGTCACACTATCGAGTTGGCGTTGAGCGATAAAATCACCTTAATCGCCAACATTATTCCAATTATTTCGCTTGTAATTATTTTGGCAAGCCGTGAGAATTGAGGCGGAAAGGAAAAAAAAGAGGTGCGCGGCACAACGAGAGCGGAATGAAATCAACTGGAGCCGGTCAACGACGCAATAAAATCGCGCTCGCGTCGTTGATGCCGGGCACGAGTACGTACCCGGACATAATTGGCAAAGTAATCAATCGATTTATGGTTATTAACACGGTAATGGTAACACTTGCGATCATTTGCATATTCATGACAAGGAAAGTCACTACGACTCGCGGCTGCTGCTATTGCTACTGCTGTCGCGGGTCGAGATGCTGCGATCGCACTTGGATGCAAAACGCGCATCCCCTAGATCGCATTAATGAAAAACGCCGTTTACACGTCGTAAAAATTTGATGGCCTCCCGCGGAGCGGGAAGTGAAACGACGGTCGACACCTATAACGGCATCACGAATTTAACGCGATTATTATTACTATCGTGTGACTCCCTTATAAATATACCATTAATGTAGTCAATATGTAAACAATAATTTTTTACAGTTCATTTTATTTTAATTCTAAGATAATAAAATAAGTAATTATTATTAATTATTAATTACATATTTCGATCATCAAATTAAGATTCGTGCATCGCCAATTTTTTCCTTTTGTAGCATTTTCCGTAATTCGAGATTTGTCGTAAAAAAAATAATCAAAGAAATTATTTAAAAAATTTTCCTTTTTACCTAATTGTGAATAATTGTGACTTGTACTCTACATTAGTAGAGAAATATTATGCGCCTGTGTGATTATCGAAATTTCCGCAAAATCCTACAGTCGGGTTTCCAATTCCGCGAAACTATCACGACATAATTGACAAGGCATCTAAAAGGATGAGAAAGAGAATGGCGCGATGGCCTCCTGAGCGTTCCGTTTGCAAGATATTTCGAAACATATGCAGGAGTCACATATGTGATGAGACACACGCTTGTCCCTCATGTTACACCCGCCTCCGGAGAGGTCCCCTCGTGGAGGCCTCGTTGAGAAGCAGCTGTCCCTGTCTCTCACCTTACTATGGGGTCTTCCTACTATAGCGAGTAGTTAGAAATGTATCTACGCGAGATACACGGAAGTGTATTATCTAACAAGGAAATTTGGAATTATACTGTGAAAATGCTGTAAAAATATAAGCAGACGGAAGTAAATGTGTCAAATATTGTCGAAAAATTTTTTCTGTGGAACGAATATACTGATATTCGAATATATTGATATTCAAATGTCAAATATAATTATTTAAAAAAAATAATAAAGGATAAAATTGAGCGATCTATAGGAAAAGTAAAATAATAGAACATTATGTTAATAGATTTGTATGACAGAATATCGTAACAAGTAAAATAGTTTTATAAAATAGAACAAAATACGTTACAGAAAATTAAAAAAAATTATTTTTATATATGTATATAAGGCGATGTGTATATGTATATAATTTTATTCGGAATATTTCTAGAGAAAAAATTAACTAGGCCGCAACTTGTTATAAGATAATTTGAATTAAAATGTACTTGCGAGTGTAACGGGAATAGATCTTCCGCTTTGAGAATGCAATCGCGACTCTTTGTCTTAATATGTCGCATTTCGTTTGATTTCAGTGCGATGCGGGTATTGCTGTCGAAGTTGCCTCGACCCTGGATCGTCGACGAGAAGAAAGATGACGGTTACACGGCCCTTCACTTGGCTGCCCTCAACAACCACGTGGAGGTCGCGGAGCAACTGGCACGCGCCGGGAAAGCCGATCTGGATCTGCAGAACGTGAACCTGCAGACCGCCCTACATCTGGCGGTCGAACGACAGCACACGCAGATCGTTCGGGTACGTTTCCGCGAATACCTGCGAAAATATCGTTCGCTCCAATAATGAAATTCCTAAATGAATTCAAAATGTAATTGAATTCCGTGAAAATATCGGAACGCTAGGATAAAATTTTTTTGGTTCGACATATCCGATAATAGGATAATTCGAGTCGTTCCTTCCATCGGACAGAAGAATCCACGGTTTATTTTATGATAATTTACCCGATCGCAGCTTTTGGTACGCGAAGGCGCGAATCTGAACGTCGCCGATAAGGACGGGGATACGCCTCTGCACGAGGCCCTTCGACATCACACGCTGTCGCAACTGCGGCAGCTGCAGGACGTGCAGGACGTCGGACGGCTGCTGATGGGCCTGGGCACTCAGGGCCAGGACAAGAAGAGCAGCTCCTTCATCGCGTGCTTCCTCGCGGCGCACGGCGCCGACCTGGAGCTCAAGAACAAAAAGGGCCAGACGCCTTTGGATCTTTGCCCGGATCCGAATCTCTGCAAGACTCTCACCACCTGTCACAAGGATAAGGAGTCGTTAGTATTCGGGAGAGGAGAGAAGCCCCTTTGCCTCTTAATTTCAAATTGGATTTTATTAAAACGCCAATTTTATTATAAAAAAAAAACCGTTGAATATTAATAACTGAGCTCTCTTTTTTTTTTAAATTCTGCAATAATCTTAGCGAAATTTGTAGAAAATTTTCTTTCGCAAGTTTTGTTTCATTTAATTACAAAAGATTTGATTGTGAAGACTGAAAATACAAATTTATACAATCGATTGCATGTTCCACGTGTAATTCCCCGTGCAATTACGCCGATACACTGTGGTATCTCTTACAATTAGTATAATGTTCGCTAACATGCAGCTTCCGTTTCCACAGACACGACATTGAAGTTATCGTCCCTTCGGCGGCGATCGACGAGTGTCTCGTATGCTCCGATGGCAAACGAGAGATGCTGTTCAGTCCCTGCGGACACGTGGCTTGTTGTAACGCCTGTGCACCGAGGGTGAAGAAATGTTTGATTTGTCGTGAGAACGTTCTTTCCCGAGTGAAGGTAAAATACCACCAGTGCAATACATTTTTTCTATCGTTAGATACGTAATATGATTTTTATTTTTAAAACTTATTTTTTATTTAATATATTAATTGATTTATCTTAATATTAGATTTATAAATTCTTCATTAATTGTGTTTTAATAATAACTATATATTTCTTTTTCTTTTCAACGAGTCTATGAATTAAAAAAAAATGAACTCTTTTCTTTAAGAGAAAAATTAATTTTATTTGATACATCAACACTACACGTTTATACTTCTATACGTTTATACAAAAATGTCTCTTCAGTAATTTTAATTTAATTTTCTGTGAGCCGCTGAACGTTCTAATCGTGATAAGTTATTCCTTTCGTCGGTCCGACTTGATGTAGTACGCCATGTAGTAGGCCAACGATTGTTGACCGAAGTCCCGGTTCTGGAATAGATTCTCTAAGCTCTAAACGCGCTTTTATCCACCTCCTGCCTTCGCGCAATAATGGGCGTTTGTTCCCAGATCGAAGAATGCGTGGTGTGTTCGGATCGCAAGGCGGGCGTGCTGTTCCGCCCGTGCGGACACATGTGCGCCTGCGAGAGCTGCGCGGCCCTGATGAAGAAGTGCGTGCAATGCCGGGCCCAGATACTGCACATGGTACCGCTCTCGGTCTGCTGCGGCGGCGGCGGTGATGTCACCTACGTGAAGGGGTGCAACACCTCAGGTATTAACGTCCGCCCCGCGCACGGCGGCCGGCGCGTCGTTTTGCAAGCCTCTCTCGCCTCTATCTCGATCTATCTAATCGCACGGAATATATTGAACTCTCTGCGCTCACGATTAGATAGCTCGCCTCTCTAATCTCGCCTGGAATATATTCCCGCGGACGTGTATTTGCGCGTACACATTTGCCGTTCTCCATTAATTAAGATAATGATGAACGGTCGAATAATGATTGTAGGGCGAATTGGATTGGAGATTGTCTTTAAAACGTAGTTTTACGCAAAAGTAACTTTCTAACTAATACAAGTATATCTTTAAGGATCTATTCAGACAAACTTATATACTTGCATGTACATAAAGAAAATTATCTAATTTCACGTGCTTATGATAGAAATGCACTTGGATAATTTTCTTTTGCATTATGCAATTATACAAGTTTTTCTGGATAGGTCGTTACGTTACGCTTTAAATTATTAATATTCAGAGTACTTTAAAAGGTATATAAAATATTTATCTATATTTCGCTATACTTATTTATATTTATATCCTGGCATATCATAAAACTTTTCGTTGTTTGTATTACTTATTGCGTAACTATTTCGTCTAATTCCGATTTTATCTAATTGTCTGTTCTCTTTAGTTGAAATATTTCATTTTGTTATTGATATAACGTTGATTGTATAGCGAGTAAAAATACGAATTGTGATAAATGAGAGCATCGCTTAGCGATGCTGTCGCGTTGTCGAGGAATTGGCGAGACTTTTTCCTTCTTCCTTTTATTTTTTCTCTTTTTCTTTTTTTTTTTTAACCGACTGTTATGCTTCGAAGGAACAATATCCGAAGTCAAGGTGGATCCCGAGGAGGAGCCGACGCCCTCGAACAACACAACCGGGGCTGGGGAAGCTCTCCTAATGAACAACGGCAGCCGAGATACTTCCCACAGCGACATACAAAAACTACAGCAGCAATTGCAGGACATCAAGGAGCAGGTACGTGTCCCTTCTGCGTCTCGCTTCGTTATGCGTCGCCTTAATGAAACGAATAATTTAATTTGTGTCGAAGAAAGAAGTCCGCACCGCGCTCTGTACAATTACCTCTCGCTCTCGAAGAATACCGGAATACGTTTTCCCGGACTGTATTTCCGCGTCTTCTTGTCGCGAGTCCCGCGCGCAACAACTTTGAAACTATAGCTCTTCTTAAGTGTTTATTTTATCGTTTCGAGAAAGATTCAAGAAGTTGAGTCGTAAATGAATTAGAAGGATTTGATCAGAATTTAATTTTTTTTTTTTTAATTCGATTTCGAGTGGAACTTTAAGAAAATCTAAAAAGTATATGCATAATTAATGTTAAACAAAAGATATGCGACAAAAACGCGTTAATCCTTGATATCACCATTCGTGTAATAAAAGTTCAGCTTATAGATAAGCTTATTTTAAGGGTGACAAGAATTCGGATCGAACATCATGCAGAATAATTTACGAATCTTATTTTGTTATCGTTGCAGACCATGTGTCCGGTTTGCCTGGATCGTCTGAAAAACATGATCTTCCTGTGCGGACACGGCACTTGCCAAATGTGCGGCGACCGGATGTCGGAGTGTCCAATATGTCGCAAGGCGGTGGACAAACGTATTCTGCTGTATTAAAAATAAAAGACTGTCACCGGCCGCATTGCGCGCTGAAATTTTCCAAGGGGCGATTGTATGACGGACGAATTGTAATCCGCAAGGAATCCACGACATTTCGCGGGAGAAAATGTTTTCCTCTTGCGCCCTGTTTATTTCTGACAACAGCATTACGTCAAGCTGAAGCAGAGCAACGTTGTTTTTAAAATCAACGATATATTTAGTGGTATAACAATGAAAAATAGTGAAGATACTAAATGACGCTCTTTGAGCTGCGGTGGTTTATAGATAAAAATAAGTTGGTTGATAAGTAATCTCGATAAGTACGTACGCACAATTATTTATTATTCATATTTTTAATAAGGGAAACTCGTTGCATGATAGATGATATATTATGCTGTTGAAGTTGCGTTTCCTGCGTAGTCCCGTATGGCTATTAACACATAAGTGTAACATATTTCCAGTAAGCTTCCTACACAACTTTTATTTACCATTTATGAATACTGTCGTCTTTCTGCAGGATTAAAAATTCAGAAATTCAGTAGACATTAGAAAGTTCTTCCGAATATCTATATATTAATAAGAATAATGGTTTTATATCTATATCTTGAATAATTTCCACATATATTGCCAAAAAAATAGTAAGTAAAATATCGCATTTGAACGTTTGATTTTACCGTTGAAATATTAAAATAAAAGTTATAAGATGATTTATCATTGTTGATTAGATACCATAATCTATTAGTATTATACGTGATGTATTCACATGTTACATAAATTGATAAAAATATTTTCGATATAATACAATGGCAACTGTACATCGGCAAAGTAATGAAGCTATTTTTCAATTTTTTTCAAATTAAAAATTTATATATTAAATTATTTTGTTGTAATCATAATAATTATATTTATTGACATTAAAATTTATATTAATTATATTTTTGAAGTTTCAAAATTTCAAAAATATTTATATTAAAATGAATTTTTAATATAAGTACATTTATATCAATTGTAATAGTAATAAATATAATATATGTTTTATATGAATCTATTTTTTTTTATTTAATATATTTATTTTATATATTTATAAAATGGATCTTTTTTGAAAAATATTCCAGAAATATTAGTTTCAACTTTCTAAGAGTAGATTTGCTACTGTAGATTTGTCATTGTATATGTCATGTCTTATGAAATTACAAAGACATTTATGCTCTTTTCCTTTTTATGTCATTTTTAATGCATTTTTTGTATATATACCTCATGTAACAGCGCTTTTATTTATACATAATTTCCGAACATGAATGAGTGAAAAGTTTATTTTATCTAAATCACAGTTTATATTGTGTTCAATTATTTGACGGTTAACTCAATCTCGAAAATTAATTGTGTTGGCATATATCATGACGATCGATAAGATGTGTATAATCTTAGGTGAACAATATGAGATAATGAATATAACATAGAATGATTTGAAGGTCATTCCTATATTTCGACAGTATTTCTAACCATTTTATTACTGTCTTTCTTGAGTTTTATCTTAATACACATAATCATTGTACGAACAAACAATATATTATACGAATTATACGATATTATAAATGTGACAAGTCTGAGCTGCGATAATCATATCGCAATTATGTCCCATACAGCGAAGATTAATTATATTATTGCATTATTGATTGCTTTGATGTATTTTATATAGTATATAATGAATAAAGGAATTTTGTACATACAAACTTGCCAGGCAAATTTCTTTATTAAATGTCGCCCAATGGAATTGTAACTAAATTGTACGGTTAATATCGTTGCTGGGATTAAAAGTGTAAGAAACGAGATATACGAAAAATTATTTATTTTCATCGAGAATTTGAATTTCATATACATAGAGCCACATTTACGTCGATAACTAAATGTACACATCTCTGCTTATTTGCTTTCTTGAGTTAAGATAACATACTCAATTAGAACTCTACAAAGGGAAGTATCGAATTTACACGCGCGATTTGGACATCTACTCCAGTCTCGTACCCCCATTAGCTATCCCTAAATCTGAAGACTGCACTGCGTCTTCCGTTAAAAGGATATCCCCATTTTACTTTATGAACAATTCGTATAAAAGACTATCTCACGCATTCGCACAGCACTTCCGCAGCGCTAACGGCACTTACGTTGTCAAAATTAGACCGAATGCAATAACGAGCCGCAATGGAGATTATTCTCTCGTAAAGAAAAACGATCGAGTGTAACGTAATAAAGAGTATTCGCTTACGAAGAAGAGACAAAGAAGACGTGCATTCATATGTAAATATGTAGAATAAAAAAAAACCGCGCTTCCGTTTCCACGTATACGGGCTTTGCTAAATAATTTACTATGACCAGGCGCTAGGACATGTGCGTAAGCATATGTATATATATATATATAATCTCGGTAATATTATATTAAATATTTTAATTACATTAATTTAATAGCTTTCTAATTGTTCTCTGCTTCGTTACTGATATTTAGTCGATCACGACACTCGAGGTTGTCGCAGAGCTGCAAGATATATATTTCTTTTTTTTTTTAATTTTTCTCCTTTGCAATGTGACCAGGTTATTGGATTATCATTGATTAGAGCTAAATTTTACTTCTTCGCGACCCATCTTACCATTACAATCGCTACCATTACAACGAGTGGGCTACAATTTTGTGTTTGAATTCTGTCTAATGGCAATGAAGCTATTCGACTCTTATTTTGATCGTGTCAATGGATCACGAAGAAAAAGCGAGCTATTATCTTTTAACATTCAGACGAGGAATTCAGGTTGGGTGGAGAAAGTTTCTTGGTCCGAGTGAGACGATCTAACTCCGCCGCTGCGTCGTTACACATCGTCGCCTTGTCCACCGGCGAAGCATCTAAGATACGAAATGTATCTTTCAGTATAGCTTTATTATAACAAGTAGAAATTATTATTATACATACCAAGCTTCATGGGACTCGTTCCTCCTACGCTGCCCGGCGTCCCCGGTGAACCGGGCGGCACTCCAGTCTTCTTATAGAGGAGAGAATTGAAGAAATTAGCTAAGACACCCTCACCGGTCGACGTCGCGCCGCTGCCCTTGGGATCCAGCTTCTTGTTCGGCGACGCCACCTATTCGCAAAATCGTTAGTGCTCCGTCCGATTGTTGAGAAAAGGCATTTACTACTCGTAATGGACAGATCATACCACATAGATTAGAACATGCTTTCAAATGTTAACTGCAATGACCACACAAGATGATGGCTGGAATTGAAATTACGTGGAGTGTTAAACAACGGCACATTGTACAGACGTACAGTAAAATTTTTGTACATGATCTATCGTCGCCATGACTTATCGGTTTCAGGATTGAAATAAATGGCTTTGCATATGGCAAAATATTATGTCATTACGTTACGTACTGCAACTGCATTGTCGTTCTATGAAATAAATATTATTGATTAATAAGATCGATTAGATACATTAAGCAGGTTGTCATAAAAGGCATAAGCTCGTAATACACGAAGGACACAAAAATACATTTACTTTTTAACATCAAATTAATGGATCAGCTGTATGAATGAATGGAACGGTTGTATGTTAATTACACTGCATAATGACTGAAACAATTGACACAAATGTGTATTAGGTCACTAATTCTGTACTGGAATTCTATGTAACGGATGAGATGAACTCATTCGCGCGATACGTGATGCACGTATACACTTATAATGGCGATGAGAAAATTAGTGGCAATGCTGTGGTTCTTCGATTTGAGCACGCAACATGAAGAGCATGCTCCATTTATAAATGGTATAACCTGTATAACTGGTCCAGGGCTTGCCTGATTCCGAGTCGTCGGAGAACGAGTGGGATCTTTCAGGCCCGATAGAGCTGCTTGCTGCCGCGCGAGAAAGGCCTGCTCCTCCTCCGCCTGAACCTCCATTTCTCTAGCCACGCACTACGTATAACAGTGTCAATAGATAAAATATTCAACATTAGCATCTTTATATCAGAAAAGTTATACGTATTAAGGCCCATCTATATAAGTCGCAAACGCAAATGCGGACGTTTCTCTTTTTCTTTTCTTTTTTTTGATGTTTCTTTTTTTTTTCTCCGCGTTTGCGTTGTACGTTTGCGACTTATGTTGATGGGGCTTCACAGGAGCGCAAAGCAGTAATATGAAGCAGGTACGATAGCATACTTTTCGATTCGTTGCTGGCTGTGCGATTATGTCGCGATAGTAATCGTTTGCCTTCATGGATTGCAAATTCTCGTACAAAATACTAATCTTCTTCATGTTATCCCAACCAGCAGGTCTGCAAATAACGCGCACACAGCGCAAATAATTTTTAGCATATGCACGCGCGAGGGAAAGAAAATTTTTTTTCAGTCGCGTCGGGTATGTTCTTACATAAGTACTGCATCCTTTTCGACGACCAGTGCCGGCGTTCTGAACGGTAAAGAGTAAATCCTATGCGTTAGATATTTGTAAAGCAAATCACAGTTCTTATCCTCCTTCGCCGATGTGTAGAAGAGACCCGCACCGTATTGCAAGCAAAACCGCCTGATCCACTGTTGCATGAAGTCGAAGTGCTCGTCTCTGTGAACAAAAAGGATGTAATCGCGTATGAGATTAACGATTGTTACTGATTTGCGTTTACCACGATCTCTTCACTCACTCGATACTCACTTGTAATCCTGTTCCTTTTCGAGAGTAGACATGTAATCGGTTTTCGTTATGACTACGACGACGTCTAGGCCCAAATTGGTTGTAAGTACTCCTTCCGGCAAGGGTAAGCTCTCGGCGGCGTCGTCATCCAGATTACGACTGGTACGTCGCAGAGGACTCCCAGGATCCAGTTCGTCTCCCGGTTCTGTATAGTCCTGCCACTTCTTAATATCTGGCGAAATAAAATCGCGTGCACAGTAATATCATGTTTCTCCAAGAGGTTCAATATTTACGTCCAATTGGCAAAAATGTGCATATTGCGAATCTCAATCTCGCACTTCAATCGTTAAAGATAAAGAATTGAAGCGGGAAACGTGGCAATAATCAAAGCGATTAACGATATTTGCATTAATAATGTCAAGCGATGGCATTACGTTTGATTTTTCTACTTCGCTTTATTCCACTTACTAAGCTGCCTGCACCGTTGCCTAGTATCATTATCTAAGGGTAATTTGTCAATGTGATCGCCTAGCAATGCCGCCCACGACTGAAGCTGATCGAGAACGGCCCATGGCGTGGTCATGGCAGCGACTAACATAACAAGCGTATGTGGAAACCTCTCTTTGTTCAGAGCAAATCTCAGAAGATTTGCGTGACCCGGGTCTCCGTCCAGAACCCATACGGACAGTCTTGTATGATCTGCAAAGAAACCAGTGACGCACCATCAAGCTGTCAAAATCAAGCCGTATCAGGCGATCATTTGAGTGTCTCAATCTTAATTTCACACTGACCGTCTCTGTAATCGTCTCTCACGTCGATATATGCGAATTCTAGCCCAGAACCTTTCTTTGGATCCTCTACGCCCTGCAGCTTGGCTATAAGCGTAGTTTTCCCGCTCTCATTGTCACCTAAAAAAAAAAGTACATGCATCAAGATCTCCACAGGATAGTACGATCCATACAGGAGAAGTATTACATTCGGCCACATTATTCCTGCGTATTACACTCGTAATTAATAATTCGTCGAAGGGGAGACGAATACGTTTTCCCTTATTATAACGCGCTCCAAACGCACGAGCAGATTGCAAAGGCTGCACTTCGTCGATATAACCTTACAACGCTTACGCTACGACAGATGTCACACGCGTACAAAGATCACGATTAAGGAAACGGATTTGTCTCTCCTGTGGGTGAGCGGCACGGATGGCGACAAGGCTTTTTTTTCCTACCGATGACACACGCATCCGAGCGGCAGAGTGGCTACTTAATATGCGTGATACATCGGGTCGAGTATACGAGCGACGTCGGGGCCGCGCGCGTGGTGTCGATATTTACCTAAAACGAGGACATTTTTGTTCGACGGCAGCTTGTTGTTGCCGCTGTTTTGCACCTCCGCCAGGATAGACGACCTGCAAAAGCATACGAGAGAACGTCGAGTTTAGGCGCAGTGTGACTCGAGTGTGCGGGATCGGGACGCGTAAAATTTTTCTCACGCAGCACGATGTGTCACACGCGAAGCGGAAGGCACATCTCGCGCTTTCTCACGAGGGGCGGCGAAAAACGTACGGTCGCCTCGCGGCGCGTTTCTCGTTAGCACGGTTAACGTCGCGCGGACTTACGGGCACGTACCACAAGTTGTCCTTATTTTCGACGTCCTCTTTCTTTTTCGCCTGAAAGCCATTGCTCTGCAACATCGTATCAACCGTCGTCGCTGCCATTATTATCCATTTGACAGGCATAAGGCTATCGATTGCGAGCAGCGAGCGCGCGAGCGGTGATGCGCGGGTGTGGTGGAGTCGCGCGAGGTCGATTGTATCGCGATTCGACCTCGATTCGACTGCCGTCCGAATGAGTAGGACCTCACAGGTTATCGAGGCGCGCGATATTCAAATTCAAAATTGCAGACATGCTGCGAGAAGCACACGACATCCAATTTCGTAAACTAAAAAGACTAATTGTGAATGCCACAAGCACTAGTCATATTACATTATTTTATAGCCTTGATCGTAAGCATAAAGTACCCTTAATTTTGTCGCATGATCGTGGAAAAGACGGTAATAAAAGCCAACTAATAAAATATTTTAATATTGTTATAAAAACGTTATTTTTTTCAATATAACTGCAGGTTTTAACTTATTTTTCGTTAGATACAAAACGTTTATGTCAATTTGTGCAGGTGTTTCATACTTATCAAGGCTGTACTTAATAGTAAATTATACATGACCATAATTAGATGCATAATTTTAATAACAAACAATACGATTGTCACATAAGTATCATTTATTATATCTAATTTATTCACATTGTTGTTCTATATATATATCTTCGCGTCTCAACTCGCGTAAAACTCCTTCAGATACTGGGCTTTCGGTTTCAGGATGACTTTATCCTTAAGACTGACCACCCAGCCTGGCTCCAGACCGTAAAACACTTGCCGCGGATCCTTGCGCTCGCATAACATCTCATAATCGGGATCGTCCTCGATTTTCGGCAATTCGTAGCCGTACTTTTGCGCCAGTACCAGCCGTTCCTGAGAAATCTTCTCGGGATCAGCCAGATATCCTCTCATAGCGGCGCTGGAATAAAATTCTAAGCAATCCGTCGGCGGCAAAAATCTGCGCGGTATCGGTTCACCTGTACGTTACGAAAGAAGAGTTATATTAAAACAGAACAAAAAGTCTTGAAAGGCATTTAATATACAGGATTATATTCCAAAAATGGAAGGACATTTCTTGAAAACCACCTCTGCTGAAGAACTGTTCTGTATCGCACATGGCATGAAGGCTATTCACGTCGTAGTAAGCGGTTGTAATTACACCACCGTTTCTTTCAATCGCGGCGATCACGGGCTCGCTGGCCCACTGCACCTCTATGTTTACTTTGGCTGCAAAGCAATGTGCCCCCTTGGAACACAATTTCCAAATTAATACAATCCCTTTGTAAAACAGAGAGCTGTGTATGCTATATATTACAATTGAAAAAATCCCACAGCATAATCTAAAAATCTAAAAGCTCTAAATCGTAAAATCACAGAACATTACCTCATCCGTTAAATGAACTCCGGCATGTTTCCATCGCACATTTATATCGTACAGACCAGTGTTTATCAACGATACAAGATCGATTGGTTTATTGATATCTAGCCGATTTGTGTCGATGTACGTTTGCAGTGTGTGTAAAGAAAGCGGCGGATATTCTCGTCTCAGGCTAAAATGCACAGAATTTGTTTTCTTAGAAATCCAACCATATGCATTCTGCAATCTTACGTAAAATATATAAATCTATGGAACTTACTGATGTCCCTTGTAGTAAGGTTCTCTGCCGAATCTCAGGTAAAATGGGGTATTCCCAGTTTCGTAACCCGGACGCAAATAATTCTGTCTTTGGCTGGAGCCCTTGTTTCCACAACCATGCTTATTACCACCATATTGACCTCTACCACGTTGCTGCGCATGAGAATAATAAGGCAGATTAAAATAAAGTGGCGTCTTGGCATCTTTATATCAAATATATATAAAATATATGATATTATAATATAAAAATATAAAATATATAATATTTAATAGTATAACTACAATAATTATAATATATATTTTATAATTGTACAATGTAATATTTACACTTTGTGAACAACGAAATAAGAATTATCAGGTTACAGTATATATATAATATACATATTCTTATTTCGTTGTTTACAAAGTGTAAATATTACACTATACAATTAGAAAATATATATTATAATTATTGTAGTTATACTATTAAATATGATATAATACTATTAAATGTATAGTTATAATAAATCGTAAAAAATTAATCCAATCAAATTAATCCGACATCACAGTGCCGTGTCAGATGAACAATCTAATCGTGTGAATTTGAACATTTTTGTAGGCTGATAAATTCTATCTTCCGTGCATTCTTTTACGTCCTGATTATATCTTACAGGTGATTTCCTCGAGCCGGGATTATCTCGGATGTTCCCTAATGACAGCCTGGGCAACACTCTCAGCATAGACAATGCCAGATCTTTTCCTTGCTTCCCAGCCATGTCGCGGCGTCGGCAATTCGTTAACCAATTCTTCGACAATAAAACTCGTATTTAATTAATAAATATACACGCCGATCTTGAAGCATCAAACAAGTTTCCTAACCTAATCATAAACTGTAACGTGCAGCAAAAGCACCATCGCGAGCGGAGCAGCACGAGCGCAGCAGCGCACCACACAGCGCACCAGCGAATTTTCCTGATTTCCTCTCCCTTACGCACACAGTGAAGCCCTGACAGCTCTCACACTCTGTCTATCCGTGTGAACGACCACAGCTGTCGCCCAGTATGTATGTATATATATAGTGCGTATAGTAGTCGAGTGTAGTCCAAGGATGGTTGTTTTGAATGATTCCGACAGCGAAGATGAGCTGCCGCCGGGATGGGAGGAGAGAACGACATTAGATGGGAACGTTTATTACGTGAAGTAATCGATGATGAAATCTTCATTCCCGAAACGATCTTTGATCTCTCGACGAAGGTTGGAGATCGTAGCTGCGTTCGTGGGGCGCGCTATTATGTCATTTTATCTTTGTTGTTGATTAGACGTTAAACAAGTTAAACAAGGATGTTGAATAAGCTCTGATTTCCCTATAATTAATACGCTCCTCGAGCGCAGTTCGTTTCGCATATCTGGCATGTCATGATACGCAAGGTGTTACTGAAATAAGCGAGTATATTGTCACGAAATATCGCGTTGCAGCCACTACACGAAGGGCACGCAGTGGACACATCCTAGAACTGGCCGTAAAAAGATAGTCAACGGAGGTATATATACGTTTAAATACGTTTTCTCTCTATTTTGCACTCCTGAAATTGTGATCAATTCACTGACGATTTACAATGACTGCGTTTTTTCTAAATGCTTATACTTGTTCGAGTTTTATAAAATTGCTTGAGAAAACCGTTTCATTGTTTATCATTATTGTTAAGAATTTATGAATATTATTTAATGTTTTCGCGTAAAAGTAAAAAAATATTATATTTAATGATAATTTATTAATTGGATTATTATTTATTATATGTATATGTAATTTCGGGAAAAGTACATAAAATATTTAATAATAATAAATAATAAATATAGATCTACCAGCTCGTCTATTTTTTTATTGATTGATTTTAATAAAGGATTAAATAATATATTCTATTATATTATTTAAATTAATATTTAAATTAATTAACACATGTAGATGTTATTCGCAATGCTGATAACTTACTTAATTTCATTAATTCAAAACTATAAAAAGCAATTGAATTGGAAAAACCTACTATTAAAATAATTATATTATGTAAAATCTTAATTTTAATCACTAAAACCTTAATTAATCGAAGTTCTTTACTGCGTTTAAACTTAATGTATTAATCAAAGCATTAATCATTTTATGTAAAAATTGATAATATAATTAAGATTTAAAAAATACAACAGTAAATCATATATTTTAAGGTTATATTTAAGAGTTTTAAAGATTAATTGCAGTAGAACTAAACTAGAAAGTTAAATTTAAAAATTATATAGATTTACCACCTGGATGGGAGAAATGTATATCGGATGACGGAAAAGTTCTATACATCGACCATACAAATCGTACAACAACCTACACCGATCCACGATTAGCATTTGCCACAGAATACAAAGAGATGTCTCAAGTATTGCGACAAAGATTTGATGGAAGTAGCACTGCCTTGGCGGTGTTACACGGCCGAGATCTGCGCAACAAAGTTGCTCTTGTTACAGGAGCTAATATAGGCATTGGTAAGTAGAAATAATTATACAATAATAAATTAAACTAGATCGCTGTGATTAGCATAATTAAATCGAGAGTGCCTTTAACGGTCGAGGTTGGATCTTGGTGATTAATAACATTTTTATTTAAATTCTAAATACATACTCAGTTATTTAAACTGTAAGCCGATAAATGTCGGTAATATAATCATGAACTGAAGCTATATAAATAAATTCACAAATTAAATACTGATGTTAATAATAAGAATTTCACAACACTGCAAAGAAATATGAAATAATTATAATTGTAGATTGTTTGTTGAATAATTTTACTAATTAGATAAAATACTCTCTGTACGCAGGATTTGAAACAGCTAGATCATTAGCCTTACATGGCTGCGATGTAATATTAGCTTGTAGGGATGTCGAGAAAGCTAATGAAGCCATAAAACTCATTCAACAAGAGAAGGAGAGTGCAAATTGTGTAGCTTTAAAAATGGATTTATCATCACTGAGCAGTGTGCGCGAAGCTGTCGAGCAGTTCAAGCAGAAATTCAAGTGAATTTATTACACATAGTTATTAATTATTTTGATACCACTATTATCGTCGTTATTATATGAAATTTCTAATCTTTCAGGTCTCTGCACATTCTTATATTAAACGCAGGCGTGTTTACACCACCTTATGAACTTACAAAGGATGGTTATGAATTGACATTTCAAGTCAATCACTTGTCGCAGTTTTATTTAACGCTTTTGTTGGAACAAGCTATAAAGAGTTCAAACAATCCTAGGGTTGTAGTGGTTTCCAGCGAATCTCACAGGTAACGTCTCCGCTCACATTTTTTTTGTATAATTGTTAATTAAATTGAGAATCTCTGCAAACACAGATATACTTTTGATACAGATTTTCATCGATACGAACCCTAGAAGATCTTCACCCGTTAACTCTGTCTCCGCCAGCGTATAAATATTGGGGGATGGGAGCGTACAACCTATCGAAGTTCTGTAACGTTCTGTTCGCGCAGGAACTGGCACGGCAGTGGCCCTCCGTGGGCGTATTTGCTTGTCATCCCGGTAACATGGTGTCTTCATCACTATCACGTTACTCGTGGCTATTCCGATTGTTGTTCGCCATAGTACGGCCATTCACGAAGTCATTGGTATAGTATAAATTCCTAATTTATTTAAAACGCTACAGATTCAAATTTCGAAGAAATTTAATATTTAGAATAAAGCAAAAAAAATACA
The DNA here is from genome assembly GCF_000956235.1 of Wasmannia auropunctata. Classification (NCBI taxonomy): domain Eukaryota; kingdom Metazoa; phylum Arthropoda; class Insecta; order Hymenoptera; family Formicidae; genus Wasmannia; species Wasmannia auropunctata. Next base: position 544,340 of record NW_012027002.1, read on the forward strand.
GATTTGTCCATTTATATCCTTTTTAGTATTTTGCACACAGATGAATTTTATATGCTATTATTTTATTCAAACTTGCACTTTCTAATGCTTCATTATTTCGTTGTATTAGTGTGCATTTTTTAAATTTACGTTTATTACGATATCTCGAAGAACAGACAGGACAATGAATTATATAAATTGCATTGCAGCAACAAGCAGCGAGCACGCCTGTATTCTGCGCTACTGCGCCCGAGTTGGAAGGTCTAACAGGTAGTTACTTCAATAACTGTTGTCGTTGTCAACCGTCGAATCCCTCACAGGATCCAGAATTAGCTGCACGATTGTGGACTCTCAGTCAGGATATGATAACAGATGTTTTAAAGAGAGATAAGAACAATGGCGAAAAATAAGAGTCATCATCATCTTAAGCTCCACTAATTGTTAGCGAAAAAGCTAATGAAGCCACAAAATGCAACAAGAGAAGGAGAATGCAAATTGTGTAGCTTTAAAAATAGATTTTTTATCACTGAGCAGTGTGCGCGAAGCCGTCGAGCAATTCAAACAGAAATTCAAGTAAATTTATTACACGTAATTGTTAATTATTTTGGTATCACTATTATCGAATCGATCCAAACGACGGAAATATATTAATTCTATATTGTAATATAATACAATTTGTATATTTGTATTATAGGGTATTTTTGGGTAAGAAAACAATAATAACAAATGTAAAAATACGTACAGGCGAGTATATGTTATTGTAAACAGGGAGACTTTTGACTTTTCTGAATGTGGAATATCTCGTTCAAGCAAGGAAGAGGGGTTTTAATAACACATATTTTATCTCTTTTGTTGCATATGCGAAATATATTTTCTACACACACGCGCGCGCGCGCGCGCGTGGTATGTGTGGGTGTGTAGAAAATATATATATTATTCAAAATTACTTAAAATTTGTCAAAAATTAAAATATTTGTAAATACCCAAAATTCTGGATGTGGAAAGCTCCATACCTTCCATAAGAAAGTCTTCGTCTGTTTTTTAAACCCTGGGGTGCGTTCAGGAATTCACAGCACATATTTTATCCTTGTTATTCATCGAATGTTAAACAAGGATGAAATAGTATCTAGATGCACCTGGGCGAAGTTTCTGATTACAGCCCTATAAAGTGAGCATGCATTTTTATACAACTTTATCATTTTCAACGAGACTCGCATTTAAGTAATAGTAAAAAAAAAACATTTGAAGTATACACAACGTTATACATTTTATTTCCCTTCTTAAGTTTTTTTATATTAGATATTTTTTAATCTGGAAGTTCCGCCAAACACCATCGACAGTTCCTCTAGTCGAGACTCCTTCGCATCGTAATAACATGAATAAGTAATATTTCAATGAAATTTATTATTAATTTTGACGAATCCATACTTCCTTGTCCGATTGTCATTTATGCATCTCATGATTTTGCATACAATACGTTCGCGCCTGAATTTTGCAAGACGTGCCCTGTTGAAAGTAGAAACGGTAAATCGAGGAGCGCGCAAGTTTTACTTCCCTTCGATATTAAATGCGGAGATAACAGTCTGTAATTCCAATATAAATGTGATAGAGAAAAGTACATTCGAGTAAAAGTGTCTTGTATTTATCATAAAAATTGATATACTCTCTTGGATATAATTTATATATAATTTTTAATGTGATCTTTTTTCCAAACTACTCGCGATAATTCTCGGAACGGCGCGCGCATTAAGCCAGAAGTTTTTATAGAAAGAAGAAAAATGTTCTAAACACACCTCGTCGGGCTCCCGAATGAGTAATGTACCATTTTTTTTTTAAATCTAGAGAAGGAAGCACTCCAAGAAAGATCTTTCCAAACCCAAGTTACAGGTACAGTATATACAAATGAGAAATACATATTGATTAATATATATAAAATATACTTTTTATTCATATTACATAAAGTATCGGCCGTAATAACAAGCAATACTCAATATAATACATTAATGACACTTATTATTAATAAAGATATTTACATTATATATAACACATCATTGTGTGTTTAAGTTTTACATCATTATCACACATTAATTACAATAATAATTAATAATTTGGTATTTATTTTCTCTTGCAAGGCAATAACGGTAATTGTTATTTATGTAACATTTATAATACATTTTTTTTTCTACTTGCACAATTTGCACAAGTTTTACAAATCGAAAGTATCTATTAATCATTTTCCTCGCTCGATGAACATAAAAAAGAACATTTTGTTTTTCCGGTCACATTTAGCGATTTGCATATTCTGCGTAAATGTATACAATAGTCTTTTTAATACTTCGCGCGTGTCAACATCCTGTTAAAATACATGCCTACTACATACTTTTTTTCTTAATAAAACTGTTACTAATGTGTGAGTATAAATTATTCCTCCTTGCTCTCTCTCTCTCTCACCATTCAGGCGGTTACGATATTATAATCTCCGACGTTATTACGCGAATTGTCACCAATAGAGTGTGTGATACGGTTATAAATATGTTCAACACGTACTTTTCACCTCCATTCCGTGGAACGAAGTCTTCTATATTCTTTCAAAAGTCCGTCCCCTCAAACACGTACATTACCGTCGATCATCATTCCATCTGAATATACAAATGCCCAGATGAGATACCTGGGCATTCGAAATGCAATACGATCGATTTTCCGACATGTAACGCAGTCATCTGGACTTCCAATAGTTCCGAGGACCACCCTGACTCGGAATACCAGGATGCTGTTCTGAAGTCGAAACTTTTCAGAACATTATCCTGGTATATGACTTTTCTATCACTTCGTTGTCCCATGGAATGTGTGCATGTGTGTGTACGGAATGCAAATCGCATTCTCAATATGATAAAAAAGTTGCGTATCGGACATACGCAACGCTAACATATATCGCGAAATATACAAGCAACAAAAAATTCAGTCGATCACGAATATTCCCCAGTCGAATAATTTATACTCACACAATTGTAAGAGAGCTCAGTTTTACTTAATACATGCCTATAAGCGACTTACGGACGCACAAAACCTATACTCCATGACGCTATTTACAATTTACAAAAAGATATACAATTGCTATTTAATATTTATATCGACGTACATATAAAATGACAATTTTGAGAAAGCTGTTTGGCTATACTTTCTACAAAATTGCACTATATCCATAAAGACTATTCGATATACATAATACATATAAAATATTCTGCTAACTGAATTATATTACTCTCGAGACTTCGATAAATTTGAGCATATAAAAATTCGACTTTTATCTGTGCGCATAATAAAATCCAGTTAGTAGACCGAAAACGTAAATTGTACATCTGACAAATCGAACTTTAGATATACAAAAGGAACTATATCTTTCTTTTACTTAACCTGTTAAAAAATGTCCTTTGTTACAGGTACAATCTGATTGTAAGATATTTTCTTTTTATAGAGAAAGATAGAGATACTTTTTTACTAAAAATATACATATATGTATATAAATATATATATATATATATACATATATACTATATATAGAATCCAACCGTACCCATATAACATAAAAATTTTTTGTTTTTTACAGTGTTTTTTAAATGAAAGTATCTCTATCTTCCTTATCTGTATCTTATCTATAAATTTAAAATCTAAAGTTTTTTACATATATTTCAATGTTAGACATATAGAAATATATCTAACATTGAAATATATTTCACGTTGAATGTACGCGTTTAGGAAGTAGGCTGTCAGTGCTATTCAGTGTTATTTTGCCATTCTTTCCTCGTTTTACATCTAATGAGTTATAAAAATACAACAAAAGACAAAATCCTAAATAGCGCTAAAAGCGTGCTCCCTGAACTTTGAATAGATATGAAATATTAAACAAATCGGCAATGTAAAGATGCTAATAAAATATAAATTTTTCTCTTTGTTCATACTATTTATGAATCGGAAGAATTGTGAATCTGTAGAAACTGTGATGCAAACGTTGAATGTGTGTGATAAGAAATATATCAGAAAATTTTAAACCAAATGGTATGTAATGTTTTTACATACCAGAAAATATCTTGCTGTTAATCTTATATTTTGCTTATAATATTATATAACGTAACATCACATATTATACATATGTTGTTATGTTATACTATGCTAAAAATTTGATTATGAATGTGAAATTATATAATATTTGTTTCCCTAATAAAGATCTAATTAAACTTAATTAAACCTAACCTAACTAAATTTTTTCTTCCTTTTTTATCTTTTGAACATTTTTTTTAATATTATGTATCAAAACCTGAAGAGCGAACATTTGTAACAAAATATTACTTATTATACCTAATATTACTACGATATTTCTTATATTAATTAATATATCAGGAATCCAATTGTCTTATCATACTATCAAATGCACATATAACCTAAACTAACATAACCTATGTTTAACACATAGTGTATTTATCAATGAAACGGCTAAAAAAAAAACTAATATAATTAATAACTAAACTAAAATCTAAACGGATGTTTGATGTTTTTACAAGAAGTCCGCACTCTCAACTATACTACTTATCACAGTGTTTTAACAAGTGTATTTTTTTTTACTCACATACGTGTTTTACTTTGTAAACGCTTCTGATGGTACCTGTCCAAGTTTGTCGAGCTTTTGAAAGGCTGAGAGTGCGTTGTCATAGTTCCATTGCAAATCTTGTAAGCACTTCAAACTCCATTCCAGATTCATATTTGTCTGCTGGCTTAATGTCACTGCCATTTGCTGCTTTGTATCGTTACTAAGCTTCGGGACTATGGACTTTGCTACTTCCGCGGATCCCAGCGCCGGCGCCTCCGGCTGGGTTGGCTGCCTATTTAGCCGACTCAACTGTTGATGCAGTTGCTTCACTTGTGCCTCGGACGGCTGACTAATGTGCAACTGCTCATTTCGAATGCAATACCCTTCGCCTTTCGGGACGATTACGACCGTTCTATTGAAGTAACGAATTGGTTCGTCTTTATTATCGAGTTCTTGGAAGTAACCCGTTATCGTGATGAACGTCATCGTTTGCTGTGGACAAATAAAAAGTAAATTATAATATGAGTCTACTTTTATCCCTTGTAATGAGTAATAATAAATACAACACAAATACTTACTGTAGCAAGAGAGGTGTCCATCGTAAAGGTATTCAACAAATGCCTTGTTCGCGGCATTTTTAACACAAAAGAAATTACAGGAAATCTCCCCTGTTTAAATAATTTCTGTCTGGTGGTGTCATTTATTCTGAACAGGTTTCGATTTTCCCTGATATACCCATTCAATCTGGAACAAAAATATAATTGTAGTTTAATAATTTTCCGTTGTACTCAATAAAACAAAAGAACATTAATATATTCACAATACAGGAACAAAGAGAAAATAAAATAGTGTAATGTTACACAGACACTTACTTATTATTGTGGTCAGTGGTTATCGTCATGCTAAAGCTTGCATGTTCGTCATACGCATTAAGTAGAGATCGACGATTCTCACTATCAAATATTTTAAAATACTCTTGCAAAAACTGAGCTATCTCTTGCGCTTTTCCATCGCCAACAAATAACCTCTGTGATTGAGGCATCTTGGCTTCAACAACATCAAAGACAATCGGTCGTGGCAATTCGACGCCATCCTGTTGTGCCGAATAAAAAAAAACATATGACACAAGATATAAAATTTTGAATATGTACATATGTTAACAACATACATGATACTTACCAAGCGTAGCAGCTTTGGAAAGCGTCGTCGTACATCGCTATAATTGAAAAGGATAAATCCATTTATGCGAAGCATAATAAAATCTTATAATAAAATCTTTTCAAATTGTAAAATAAATTTTCAAAATATTAAACATTTTTAAAACAAACTTTACAGATAAATGTTATACAAAATATATTATATATATTATACAAATAAACTGTTTTCATTTACAAAATAAAATAGTAGTAGCATTAAAAATGTTTGTTACTAATTTAAATCTGATTTACCATTTAATATCTCGTAAGACAAAGCTAATTTATAAAAAAAAAGTGGAATTTTGCCAAACCCTGTTTATCAAAGCAAATATAACATAATCACTATGCCAGAATCTTGCGAGCAGATTAACAGTCTTAAGTCTACTCTACTCTTAATAGTCCCTGTGTTTTACGGTAAAAGAAAAGATTACGTTGGAGCATTACATTACCTGACATAATCATTTTGTCGAGATTTATACTCATTACAGACAGGATTCCCAGTCATATTCAATTCATCTAACTTCAGATCCTTAATGGCATCAAGTTGATGAATGTCAGTAATCTAAGAATATGCAATTAATTCCGGTTAACACCAAGTTAATGACTATGTTATATATTTTTTCTTCTTAAAATATACTTACTTTATTTTCGCCGATATAAAGAATCTTCAATTTCGAGAATTTCTTAGCCAACACACCGAGTCTTTGAATATGCCATAACTTATTCCCTTCCAAATTTAGTGTCTCTAAATTCGGAACATATTGCGCTACAATATCCAATACAGTCATCAAAGTATTGGGATGGAACAATGCGCAAAAGTAATCAGTATAAAGTTCTGTAAGACGAATATATACGCAAGTTAGAATTTTCAAATTGCATCAATCAACATCTTTGACATATTGTTATCTTTAATATATTTATAATTTCAGTTTATATTTTTTATTTCTTACCCGGATCAAGATGGAACTTGCTTAAATTCAGAGCATTTGTCTCTTGTACATATCTCTTAGCCATTGCTTGCTTCAATCTGTCTTTCAACTTATCGTCAATCTCATAGGCAGGGAAGTTAATCAGGAAACCTGATTCGACCTTCACTTGCAACTTAAACCCATTGTACATTGGAATCTTACGGTCGCAATTCATTAATGCATTTGCCGTCTTCAGGTCATCCACGTAGAAAATAGCTTTATTCCCCATTATCTTGTACTACATAAACAATTTTGTTTTATATTTATTCGTCTCATATTAAAACATACATTGAACAAAATATTCTGAATTTTCTAAGAAAGTATTACTTACCATTATTGGAATAAAATCATAAAGCATTATATTCGATAGTTTTAATTTATCGATCACAAAATCTTTTTCGTATTTATGACCGTATGGTATCTGCAAAATATAAATAGAAATTTATTCTAAATCTATATAAATGTAATATATATAATTTGACAATTAAGTTCCCGGACTGAGGCCATAAAAAAACATACGAAGATCGAAAATACTTATTAATACTATCATTCAACATAGTCCCCGCTCGCTTCTGTACATCGTTTATACATATAACGAAATAAATACTAAAAAAAAAAAAAAAAACACGTTTCCCGAATCCGCCTTCAATTCTCTTATCAGTGTGTCAGATCTCGTTTCTTTCAGTGCAATTTTTAATTTAGGAAATAAAAAAAAGTCAAGGCGCTAAATCAGGCGAATAGGGCGGATAGATTAACAAGGGAATCTCTTGTTAAAAACTCGATCGTTGCCTCCGAATTTTTTTATGTCCGGGAGCTTAATTGTTACATCATGTAATTACAGAAACGTATACGTACAATAATTTTATACCAATTGGATTCTGTCAAAGGAAGAGGTAGCATCCAATTCCTATCGCTATTATCCCTTTGATTGATTATCACCTGCCTGGTATTGTTATTAGAATCGGTCATCGGAATACCCTCATCTAAACTCGCTAATGCCAAATTTCTCGACATAGCCGTATTGTTTGGTCTATTGAGAGCCTTGAACGAAACGCGATGCTTGATGGGACCGACGTGAGGTCCACCATCCCGTCCCGTATTTCTTCCTCGGTCATTATGGCCTAAAAATAGAAAGTGATGCAGTAAAATTTATACGAATAAATGACAATAATTTATTTTTATCATGAAACAGTTATTTCGATATCTTTAATGTTCAGCGATTATTGATTAAACTTACTCTTTATAAAATTTTATACGGTGGGTCTATATGATATTGTATCCCGAATGCTACCACATAATGTTTATATCGTGTAAATATTTCTATTTTTGCAAATACAATAATATTTAAAAACGAAGTTTGCATTATTTTAAATATTTAAATTATGCATTATTCAAAATATTTTATATATATAATACAAAATTTTATTATATACTGCAAGAAATGTTAACAAAATTAGGTTAATAAAATTAGATAAAATCGCGGTATAAAAGAAACATGATAAAAAGTTAATTTTTGTAATTACTATTAAAAACATTTGATTCGACGAGTTATTATGCATGTTGCGTAGACCTCTAAAAATCGTGCACGACAAAACAAAAAGGACGGAATCGACAATTGCTATATCCGCACGTTACATATACATATGCATGTGTCTTGGAGACCGAATCGGCGCCGCGGTGGAATACAAAGTGTTTTCGGCTATTAGGATGTCAAGTCCGTGCGTGCATAAAAGGGACCGTCGCCGCCACCCGGCGACGTTTTAGCCCCTAGACATTGTCGCGGCACAAAAAGCGAAATTACGACACGATTAGACACATTTATGCAGTATATGTGACGCAAATCGAGTAAGTGCTATAATAAACTTTACACGCGAAATCACAGGATATTAGTTATTATCCTTCCTGACTTACAAGACAATGCAGTTTCCAAGAAATTCGTTTTCAAGAATAATAAATTTAACATATTACTACAACTAGTAATCTACATATAAATATCTCATGAACGATTTGAAAGAATTTGAAGAAATTTTCGAAGAGAAATCTTACCAACCGCTGCAACGCGACGCAACAAAACAGGATGTCGTGAAAAACCTACCTGCTCTGTATGTTTAACACCAAAGGGTCCCCCAGAAAAGGATGCCACGAAAAATCTACCTGCTCTTCATGTTTGTCTTAGAGAGTCTTCCTGTTTTTTTTCGTTAAAAGAGAGAAACCTTTTAGCAAGATTATCACCCCTGCGACTTTCACCCGAAGACTTTGGCTTTTTTGATGATTTTCCATCTCTCTGCCAGATAAAAATAATCTAGGGGAAAGCGTTTTTTCATTAAGAGAAAGTAAACCTTCATAAGTTTCTTACTGCATATAAGATTTTTTATCACAAAATATTTTAAGAAATCTAACGGTTATCCCAGGAGATTAATAAATATTATCAAGCTCATATAATGTTCATATCGTGTAAATATTTATACTTTTGCAAATATTTAATCAAAGTTTATGCAAATTATTATCAAAATATAAAAAAACAACGTATTCGTATAAAAATTTATAACAAGTACAAGCCGAATACGTCAAGTTACTACGTGTTTTATTTTAAGCTAGTCTTTTTACAATTTTAAATTTATAATTTAAAATCATACAATAGTCACAGAAAAATAAAAGAAAATTTTATTAAACATATATAATATCTTAAAATATCTATTTTAACTTATGTATTTTTATCTTTTAAGCGGTGGAGAGACCTGAGTAAACACAGCCTCCTCACTTAAAATATTAACTTTCGATTCTAGTGATAAGCACAGAAGATCCGTATTCAGAAGGAACGATGTTAGTGCATTAACAAATCTAAAATTTTACAAGCAGTAGGTACATGTGAACTATAATGCACATCAAAACGCGTTCTGAATATGGATCTTAATTAATTTGCACGGTTCGAAAGCTTATAGATATAGATAAATTATAATTCTGAAATTTTTAAGATTTATTTATTCTACAAGATAACGAAGAGGCTTTAATCGCGTTGGAACGGAATCGTGATAGAAGCACGTTTATCTGTTACTCTTGAGAAATGTACTCTTGATACTTGTATACGTAAGAACGTTTCTCTCTTTCACCCGGGAGAGAGATAAGTACTTATTCACGAATTAATTTAGGACGATAGTTTCCTCCTGTAATTCACGTTTCTACATATCGCCCGGCCGACTCTATTAATCCGCGTCGCAAAGGAATAAGCATGCAAGCGTGTGAATGCCCTTTGAGTATACAGATATGGAGGGGGAATGTTGGCTCGAAAACTGTGTCCAAGATGTGTGCGAGAGAGAAAGGTAGACGAGTAATGTTTTGTCCTCTCTGCGCATGCGTCGATCATTCAACAGACAGAGAGGACGAAGTATTACGTGGTATCGCTCGTATACCTTTCTCTCTCGCACTCCTTGCCACTCTTGGACTCGCTTGCGGGCCTTGCGGCCTGCAGAGAACAAAGGCATTCCAGGACCCAGGTATCTATATACTCAAAGGTGAATGCACGCGCGACGGCGCGACGCGCAAAACTGTGGATCTCGTATGTACGATTATGCGACGCGTTGGCGTTTATCTTGCAATTCTTGCAAACACATCACGGGACGCGGTGCACGGCGGCGGCCTCGCGCACAAAAACCGGACGGAGCAAACGAGGTGAACGCGGACGATTCTTTTTCTTTTTTCTTTATGGGACCTATCCCCTAAACGGGGTATTAATACGCCCAGATTCTTAGAGTCGAATGATGCAATACGTGACGCTAATACGTAATAAACGAACACTAATGCGAAAGTAAAGATCGAAGTACTAAATCGTCGCGAAGATTCTAGCTAGAACGATAGAATCACTCGGCCACAGACGATTGAATGCGCGAGAGAAATTATCGACGCGCTCGTTAAATACGCGACGCGAATATGCCGAGATACTTAAGTACGGCCGAGGGCCGAAAATCGTGCTGGATACTCACAGTAATACGGCTCCTGATAGTTTCCCCCTCGGTGGTCGTTTTCTCCTCGTCTATTCCACCACTTGTTCTGCTTCCTCGACATTGTCCTGAGCGTTACGAGTACAGCCCAACAAATCGTAGCTCAACACCGACTCTAACTCTAATTCTGTCTGACTACCGAACGTCTAACCTCAATCTTTCCTAACTGCTCTTAACACCACACGCACGTGCAACTCGTTTCGATGCCTGAGAACGAATGGCGGACGGACGAGCGCCGACTCGAGCGCTGCTCTCGATTCGCCTTGTGCGCATGCGCCGAGATAGGAGCGCCGCCACTAATCCACTAACTATGTAAAGCCAGAGAGGATCCTTCTCTGGTAAAGCGCATGCACATATGACCATGGAGCATACGAATGTTATAGGTCTGTTTTTTATAGCTGAACTAGCTACACTAGTTCAGAGTTTATCTTTCTTCTTCCAATGTAGAAAGAGAAAAATTAACTGTGAACTAGTGCACCTATAAAAAACAGGCCTTATGTTATGATGTTTTGTGTATGATTTCGTGTGGCTGTGATAGATTTCCTAATCTGAACCTGAAGTTTAACGATAAAGAGATTTTAAGAAGAAAAGATTGGAATAAAATAGGAGTCATTTTTAATTTTAAAAAATGGGCAGGATGCCAGGATTATTTGTCAGTGCTTTTGTCCTATATCACCGCCTCTACGTGATATAACCCCAAAACCCCTTCCGGTTCAAATTAATAATACATGTCTTATACGAGACGAATAAAAAATATTTAACGTCAGTTTTATCGTTTCGCGGGGCTTTTCTCTGTTGGATTCTTTAATTTCGCACAAAAACATGTCAAATGCGTAATTTTATCAATATTATATACATGGAGCTCAGAAAGACTAAACTAAATATTTATTTTAAAAAATTGTTTCTTAAAAATAATGTGCCGATATTAGTTGGGACAGTTTGTTGATATAAAATGAGATGTGGAACTCACAGATTTTCTCGTTTCGTGCAAAAATGCGTCAAAGCCTAATTTCACAAAAATCGGACGTGAAGAGGTCTCTACACTAAACTAAATAATTACCAAAATGAATTACCACGAAGTATTATCCACACTAATATTTAGTATTGATGGTAAGATTTTAAATATTGTATTAATATCTAATTAATATATATTAATATTGTATAATTAAGATGATATAATGTATTTTTAACTGAATCTATATTTACAGATCAAGCTACAAATTTTGATGATAAGGTGGCACAAATGATTCAGAAGATAAAGCCGCTTCTACCAGACGATGTAAAGCAATGTGTCGAACATTTCTCTGTGAGGTACAATTTGATATTGTTAAAATACTATATAGATTATATGGACTAGAAATATTAGATTATATATATTGTATGTTATATATAACATTTCTATTTTTATAGAAAACAATACCTTCATATATTAACTTATATATTGCGTGGCATTAAACAAGAAAATACAGAAATAGACACTGATATACCTTTTAATGTCAGCCAATATCGTTCTGTGAAAATTGCTGTGGAATTCATAATATTAATCGGAATTAAGCCTTCTCTACTACCTGGTGTAGGTATAGATATAGAAAAATTATGTCCCATATCTTCAACAATTGCCCAAGAAAAAGATTTGAGCTGCCTGGAGGTAAGGTATCGTGTAATTTATGTATTATGTAATTTGTATAATTATTTTTCTCTTTTACATATGGACTTCCTATGTTTCAGAAATATGAACGGTTATGTTCTTCAACACACTTACTCTTAGAAATGTTCGACGATCTTAATTTGCAACCAGCTGTACTTTTACGAATCGGCCCACTAATAGCCGCTCTATTACAATTGTCTCATGCTCCTCTTGCTAAACCATCGAATGACGTTCAATCCACGAATTTGAATAGTCAGGAATTTCGTATGACAACGGAAGAATATCAGAGGCTGCAGAATCGTCAAAGAGAATTTTGCACTAAATTAATTTCGCTATTAAATAATTGCCCACGTGACATATGCTTTCGGGAATTAATGGTGATTCTTGGAGTGCAAAATGCACCAAGGTGGCTACGTAGAGAAACTCAGAACTATTTAATTAAGATGCTTATGCAACCGAATGGAGTATCATCTTTGATCACCACAATTTACAACGATGGTTTGGACTTGGGTGCGGATTGGAGAAAATTAGATACGCTTTCTCGATTGGTAGCAGCAACGCATGGAAAGAATATCGATGAGTATTACAAAGCCGTATGTCCGCAGGTAGGTTATTACTTAAAGAAATAATGTATAAAAATATATATATATATGTTTGTATATATAATATAAAAAAATGAGTGCTACATGACAAATTTTTTTTTTAGATTTTAGATATGTTTTCCTCAGATAAGTTCAAGCATGGCTCAATAATAGCAAACTGCTGTATTAAATCTCTGTATGATTACAATCCACATGCCTGTCAGAAGTATATTATAGAAGTCGTTTGTGTACCTTTAATAATGAAGGGATCACATGTTGTAAAATCTGAAAAAGAAGTAGAACGTTGTATAGAAATATTAGCGAAATGTTTCCTTACGGAGGATGCCAAGTTCAAGCATGTACCTTGCAAAGTTATCTTGCACATCGCTACGCCTCTGTTTTGCCTTTATGATAAAGTCCGCGAAAGTGCTTGCACATTGAAAACGAATTTACGACGACTGTTATTGAAAATCTTCGAGGAAGAGACACGGGAAAAACTGTATTCAGCTTGTCTAGGACACGATACGTCAGCAGGATTTGGAGATTATGTGAAGTCAGAATTTGGACCGACTGGCGGTATCGAAATTACTGGCTTGAATGAGAATTTGAACTACGAGAAACTGGCTGATACTATTTTCGACCTAGTGTCCACCGCTAAAGACTTGTCTCCCAGTTTATTCTGTTACATGTTGAAGTTCCTGTCAAATGTAAATAAATGGAGCGAAATTGAACAGCCAAAAACATTGGAGACGGAAGACGATAAAATAGAGCGCATCACGATGCAATTAGCGGCTCATAAACTTCTCTCGCAACTAGCCAGCACGAGTACCGTCCAAGACGCACAAGTAAAAAATCCCGAGCCGCTGCTGTCGTTCATAAAGTCGCTGTTCGACGAGTACACGAAAAGCCATCTGGATAAAACCGAAGAGAGTGAATGCGAGATGCTGTACATTAGCTTGATGCTGATAAAAATGATCCTGCTCGAGAAGAGTGCAGCGATTGAGATTGATTTCTTCCAAGATTTTAAAGCGTTTTTAGAGGATCGTCTGAAGAACTCGAATATACCGACGCAACTTGGATCATTGATCAACGAAGTGGTTGCCTGCATCACGACACATGATTCTCGAGCTAGAACGGAGAAGAAATACTATCAAGACTTGTCAAGTTCGTCGGGCAAATTTGATGAAGCACTGAGGGATCTCGCGGACCCATTGCTTCCTGTTCGGGCGCACGGTCTTGTGACACTCACGAAACTCATCGAGACTAAAGATGCTTACGCCGTTGCGCGTAACGCCTTCATTTTGCGTCTGTTCCAGGTTGCCTAATATTTCGATCGCTCCCCTGCTGCGCGTTCTACAAGCTTGTTTCACTTTGTTGTATTTTGTTACAGGAGAATTTGAAGCATGAGGACTCGTTCATATATCTGGCGACTATCAACGGTCTGTGCGTATTGGCAACTGAATTCCCGGAAAAGGTCATAGAAACGCTGATGCTCGAATACATTGATATGCCCGCACGTGCCGCAATCTCGGACGTAACTGTCGAAACTAGGATAAAGCTCGGGGAGATACTAGTCAAAACAACGAGAGCCTTGGGTACATAGAAATCCTTTCTTTATTATTCTCATATGTACAGCTAAAATTTTTCCTATAAATCCCCTTTTTTTTATCTTTGTTAATTTTATTCTAACATGATTCAAACTCATGTGGTAACAAAAGTATATTGTTAATAAATTATCGTTACTCAAAGTATATACTCCGGACGCAAGTCCAGAAAACGATAAAACAGAATACATCGTGATGCGACTATCATAAGATCCTGATGCTTCACGAGTTAAGGGTAATTTAGAAATATGAAATTTCGCAGGTGAAATGAGTGTGGTTCAAAAAAACATGCTGGTTAATGGCTTTTTATGCGCAATCCGTGATCCGGATCCTCTGGTGCGAGCCTCTGGTCTTTCTTGCTTAGGGGAGCTCTGCAAGGTATTGAACTACCGTCTGGGAAACATTCTCACCGAAGTACGTATATAAGACTCGCACGCAGAGAACAAATATCGAAGAAATTTTTCTTTAAATTTAATGTTAACGTTTCCAGATTCTCTATTGCGTCACGTGTATATTGAAATCAGACAAAGTACCCGAATGTCGGCGTGCCGCCGTGCTGGTCGCGACGCTTCTGTTTCGCGGTCTTGACCGAGACTTGTTGAGCAGCTGTACCAGCGACATGATCGACCTGTACCGCGAATTGCGCAATTTGCGCGACGACACGGACGACGTGCTACAGCTTCATGTTCAGCTAGCTCTGGAGGAGATCGATCGCATCATGCGAGATCTGCTTACGGGATTACCCGCATTCGGAAAGGAGATGTTTGATCAGTGGAATTCAATGTCCATTCGGTAACGCAATAAAAACACATTTGATCTTATGGTCACAACTGTTTTCGATACCCCTAATTAAATTAGTAAAAACATGACATCCTAATAAATATAATATTTTCTGTAAAAGATATCTTAGATATCTAAGATACACACGGTAAAACGAATCCGCACTTACTGAACACGCGTTGTATCACTTGTATCATATACCGCTTCTCGCACTTGTCTCCGTCCTTCGAACCAATCGAAGGCGAAATCGAAAGTTATATGATGTGTTAGGAAAATTAATTACGAATGAACAACGAATTCAATGAAAAGAACAAACGATACATGATCCACAATCATTATCGTGGCAAATCCAAAAGACGCGTATGATTTTTTACAATAAAAATTACTTAAATGCGACGATGATGCCGTTTGATCGACATTATAAAAACGTCGTATCTTCGGAAAAGAATCCGGCTAAACGAATGTGATCTCGTTTAAGGCAGACATACAGCCGCTGCGGCTGCGGCGTGGATGCTGGCGAAGGTCGTGGCATTATCGCTCGCAAAATGAATTCCTTGCACGACGGTTCGGGGAACGTTTTGTATCGACTATCTTCCGCACTTGAGGTACTTTTGTTGGTGTTACTGACGGACGTCATCATGTGAGCGGCCTGAAATAAAATCGAAATATTTTGTGTTCGAATAGAAAACTTTCTTTCTCTTTTATGTACGATACCATAACAACGTGTAAAAATGTATCTCTACCTTTTGAGCGTCGCGGAACATCGTCGTTATTCGAGCTCCGATGTCTCCTCTGGAACCGCCGGGCACGCTCACTTCCTTTCCCCGCATCAATTGAATCAAAAAGGACGTGAATTCTTTGTCGTTGTTACCGCTCAGCTTGTGCTGTAACGAATTTACTTGCGCAACCAGCGCTTCCACGCTCTCGATGTCACGCGTGATTTCCTGAAGAAATTAAAAGAAAGTCTAAATATTTGTTAAAACTTTCAAATATATTTATTTATACGCGCACATTAATATGTAATATAGAAACATTCATGACAAACATGATTAACATTAATTAAGCATAATCGAAATCGATCTAATGATTGATTATGATCGAAGATTTGCCGACTGTACCTCATACAATTGTAGCTTTTGATGAATTGGTTTCGTCGCGTATTGCAATTTATTAAGTATACTCTGTGCTACATCGGGCAGACTCGGTAGAGCTTCCTGTTTCTGTGAGCTCAGGGTATGGAGCGCGGCGTGCGTCAGAGTCGGCAATAAGAGTTGCGCGATCTGGCCTATTCGCTTCGAACTCAGGTAATGCAGAGCCTTCTCCGCCTCTCGCGTGTCATCGAACAATCGTTTCTGCCGATGTGCGGAAACTGGCTGCGCCGATGCCCATGTCGTTGACCACGGATTATCAGGGATCATCATCCGCGGTGACAAATGACCTGCATTTCAAGGCACAATATAAAAATCGTTATAAGCGCTGAAAATAAAAAATTATATTCCTATTTCAATTGCAAACCGATATTCCTTGACATTTTTGCTGAGAAAAATATCAACTATATTGAATTAAAAAATCTGTCATTAAAAGGGTATTTAGTTTTGAAACAGTCTGATTTTGCAGTCTGATTTTGGTTTGTAAATATACTTCAAAATGATATGTGCAACCTTTTAAATCGTTACATATCAATCTTGGCATAGAATCTGTCTCAAATAATTTTTCAAGATATTCTAGAGAGAGAGAGAAATAGAATTATAATTTTTTTATACGGTAAATCAAAATTAATTTTCGATTACTTGATTGAAATAAGTGAGATAAATTAATTATGGATAACGATAATTGAGCAATGATAACTAAATGTTAAATTTGGAGTATTTTTAAAAATTTTGTATATATACATATATTTAAAAAAAAATACCGACCTTTTCCTTGTCCCCATTCGTCAGTACCTTCGTCGTCGATCCAATCCCTAGGAGAATACCATCGAATAAAGTCCTCTAGCACCGCGCCAGGATTTGCCGCCTGCGTTATTATTATCGTAATGAAAATAGATCTCGTAAAATATGTCAGTAAAATAGTTTAGAATCAATGTGCGTTATGCTTACCTTGAAGGACTCCATGTCGGATAACAGGGACGCGCTCATCATTCGAGCCCGCATCTCTGAGGCATACTTGTCGGTACCGAGCTGCATCATCACCTGCGCGTCCTCCTCCAGCTGGTCCTCCGTCTTCGGTACGGGATCCTGCGTGATTGGTAGATAAAGAGGGTCTCCAGTTTGAATCAGCCTACGCATTAATCAATTCACATCCCGTTGAGTCACAAATCGTGCAACTTCTCAATGCTTACTTCCGTCGGCAGAAATATTTAATATTCAGTTATATTGGAAAGACGAGAATACTAACGGCTATTGAACGTAGTTTATGCGATATTATAGTACTAGCAACTAGCACAAAGCCAGTAGAAAAATCTCATTCATTTTAAAATATCGTAATTTAAGAGATACTATAATATATTTTATTATTTTATTTCTTTCCGTGTCTTTCAGCTGATAGTGAAGTTGAAACATACCCCAAATTTTACAAATCAAGAAAAGACGTTCTCTTTGATAATACCGCAAGTAATTCTAGGTTTTAAGCAATCGATGCAAATTTGGTCAATTTGCGGTCGCTATAACTCGTAAAGAGAAAAAAAAAATCAACCTGAGCGAAGGGTGTTTGGCCAATCTTCCCGCGGGTTTGTTCCACAGCAGGTGCTTCGCCTTCAATTGCGGCTTCGTTGACGAAACTTCCTCGCTCGCCAGCTCTTCGCTCGTGCACTCGAAGAATTCCTCGTCCTCGGACTCTGCGACAGAGTCAGATCGAGAATTTTCCAATTTTCTCCCGCCCATCACTCGGCGTTTGAGGCGTAATTAATTTCGCGAAATGTTACCTGTCTCCTCCACATCGTCGATCTCCATGCTCTGAGACCTGTGCGCGTTCTCCTCCCTCGCCTTCTTCCTCGTTATACAGCAGTTCATCATCTGCGCGCACAAAACAACGTATAAGAACAAAGTCAATGGGATTCTTACCCAAGGGAAGTGTATATAAGTTATATAAGCGTTACATAAAATATTTGGCAATTCGCGTCACCTGTAACTTTTGATGCAGCAAGCACGTGCGAACGGAATCTGGAAAGCCGGGCCCGACTCTGAAATGAGAGATGAAAACCGATTGTATATCGTGAAATATAACGAGACTGTCTTCGGAGAGGAAGAGAGAGAGAGTCTTTCACTTCATTGTCTTTCGTTTTGGAGTCTATCACACGATCCCACGCGTCTGCATTTTCCTGCGAGATGAACTTTCTAAACGCTATCGACATGAAGACTGTAATTATGAGCTCGATATACACGAAAGTGTTTTTACACATTAAAATTATCGATCGGGGGCGCATCTAGAAATGCAGGGCAAAAGATCTGCCCAGAGAAGTGGTCGCGTGACGAAGAGATGTTAGACGCTGAAGTCAAACGGGCAGGTTTGTGGTGCCGGTCGTCGATTTAGTAATCGTTTGCCTCCCGCAAGTACAATTTCAACATTTTAACATGCATACGCATAACGGTATTTCGTATTTCTGTAGTCTCGAGAAGTACTGCACATTCACGTCTCGTATCACCGATGATAAACATTTAGCCGTTCCATCTAATCGAATCGGTGTTATTAGAATCACTCAAGCTGATTCCTGCGGATTAATAGAGTAATAGAATTATAATTAATCCTCCGACTTGCTTCTATTTTTATTTTTAATTCTATATTTAAGATGTATTTCATTAATATCCATGTCTACCAATGTAGATTAACTTTAATCTCGGTTTAACTTAATTTTTTGTCTTTTTCTAATTCTAAGAATTAGAAGATAAAGAGTAAATTAAACCGAAATTAAAGTTAATCTACATTGGTAAAAATGGACCTAAGAGAAAAATTTAATTAAAGTTTACATATTCTGCAATCGTAAAATGACACCGAGATAAATTAAAATACAGAACGCAAATCTAGCTGTTTTTTAAACTTTTTTTTCAAAAATGTAATGGGTATCCAAATTCTTACAAACTTTATTCAATTGTTTTTACAGAACACAGCCGTCTATGAACCAATCGAAAAATCCAAATAAATTTCTTTAAAAAAAATAAAGATTCAGTCGAACGCGCTGATTACATCGATTTATCAAATCTTGCGACAGAAAATTGAACTGCGGTGCAATAGCATGCGAAACTGAGGACACAATTGCATCGGCTATTGGAATATATATACGCAATGCGCTTACAAAATCTTGTCGCGTATAGCTGGCTTGACGACACGATAGCCAGGAGGAAGCAACAGGTGAGCGACAAGAGTGCTCGTCCCCTTCGAAACGTTTTATTGCCTAAAAGAAAACGCGGGGAGATGCATTTATACGCTCGGTTGGATTTAAACAATTTGACACTCGTGTATTGAAATAATAGTAAATCTCAAGCGTTCTTTGCTTCGAAGAACTAAATATTATTTCACGAAAGAAAAGAAAGAAATTTGAAAACTTTAAAATCTTATTATTACTTAATACGATAATTTGTATAATTTCTTCTTATCGAATACAATCGAATAAAATATTAAATAGACAAAACTCTGTATAGATATTAACATTATATTTTCTTGAAACATAAATTGAGACTTTATTTAAAACATAAATTGCAACTGGATATCCAAGTATGCAATTATAACAGTTTCCGTAAGATTACAAACATTCTCTTTCTCTCATAACTTTATACATATTTTATAATAGATATACAACATGTATTTGTATGTACATATATTTGCAGTATATATACATATAGACATATATAAAATATACTTATACTTCAAATTAATCATGATATATTATTATTTTACGGATTCAATACATTCTTCGGCATTGCATGGATATACAGAATGATTTAAACATCGATCGTTGGATTGAAGGATACCCGGTACTGAAACTGGACACGGCAGGACTCGCCGTCAAGGGTCAACTCCGCCCTCGACAAGGTTTTTCCACCGGCGGCAAACCTCGTCAAGACGCTTACATCCTATTCGGCCTACGGGGAAGCCGAAGCCTACTGCCGAAGACTCGCCGGCCGCCCTACCACCGTGCACCGGGCACCGCCGCCGCCGGTGCTGGCACGAGACAGGATTTCTACGGGGGCCGAGGACGGACGCGGCCGTGCCGCTTGGTTCTTGCAGTCGACTTTAAGACCGCGATGCGACGGTCGAGCTAACGGTCAAGAGAGACGCCGGAGCCAGCCTTCCACGTCCGCGCCCGCGCGACTCGCGAGGTGTCCGCCGACTCGGATAAGTGCAGACTCGGACTTCCGTTTTCTTTCTTTCCACCTTCCTCCGTCGTTCGCACGGGACATGATCGACTGGTAAGACGCGATCCCGAGACCGCATTCCGCGAATTCCGGTTACGCCTACGACCCGCGAAGGGTCGAAGGAAACGCTCGCTCGCACGAGCGTTTCCCACTTGCGTTTACGCGCGGCAGCCAGGTGAATTCCCAACGAGGTGCGGCCGGACTTCCTACTCGGCACCATGGCCCAGACTGCTCGTTCGTGAAGAAGAACACAAGCAATTATGAGTGAGTAGTGGACATTCCTTTCTAATAAAAGCTCGTACGCCCTTGAAAAGCGTTTCGCGTGCAGAAGAAGGCAATCTTCATTTAATATCAGAATTTAATAAGGTTTATATCTGGTTCTATATTTATAAAAAGATATAAAACCGGATAGAATTCTCTTTACAGCGCCCGATGCACTCTCAGATTCATTTTACATTAGGCATTACAGCGCAGCATTTAAGCATTTAAGAAAACGTTTGAATCTTGAAGAAAGTTTTGCTGTATTTTTTGCACGAATTTACGCAAAGTTGTTGAATTAGAGACCCTTTAGGCAGAGATCTTTTTACAAATATGAAAAGAAAAAAACTTGAAAATCTCGTAGAGACGTAAACGTTTATCGTTCTTAATTTCATTAGCTTAGATATCATTTTCATATCAGACGAAAGTTGAACTGTGCAGCGAGGAATTAAATACATCGCTCATTTATACCCCGAATTTTCGTAGCTCATTAATAGTCGCGTAACGGTATTATTAGTTCGCTCACGGTACCAGGAGAATTATCTTTCGCCGGATTACCTCGAGGCACCGGGCCAAATGAACTTGTAGTCGAAAAGCGGAACGATTAAGTCCGAAAACCCAGTTTTTCAAAGGGGACTTAGAAAGATTCAGATTTAAGTACACTCACGTACTCAATGCGCGAATGCGTTTAGCATGCTAAAACTTATGCGTCTACTTGTTCATTCCGGTTGCAGGTATTCTTTATTGCAATGTAAACCTTTCGCAAGTATACTCACATCAAGCGCGAATGCATTTAACTATACGTTAAAATTTATGCGTCTGTGTATTTATGCAGTTCAGTCAAATTGCAGGTATTCTTTATTGCAATGTAGATTTTTCCTTAAATTGCAGAAAATCAATTCGATGCAATTCATAAATTCCGCCCTTTTCCGATGGCAAATATCGATATAAATATAATCGATCAAATATGAAATCGTCAGGATATCGGATTATTTTCTTTACTTTCTTCTGTCCTTTCTCAGCTACAGAAATTTTTATTCGTTGATTTCGGCGCTTACCCTCTCACAAGCGCCAGCGTTATACTATTCTTCACTGGAACTATAGCCGCGCATCGCGTGGCGGCGGACTCTTCGAAGGGTTAATGCACCTACGCGCGTATCTTACGGCTATCGTCTTCAACGTACACCGTCCGACCTTGAACCGCACTATAGATACACGACGTACACGACGTACACGCTGGGCACCTCCCATATATCCAGACAGGATACCGAATAATTCGCGCCCGCATCCTGCGTTTAATTCTTTACAAGGCGAAAAATCGAAGATTCCTAAAGAATGAGTCAGTTGAATCAAATTACATTATTGCAAAGATATAAAATGTAAATTGTTCAACAAAAATGATCTATTATATATATCGAATATATATTTTTTATATGTTACTCGTGCATCAAAATTACACGAAGAAATATGTATTAGGCGATATATGATACAATACCAATAAAGAATTAACACTAAACGGGGAATTTCTTATTCAAATTTCTTGCTTAATTTGACAGTTGAAGAGTATAATGTATAGAAGCAAATTAATAACTCGTGGAGTCTAGATCGTGTGACTGAAAGTGGACTTTATAAATTATAATTTTATTCCTGTCTCTCACACAAGTCTTTCTCTTCGACATCTTTCACCGGTTGAGAACTCATCATTCACATTTAACGCTTAAAGACTGCTTGCAAAAACAAGCACGAAATCGTGAACGAACTGTGGACTATCAATCATGATCTTCGAAGATAGCTAACCATGTAGAAATTGTGTTGCGACAAATCGGGAAGCCGGACGGCGAAATTTATAGACAGCTATGACGGGATATTAAAATTCTTACGGAGTCGCGTGGAATTCCTCGACATTGAAAATGTATGTTTATCAAGGATCGCGACATTACCGGGATGCTTTGCATAAAGCGAATGAAGCGATCCGGGCCTGAAAGAGACGAGTCTTCGTGATTCGTGTTTTCATTTCCGCTCGATCGGTCGACCAAGTGGTCGGGAACGCGATCGCGGACCTGCATCCTCGGACGCGTTATCGCAGGAAGGATGGAAAATGCGAAATTTGTATACGCGATAAAGGTAGCCGGATAAAAGAGCGAAGACGACAAGAAAGTTGTAGAGAAACGAGAGTAGAAAAAATCGGATAGCGTTTCTTACGAGTTGCATATCCTCCATGTGGTATTGCTAAATTATCAAGCGTGTTATGTCGATCGTTCTGCGCGAGTAACATTACGTAAAACGTTGCATAAGTGGATCGGGAAATATTTTTTATATAATAACAAGTCGCGGAGTGAAATATATCTAACGTAAGAAAACAATTGTCCCTGATAACGTTCTTCGTAGAATTAGCGGTGTGTTTTAAAAAATCCACAGTCAAATGTTTATTATTATCCTCGCAATTTTCGAGATTGATAGTCTCGTATATCCAACAAATAAAGTATTAAGTCAATTACTTTAATTAAATAATTTTCAAGAAACAGTTGATTAATTTAAACTGCAATTAAACTTAAAATAATCACAGTATTTTATCATTTAAAAGTACGATATGTATTTAATATATATGTGTATATTATTAATTAATTATAACTAAAGAGATGGTTTGTATAACGCAAAAACTCACAAAATGGGCATATTATTCAAAAAGACTATCAAGAAACGATCGGTCTTTGCTCTACTATTGGCATTCGTGCGTATATTTTCTTCCGCAAAACGTTTCGAGGAAGGTATATTATTATATCTGTGAGTTATTTACGAAAATTACTTTTAGCGGGAAACGTTTTATTGAAATGTCTCGACACTTTCACATGCTAAACGTTTGCCGAACGTTTGAATTTTCGCGAAAGCTCGCCAGGTTCAATGCACCGAGCGACTTTTGGGATCGCATGCGAGCGCATGCAAGCAACGTTAACCGTCACGGTCGGTCTGACGAGAAAAATCAGGGCGTATGGTAATGGCGTCCAGTCTGGCAACCATTACGGAGAAATTGCTGAGATTTACTCGCGAGCCCCGGCCGACGAGCATGGTGATGGTGGTCCGTTTGTCCGCGAGCCGTGACCATCGGACCATGATGCTCTCCTGCCTCGATTCCTGCATCATCCCTCTTCCATTACTTGCACTTCCTACAGCCGCCGCGATCGCTGCACTTGTTTAAGGCACTAGAGTTTATTAATTGAATTGTTCACTCCAGCAAATGTCTTTTATCAGTCGTCTCTCATATAAATAAGGTAAATATAAAAAGGGCGGTATTCTCTCAATGTATAACTATGTTAATATTATTTTTTTAAAATTAAATAATTAAAAGAACTTAAATTATGTTGTGATTATGATTCAAACTGATTTAAATTATCGAACAATTAAAAAATTTATTTATCTTTAGAGTATAACTGAATATGTAAATATGTGTATGTTTTTACCGTTTTTAAAATGTTCGTAAAATGTTGAAAAGTATATGTACATAGAATGTTTCAAAAAAAAGTTACATATTTGGAGAGTAGACAGTATTCATTAAAACAAGAAAAAAGGGTCTATTCTAGTGAATAGAGGTCCCTTAATACAAATACCTATTGAGATACGGGACAATCTTTATCGTCACTAAAGAAGGTGCTCTATGTTCCCATTCATTGTGTGGAATAATAGACTTCATTATACTGTTTACTGTTGAAACTATACAGAATAACAAAAATATATTGCTCTCTACTGACAAGAATCATTTATAACAATATCTGATAACGAGTGACTAGAATATGAATAAAAGAAACTTAAACTTTACTGCATTACAGATGTTCTTGTAAGTAAAAAGCAATACATTAATCAATAATAAGTTGAATTTGATCGCGTAGGATAAAACCGCAAATAAATTTGAGAGCGCCTTTTACGGTCAGGCTAGATCTTGGTGTTTAATAATATTTCTATGTGAATTCTAAATTCAATCATTCAACCACTTTTAAACTGCGCGTCGAATTATTGCAATCATAGGCTGAAACTGGAATAGTGAGATCATAAATAATAATTTAATTCTTGTGTGTGCCCGTGCGCGCGCGCGCGCGCGCGCGCGCGCGTGTGTGTGTGTGTGTGTGTGTGTGTGTAATAGAGTTAAAACACTTTCGAATAAAAACATAAATAACTCCAGTATTGTAGCTGAAATAGTAAATCGTCAAAAGGAAATGGTTGTCATCATCGCGATAACAGATGTCAACTCGTTTTGTCGCTCTTTAACGAACCATGCCGCTCTTTCGCGCCAATTGCAATTAATGAGCGTCATTGTTCGCGTCTACCATTTAGACGTTAAATTATACTTGAATATAACGTAGATTTCTGTCACGTCCTATCGTGACACTTTGATCGTGATATTAGCATCGATTCAAATTAACGCGAATCAAATACTTCAATTAACATCCAACTCCATTTAAATAATAGTAATCAGATATTAGAAAAAAATGTTGGATAATACAATCATTGTAAAATCGAAACTTATGCATCTAAAAAAATGCCACAATATTAAATTGTTTTATACATATTATAATATTGAAATAAGAATGTCAATTTTCAAAACTGTTGCGATATCTCGATTTCGTATCGTTAAAGAAAAATCCGAAATGACTGAAAGATTCCTAGTTAAATTAGTCTCTAGCTAATGTTCAGTTAGAAAATCACCGGTTCTGTAATGCCGTGTGTAACACGAGCGAACGCACGTTTCGCTACGCTTTACGATTGCGTAGCAAGCCAACGGCTTTTCTATTACCGTCTTCGTGTGTGTTTTACCCACGAAGGAACCCTTCGAACGCGGCCACAAGCCGCCTGCGATCGGGTTTTGCGTTTTAGAAAGGCACGTGCACCGGTGCACGGCACGATCGTGCCGTGATCGCGTTTCTCGCATACTTCGTTTCGAAGAAAACCACAAAAGAGCCAAATTGTTTAACGCAAAGCCCTCGTAGGGATTTCTCCTTCGCGGAGACACGAACAGCAGTCAGAACGGCGTAAAGTTGAAAACTTTTCGATTATTACGTTCATTATTCAAGTATAATCATAAAAACTCTCAGTATTATGTATTATTACTATTATCGTATCCTAGATACGGTAACCGGCCGTCTCATTTAATCTTCATATTTATTTCTCATAAAACTTGTTTGAAAAATAAAATCGTGGATGTGAAAAATCACCGACGAACCGCGCAGATTATCATCATCGAGATTGTCCCGTACCCTCGAAGAAGAGTGTAACCCAGCGCGACCTAACCCACATCCCAGAGGCCGAGGGAAACCGAGTTAACGCCGTAGCTCTCATTTCCGGAACCGCTTCTCGACTTCCGTCGCGGGCACCGTCGAGGCACCTGCCGCCCAATAACTATTCCGGTCACGAATTGATCGATCGAACGTTCACCCAACGTCATAATTTCTCCTGATTATACACTCTCGAAATTCGATTTAGCGAATAAATCCTAAATCTCTCGGGAATACATAATTTGTTTTAACAGAATTTTAAATCAAAGTTTAAATACGGAGCATACGATGAGGATGTTAAAAATTAAAAAGATGTAAAATCACCGTCGAGAGGGAACAAATCTCTTTTCTGGATCGATCAAAAAAATTAACAGAGATTGAAGTTAAAAGAAGTGCCTGAAGATTTATGTAACATGAACGCGCGACGCACACCTCGGAGATTTCAATGCCTGGTGCACGGATAGGGACAAATTCAACGCGCGTCGCGTCGCCTCGCGTTCTGGTTCACAGTTCTGCGCAAACGGACGATTTTGAAGTCCGCAATTAACCGTACGACGGGTTAATTCATGTTTCCTCGTTATTGTGTCGGCCGGGCCCACCCTCCGAGGGGGGGAAGGGGCCTCGGTATTGTGCGACAATTCTCACGGCCCGCGGCACAAAGTGAAGCGTCGCGTAACCCGGTGCAGCAATTCGGCGCGGACGAATTCTTTTCCACGAAACTGACAAGGTGTGCGAGAGGCGTATTTATCTTTCGCGGTAGATTTACACGAGGTCAGTAGGGGAGTAATAGCTGAGTAGACCAGTCGTTTTGCAAGCTATCATTGTTACTCGAAGAAATCGCGAGTTACGCATCGTTCGCACGTCGCCTTTCTTAAACGTAACGCGCTTTCTTTTGGGATAGGTGTCCTTAGAACATGTAGAATTTCCCAGGAGACATTTTAAAAAATAGATATGTCTATACAGATACTTTAAAAAATTGATTCTGAACCTTCGTCATCAAATATTTTGATAATTAATCTTGAATTATTTTGTATAACATCATAATTAATAATTTCCAGTTTGACATGGCAAAAGAGATAATATTTATATGAGAGATTTCTATGAGATAACTATAAATATGTATATGTATCTCATATAAATGCTCATTAATATTTCCAGACATTAAAATCAAAAATATTAAGCAAAAATCTGAAATATTTACGTACAAAACACTGCTGTGTGTGTTCAGTGTTTCAAATTAAGAACAATGTAAGCTAATAATTGTGACGTAATCGTCCAAAGCGGCTTCTATGCTATCAATATTCGTTCGTTGTCGTCATTACGCAAGTCTTAGTTATTGATCCCGGACGAGCCGTTAACTTGTCGATCAGTTATCCGAAATATCTTCAAACAACATTCCGTTTGAACATAACGGTTCCGTATGAGAATCGGGCATTGTTGTCGCGAAATCGTTGAAAGACGACGAAATGTCGAAATCCTCGGAGGAGACGTTCTGGACGACGACGCTTCAGAAAGAGAAAGAAAGAGAGGACAAGAGACTCCACCGACTCCGTGAGCCTGAGCCTCCATTCATATGTCACTTGTTCCTGATGTCGAAGTATGTATACCTGCAGCGCGTTTCGGCATTATGAAATTAAGCAGCGCTTGAGAAACGCAACGCGTGAACGTCATTCTGTCATGCTCCCCCAGGGCATCTCTCGCGCCTTGCGAAAGCCTGGCCGGTAGAATAATGAATCGAAAATGGCGTTTAACAACATTACATCTCTATAAGTGTATAGTTAGACAGGCATTCGTGGCATTTACACGGTTTTTTAAATGCAAAATTAAGTAGAGACATGTGCATCTCCATAAATATAATTTTATTATCGTATATTTCAATACGCGAATTAATATCTTGTTTTTAATGCAATGTGAAACAGTGAAAAAAATTGCAGAAGAGTCTCCGACTCATGCGTATATGATATTCGATCAAGATATTTTCATAATTTTTTATTTCAAAATATTTTTACCTCTATTTTGCCTGCTTCGGAATAATATTACGTGCTGAAATACAGTCTCTTTCTTTTTTTCACGCTGATAGATATACTTAATGACAAACTCGAGGCCACGTCCTAATTTGTCGATCGAAGGCCGAGACGCATCATCAGAAAAATATTCCGGATTTCGAAGAAGCGCGAAGGAGCGGCGAGAAAGCCAATCGAATCTCTTCTACTCGCGGATCAACGATCGCGCGCGGGGAAAAACGCGCGACGAAAAGGGAGCACAAGGATCGAGGTAGGCCGGGACATTCTCGAGTGAAAAGCGAGCGTCGATCGTGCGCGGCCGGCCGTAACGCGATGATCATCGGAGTACGATGATCGATGGATCAAGCAGATATATCCTGCCAAGCAGAACGAACCGAGCTACATAACGTATTCCACTGCGTCGTTTGCTCGAATCTACGTAATGAATGCATATTTTTTCCTCGGTAATGGAACCTAATCCATTGCGATGGTGCAATTGTCGTTTTAGTACTTAGATACAAATTGATGAAACAATCCACTTAGAGTAACCATATAGCTGCAAATAAAAACATATACTATTTTCAATTTGCCATTGTGAGCAAAATTAATTAATAATTTATAACTTGGTAAGAAGTGGTTCTTCGTGAAGAAGAAATCATCTTTTAATTTATTAAAAAAGAATCTTCTGTCTCAAGCGTTGGAAGTAGTATAAGAGACAATATATCTCTATATGAAACTCTCACTCTAATAATTCAATAATTCTTAATCCTCTAGCTTTCTTCTAAGTTTCATCAATCTTCGAGAAAAAATTTATCTAATCGAGCGGAAATTTCTTAATACACCGTTTGTAACTACGTGTAATTTAAAAACATAAACTAATCCACCAGCATTAGTCATGTGGCCAATGTTGAGAACCATCGAGACCATCGAGATCGATCCGGAGTCGTTTCTTCCGCCGGTATATCTTCGCTTTTTGCACGCGGAACAATAGCCGATGAAAGAAAAAATCGCGACGCTTTGCCTCCTTCCGTGCCGGAGGCCGTGAAATGTTAATCGTCGCGGTCGACAGCGATCAGCCGCACGATTTCGAGAGCCGCTCGCTCTTTTTACGAGGTATTCGGAGAAGAGACAGCCGCGACGACTCGTATCTTCGCAAATGAGATGTGTCAGCAACGGCGAATTTCGTCGCTAATTTGCGGAACGCGAGGAGAACGCGCGCCGAATCGGCGACCGAGTCCGCGAGATTCGTTTCTTAACGTCGCGGCTTCTTAATCGCCGGCGAGCGAATCGCACCACGCCTAGAATACCACGGATTTACGGAAGCGAAACGCGAAATAATTCCTTAATTGCCCGCCGACAAACGCATTCGAGATGTGGCCCGTAAAAATTGAGAGCTTTCGCCGCGAGTAAGTATATAAGTATAATTGAGACCTTTAAGATAAAAGACGGCACTGCTCATTGTGAAAAATCAACGTTGCTTCGGTTATAAACCGGGTCGAAAGTTTCACGAGAGTCGCTCTGAAAATAGACTCGTCAATCGAGGGACTCGTCGTGGAAATTAAGAAACTAGAAATGATTGCATTCCTCATGAATATGTATATGCGTTTTGTTTATTCCAGAATATAAATTTAAATATATAACATGTCGGGAATTAATACTGGAAAGTGAAAGAATTTTAATTTCTTTTGCATTCAAATTACGACTTGACGAAATACTTGCTGCAGTATATATATTATTATACCCAATACACGATATAATATCTCGAATTAATTTTTAATACAAATCCGCTGGATTCAACGGCGAACACACAGGGTCGTTGTCAAGCGACCGATTAATCTCGGCGCGGGGTGCCATTGATGAAGAATGGCATGCGCCACAGTCTCGCGCGATTCGCTCGAGGGAGCTCCTCGTTGTTCGCCGGTCCGTTGGCCGCGTATATGCGTGTCCTGCGAGATGGAGCAGGTAACAGTACTTAGATAGTCGGTTGGCATACTGTGCCGACTGGTAGCGCGGACCGTTACCAGGCATATGGAAAGTTCGGCGGGTCGTAAAGCAGCCGCGGCAGAGTGCCACCAGCCGACGTAAAAATCCCGCGCGAGGAAGCACGAGGAAGAGACCGCGCGCGAGGATAAGCTCTCCCGCGGAACCTCTTTCAAAACTGGATCCAACGGACGTGTGTTGCATCCAAGATAAATTGCGCCGGCAATGCCGCAGTTAATCCTTAATTAACGTTACCTTGTAGGATTTCATACGTCATCCCTTCACGCACGTTACTTTTTTTTTTAATTTTTATTCTTGTTCGAATGCTATTTGTGAGAGACTCTCGACTGGTTTCAGAGTTAAGATGCCCGTCTGTTAAACGTAGACGGATGGATTAGATATAGACGGATAGATCCGCGCTGGAGTGTTTTGCCGCACGTTTGACGAGCGACTCTCTCGGAGAGTCTTCTGAAGTGGGCATCCAATCCCGCGGGTAAAAACGGCAAGCAGAATAATCCTGCGGCTTGTGTTCGGTGTGTATATGTATATATATATATATATAT